>NC_090440.1:276776353-277080519 GCF_031143425.1 Pleurodeles waltl
CCACCACAGACGGAGCACCCACTGCCGGAAAAGTTGGGGGGACATTTGCCGCTGAAGCAAGAAGATGGCGGAGGCCCAGCTGGGGATGGCCTCCCAACGTGGGAGGTGTGCCCATCGCTCCATGACCCCCCTGATGTTCAGGATCCTGGCGGTGGCCTACCCGGAGTTGGATGGGCACTTGAGGGCATCACAGCAGCCACAAGGGGGTGAGTACACTCTCATTCTGCTGATTCAGTGCACATTGTAGGTGTCTCAGTGGGGGAGGTGGGCTGTGGGTTCCCCTAGGCCAGGGCGAGTTTAGTAGGCAAGGTCCCTTCTTAAGGCAGGCCATGTGGCACCCCACCTGTGTTCAGAGCCAACTACACCTAGTCAGGCTCCTGTGACTTCCATGTGTGTAGCAATCGGGCATAGGCCTTGTACCCCATGTCCCTGTGATTAATTAGGGAACTCAAAGGGCACGGCGTAGTGCAGGGGGCTTCTGTGTCTGTAGTGTCCACCAACGGTAGCGGCATTGCATGCACTCAACAACATGTCCCCCCCCCCTTTTTGTGGTCTCCCTGTTATTCTGTGCATTAGCATCATCAGGCTGAGGAGCAGTGGCACTGGAGCAGGAGGGAGCTGCATCCCACATGGCCCTGGAGGGCGACACAACGGAGTCAGAAGCCACCAGTGGGAGGGAGGGCGAGGGGAGCTCCACAGCGGGGACAGGAGCTGAAACCAGCGACACAGACTTGTCCTCTGATGGGACCTCCCTTGCGGTGGCAGGCCCCTCTGTGCCCCCCGCATCTACAGGTACAGCCGCCACCCCCCCCACCAGCACCGCCCTCCCAGCAGCCCCTCAGCGTGTGCCCCGTGCCCGCTCACCCAGGAGGGTGGGCATCTCCTTCGCCCCAGGCACCTCAGCTCCTGCCCCTGTCAGCCCTGCTGCCCTCAGTGAGGAGGCCATTGACCTCCTCAGGTCCCCCACAATGGCAGTCTACCATTTTGAATGCCATCCAGGGTGTAGAGAGGCAGTTGCAACAGACGAATGCATACCTGGAGGGCATTCATTCTGGTCAGGCAGCCCAACAGCGAGCTTTTCAGACTGTGGCCTCAGCACTGATGGCAGCCATTGTTCCTGTGTCCAGCCTGCCCCCTCCAACTTCCTCCACCCAACCCAAACACCTTTACCTCAGCCTATCCAAGCACACCATCAGACCAGCATGCACACACCTCAACACACAAGGGAAGCCCAGGCAAACATAAGCACCACACATCCCACAGGCACTCACGCAAGCATCATACACATGCAGACATACCAACATCCACTGCCTCCACTGTGTCCCCCTACTCCTCGTCTCCCTCTTCCCTCCCAGTCTCGTCTCCACTCACACCTGCATGCACTACATCTTCAGCTACTACCTCCATCACCAGCACACTCACCACCACACCCTGCTCACTTGCACTCACCACCCCCACTACCATTCACATGTCCCCTGTGTCCTCTCCCAGTGTGTCTGTGAGCCCACCTCCCAAGGTACACAAACGCAGCCACACACCCACCCAACAGCCATCCACCTCACGACAGCCTCCAGCCCATGCACCTTCACCCAAAGTCAGCAAACGTATACCTCCTACAACCACTACCTCTTCCTCCACTCCCAAACCCCCTCCATCTACCCGTCCCAGTGTGTCCCAAAAACTTTTCCTGTCCAACCTTGACCTCTTCCCCTCACCTCCCCCACCCCTTCAGTCCCCTAGGGCACGCCTTTCCAGGTCCCAACCCAGCACCTCAGCCACAACATCTGCGGGAACAGTGGTGCCAGTAGTAACCGGCTTCTGGAGTGCGCCAAGCAGCAGGGCAGCCAGTGTGCCAAGGAGCCAGACCACAGACAGTCCCCCACCTCAAAAGCACAAAAAGTTGGCCACTGCCTGGCGGGAGAGAGGCAAAACATCTACCACCAAAGCCTCTCCCAGGAGTACAGTTGGGAGTGGGAAGACAGCTGTGCCACCATCCAAGGAGGGGAAGGGGCACAGAAAAACAGGCAAGTCGCCGAAAACCTGCACGGTGGACAAGACGCCACCAGCACTACTGAACAGGACACCGCCGCCACCAGCACCGCTGAACAGGACACCACAACCACAAGCACCGCTGCCAAGGACACCGCCGCCACAAGCACCGCTGAACAGGACACCGCCGCCACCAGCACCGCTGAACAGGACATCGCCGCCACGAGCACCGCAGGCCAATGAGCGCCAAAAGCTCCGACGCTATTGAGGCCGCCACGAGCAGGATGAAGCACTCTGGGCACCAAGACCCTACCAGAACCAGTGGAGATTCACATCCACTACCTCGGTCCTTGGTAGGATGAAGCACTCTGGGCACCAAGCCCCCTCCAGAACCAGTGGAGTATCACATCCACTACCTGAGTCCTTGGAAGGATGAAGCACTCTGGGCACCAAGCCCCCTCCAGAACCAGTCGACAAAGGCATCCACTACCTCAGTCCTTGGCAGGATGAAGCACTCTGGGCACCAAGCCCCCTCCAGAACCAGTGGAGATTCAAATCCATTTCCTCAGTCCTTGGCAGGATGAAGCACTCTGGGCACCAAGCCCCCTCCAGAACCAGTGGAGTATCACATCCACTACTTCAGTCCTTGGTAGGATGAAGCACTCTGGGCACAAAGCCCCCTCCAGAACCAGTGGAGACTGTTATCCACTTGTGAGACTGTGGCTTTGCACTCCCCAGGATAAAGCAGTGGGCAAACCACCCACTGTAAAGACTCATGAGACTGTGGCTTTGCACTCCCCAGGATACAGCAGTGGGCAAACCACCCACTGTAAAGACTTGTGAGACTGTGGCTTTGCACTCCCCAGGATATAGCAGTGGGCATGGAGCCCCCTCGTGGATTTGGCGTCGTGCACTCATCCGGCTGAGGTGCCCTGTTTCCCTTCCCCCTGAGGTTCCTGTTGTATTTCTGTCTGATGCCCCAGCAGTGTTCTCTCCGTTTTGATCAGGTATCTTGTGTGGGCCTCGCCCATGCATTTTGGGCCCAGTGGTCCACAGACTTTAATGGTGGAATACCTTGGACTTGTGTTCTTGGTGTATACATTTGTTTTTAGTGTAAATATATATATGTTTTTGATTACTGTATTTTAATAGATTACAAACGTTCAACTCATTTCCTTTTGTCCTTGCATTCTTCCAGTGGGGTTTGGGGGTTGTAAATGTAATGTATCAACATGTATTTGTGTGTGTGTTGTAGTGGGTGAGGGTGGGGGTGGGTGTGGGAGTGTTGCGTTTTGCGTGTGTGTGTCACTCTTTTTTCCCTCCCCCCTCCCCTGTGTCGTAGGTGAAGTACTCACAGTGGTCTTTGCCGCCGTCTTTGATGTTCCTGGTAGAGGAGCAGGAAGACAAAGGCTGGGAGTATCTGGAGCTCGGGTTCCATGGCGTCCTGGTTCCTTGTGGGGTGTGTAGAGGTGAGCGTTTTCCCTTCCAAGTCCTGTTTCCGCCGTGTTTTTGTTCGTGGTGAATCCGCCCCAGAAAAGGTGGGCGGAACCCTTGTCTTCCGCCTGTCTGTTGGCGGTTACCGTCGCGGTGTTTGTTTGTACCGCCGTGGCGGTCGGAGTGTTAAAGTGGCTGTCTATGTTGGCGGTTTCCGCCACAGTCGTGATTCAATTTTTTTTACCGCCGGCCTGTTGGCGGTTTTACTGCTGCTTTAACACCGACCGCCATGGTTGTAATGCCCACCAATATGTTTCTTCTGTGCCATGGGACATGAACAAATTGATCCCCTGGAATTTCTCTCATCGGAAGCATTTTGACTGATTCCCCTTTCTCGGGTCCCTCTGCTCCTTCTTGGGAATCTCGTTTTCATTTCTCCTTTTTCTTTGTCCATCTGCCTTCCCACTTCACTAACGCTCCCCAAATCTGTGCACTCTGCAGTAAGTCCTTTAAGTGTGCCTTCATTCCAGCTGATCTCATGTGTTCAAAATCCTTTGTCTCAAAATCTAATCTGTAACTCCGTCTTAAATGCTTCGTTGTTTTAAGATCAATGTCATGCTCTTTTGCCAATTCCGCTAACATCTGGTGTATTTTCCCCACCTCTTTTGTGATCCTTGGGCATAAGTACCTCAGCTCTTCTTCAGTATAGAATTCTAACCTATTCAGTCCCATTGTTCCCTCAACTAACACATTTGCTTCAATACTTAATCCCACTCGGTTCAGCTGATATTCCCCTTTTGATGCACTTTGCAAAAAATTTAGACTATCCAGCCAAATATTTAACTGCTGAGCTGTTAACCCTTGCAATGAAATATTACTTGCATTCGGGGCGGGCAGCTGCTGTGCCATTGTGCCCGCAGCTTTTGGTGTCAGAAGTCTCAAACTCTGACTTGCATTTGAGACATTTACTGTGTCTGGCAACGCTATAAGAGGACTAAAACTCATAGAAAGTCTAGGTTCACCAAAACCCTGTCCTGTAGATGATGTCAATTGCGTTGAATCTCCCGCTCCCCTTCTCACAAGACTCTGTGACATGTCAGTTTGTTCCCCTGTTTCCGTTTTCTTCTGTGCATATAAAGGTACCGCTGGACCAACACTAATCGGTAACAATATTGCATCTGGAGCTGCCCTTGCACCCACACCTTGTGCGAGTGGTACTCCCATTGCCTGAATCATAACTGGTGCAAAATCAGCCGAAGTTCCTATTAACGGGGTAAACTTTGCCTGTGCTGAGGGTAACAACATTGGTGCTGGGTCTGTTTGAATCAACATTGGCTTCGGAAGCACCTGCTCCCTTGGCACCATGATATTTAAAACAGTCTCAAGAACTGGTACATCTGGATAAATCCTCTGTACTGAAGGTGGGTGCATCTGCGCCTGAGCTACAGTACTAGTTCCTGCAACAGGTGTACTTTGTACTACCCCTGGTAACTTTCCTCCTTCGGCTTGTACAGCTCCCGCAGCTCCCTGGAATGTTCCAGGAGTGGCAGGAGGGGCTGCAGCATTAGTTCCCGGACCCCCTGCATAGGTTGTCATAGGTGGAGGCCTATCTCTTAGCAACTGCGTAATGAGATCCTCAACATTAGAATCATCATCATCTACAGAAGACTTTTTCCTTTTCTTCTTTCCCTCGCTTTCCGGTTTCTTGGCACTATCCCCTTTTTCTGACTCATCCCCCCTGTAATTGCTGGAAACATTTTAATCTCTTTCATGGTCGCCATTCTCCATCTCTTTTGCTTCCAATCACATCTGGCTTCCGCTAGTGACTTTTCTACTTTCTTCATCCTTCTATTGAACTTCAGCTCTTGCTGCTGTCTGGCCACTAGCTCCCAAACTGCTAAAGCCTCGAACTGTGCTTGTCTCGGCAATGGCTTCATGTCATACAATGATAATCGCAACTGATCCAAAATACTCAAATTAAATGTTCCATGTTACAGAAAAACAAATGTCCCTTGATTCTTAGTCAATTTACTCCATTGCTTTAACCAAAGACACAGAGCTATACCTTTCTCTGTCATCACAAGATACGCCGGAGTTTCCTCCGGGGGGATCGGATCCCCCACTGATGCCTTAATGTAAGAATCACCCTTATTTGCACTCTTTAATGCCTTGAAGAACTTCATTTTGCCTGTTTTTGTATACTATTAATTCAATAAATGAAATTACTTTTACTCCCGAGATTCCCTTCACCTGTTTACTTGACCAATTGCCTCTCATGGACGTTGCCAATCCGGTCGCGGCTCTTCTTACTAACCGAACTATTCCAGCGCGGCACACACTGACGTCACACTGACACACAGCAGCTGACAAAGTCTTGCGGCGTGTCTTCCTCAACTCAATTCCACTCAACGAATGCAATTTTCATTGCGAGCGCCTTTACCAAAATAATAACTAAAACAAACCTGCTGGTTTACTACAGGAAGGAACACAATCGCTTCAGGGACCTTGCGGATTTTCGCTAATGGCTCTTTCTGGCTCTTTAGCTAGTCCTCTTTCTCAGTCCCCCACATTCGCAAGCAAAATAGCCATTGCCGAGACTATGCCTATCCTACAACAAGTCGCAACTGTTGTCCCAACCTTACCGGCTCACTAGCAGCACCTCACCAAAAACACGATAGTAAAAGGTGATTTGTGGCAGCCTTCACGCATGGTCTCGAGAATAAGACATCTCAGGGAGTGTTGTGGTTAAACAGAGATAACGCCTTTCTCACAGATATATCATGTCTCATACAAACACAGGCAATGACAAAGATGCAGTAAAGTTTCAATAGTTTTTATTTAACACAACTGCAGTTTTCAATATGTTGCATGGGCTACAATGATTAGGATAATGAATAATGCAAGAAACAGAATTGTGAAGACGAGAGTCATTATTACAAAGACCCCCACCATCTTGCAATGCATGTAACAGACATACGAGATGTAATATGCCCTAATACCCTAATATGATAGGCCTAACCTCCTACCTAAAGGAGAGCTGGGTTTGCTAAACCTAATCTGCCAATGCCAGGTCCATGAGAGGAGCCCCCAACCATCATTACCTTGGAATGAGGTCTCTATCTCAGACTCTGCAGGGACACGAAGACTCGGTCAGCGTCAAGACGACGTGCAGCATCGATATGAGCTATGGTGGCGATGCCCTCTGGTCGGAATCCCTCTGATTATCTGTCTAAAGTGCGATGTATTTATACAGATCTACCAGGACCCCTGATGTAGGTGTGTTCCCAAACAATAGATAACAGACATGCTTGGGACGGCAATTATTATGAACAATCCCTCGAAAGTATAGAGAGTATAAGTGTGAACACCTACTGTTTGTTTGTCTTTATTGCCTGATCTTGACGTCTTAGCGTGGTGGCACTGATAATGCAAAGCATCACAAGTGGCCTAATTATAAATAAGACAGCCATCTTAGATGAATTAAATAATTAAATGGTCTAAGACAGTGCAAGCTAAGTAGGTTAAAAGTCACTAGGTGACGGGGGCACGAGTCTGCAAGCCAGAGGCTAAGCTAACTCCTGTTATCCCATTAAAACAAACTAGGATTCACTACACCCTCCCCATTGCCGTAACAGGTATGACGAAGGTACAGGAACCCAAATGCTAAAATTGCTCTGAACTAAAAAATGCTAAAAGCATACAAACTAGCTAAAAATTCTTTAAAATGTGTTTAAAAAAGGAATAAAAACAGTTCAGCTAAAATACATACAGAGATGTTAATGCCAACCATGACAAGCACAGCGTGCCAAAGCAAGTTAATTTAAATGCATAATTTTAATCGGGAATGGCAAGCCAATTCATCAAATTATTTGCTGTATGCATGATCTCGAAGAGTGTCATCGAAGTCACCAGCCAAGGAACTAAAAAATGAGTCCACATCATCTGATGTTAAGTCGAGTGCTGGGCGGACAAACGGATCCACAGAGCAGTAATGAGCAGTACTCTCTGGTGTAAAGTCATCCGTTGCAGTGCCATCGTCCAAGGTAGATCTCAAAACGGAAGGCTCATAGGTGGCCTCGCAGAGCAACCTCAGTCTCAAGGGGCATTACCGTGTATGAACCCTCATCAGCAGTTCGTGGCCCACAGGAGATGTCGGTGCAACAGCAAGACAGACCATAGGCAGGGGATCAAAGAGTGCACGTAGGACTTGCCAAATATCAGTCAAAGCTTCTTTTACTCCATTAACTTGTTGACCACGCCCGATCAACCAACGAAACCAGACAGATTACAACATATAACCAAGTGTCTCCTACACTTGTTAATATACTCCAGAGTCTTAGACCACGCAGGGTCTGTACATCACCAACAACCAAGTGGATAATTTTTTAGCACAAAGCGCCACACACATATGAAGTTCGACGACTTCCCTACTCTCACACTGTGAAGTACGCACACTCCTACTAACCCTTAACTGGAGTAGGCAGACTCCCTACTTTTACCTCATATACATCACAATTCACCTACGATTTGCTTAAGCCTGTGCAAGCGCAACCTACTACTCTCATATTATCTCAAAAATACGCCGAGAACATACTCAACCTTACAAACAGGATCCAGGATCTAGGAAAGTCATTTCTGGGTTTAACCCCTTCTGTGCCGCAGACGTAGTGGTTACGTCCTGCGGCACAGTGCTGCTGTGCCGAGGACGTAACCACTACGTCCTCGGCACACAGCCCAGAGGGAGCGCTCTCGCTCCCTCTGTGTGCTTCCCCCCACCCCCCCAAAGTCAGGGATGGAAGGAGAAGCCCTTCCCCTTCCACCCCCGACCCCCCCACCCCCCCATAATGACGTCAGCGCGCGATCGCGCGCTGACTTCATTATGGGGATTTCGCCGCACAGGAAGCCATTTGCTTCCTGTGCGGCGAACGGAGAAGAGGTGAGTTCCTCTTCCCGGTGGGTGGGGGGTTTGGGCTAAAGAGGCACCGGGGGAAAGGAAAGGCTTTTCCTTTCCCCCGGTGTCTCTTTGAGCATTCCTGCTGCCCGATCGCATTGCGATCGGGCAGCAGGAATGCCCACTAGACACCAGGGATTTGTTTTTTTTGTTTTTCTTCACTGTTTCTTGTTTGCGGGGAGCGGCCCCTTGGGCAAGGGTCGCTCCCCTTGTGGGGGCAATTAGTTACGGCCATTTCTGCCCCCCTTGGGGGCAGATTGGCCTACTTTTTAGGCGGATCTGCCCCCAAGGGGGGCAGAAACCACTGGATCACCAGGGATTTATATTTTCAGTGCATTTATGTTGGGGGGGTGCCCCCTTGGGCAAGGGGCGCCCCCCCCCAAGGGGGCAGAGAACTGTTGGCCTTTTCTGCCCCCCTTGGGGGCAGATCGGCCTATTTTTTTTAGGTCCATCTGCCCCCAAGGGGGGCAGAAGCCACTTAGGCACCAGGGATTGTGTGTGTAGTGAATGGGGGGGCGCCCCCTTGGGCAAGGGTCGCTCCCCTGTGGGGGGCATGTCCTTTAGGGCCATTTCTGCCCCCCTTGAGGGCAGATCAGCCTATTATTTTTAGGCTGATCTGCCCCCATGGAGGGCAGAAACCACTAGAACGCCAGGGATGTTTTTTTATGTGTTTATTTTTGTGGGGGGGCGTCCCCTTGGGCACGGGGCGCCCCCCCAAGGGGGGCATTGACCTGTTGGCCATTTCTGCCCCCCCTGGGGGCAGATGGGCCTATTTTTCTAGACCCACCTGCCCCCAAGGGGGGCAGAAGCCACGTAGACACCAGGGATAGTGTGTGTGTGTGTTAGTGGATGGGGGGGGGGCTTGGGCAAGGGTCGCCCCCCACTTTGGGGGCACATGTACCCAGGCCATTTCTGCACCCCTTGGAGACAGATCAGCCTATTATTTTTAGGCTGATCTGCCCCCAAGGGGGGCAGAAACCACTAGAACGCCAGGGATTTTTTTTTATGTGTTTATTTTTGTGGGGGGCGTCCCCTTGGGCACGGGGCGCCCCCCCAAGGGGGGCATTGACCTGTTGGCCATTTCTGCCCCCCCTGGGGGCAGATGGGCCTATTTTTCTAGACCCACCTGCCCCCAAGGGGGGCAGAAGCCACGTAGACACCAGGGATAGTGTGTGTGTGTGTGTGTGTGTTAGTGGATGGGGGGGGGCTTGGGCAAGGGTCGCCCCCCACTTTGGGGGCACATGTACCCAGGCCATTTCTGCACCCCTTGGAGACAGATCAGCCTATTATTTTTAGGCTGATCTGCCCCCAAGGGGGGCAGAAACCACTAGAACGCCAGGGATTTTTTTTTATTTGTTTATTTTTGTGGGGGGGCGTCCCCTTGGTCACGGGGCGCCCCCCCAAGGGGGGCATTGACCTGTTGGCCATTTCTACACCCCCTGGGGGCAGATGGGCCTGTTTTCTTAGGCCCACCTGCCCCCAAGGGGGCAGAAGCCACTTAGGCACCAGGGATAGTGTTGTGTGTGTTTTTTTTGGTTTTTTTTGTTTGAGGGCTGTCCCCTTTGGCAAGGGTCGCTCTCCATGGGGACACAGTACTAAAGGTATTTTTTGGCTTCCTTGGGGCAGACAGGCCTATTTTTTTAGTAGGCCCATCTGCCCCTATGGCAGAATCCACTTAGGCACCAATTTCTAAAATGTTTGATGGTGGGGTGTTTGTCAACTGAAGAAGTCTTTGCATTTGTGATAAAAAATGTTTTCCTCCTTTTTGTTCTAGTTCAAAGCTTTTGCTTTATTTGCTGTGGCTCCTTGCGGTTTTGGCGGTGGCTGACCTGCAGTTTGCACAGTTGCATGTTTTAGGTAAGTAAAAACAATTTACTCCAAAGGAGTATTGTTGCCATGCATGAATGACATGTTTGTATGGGGTGTACTAAATGCAGGATTGTGTGTGAAATTGTCCTTAGGTTTGTGCACAATGATATTTGTTTTGTCTTATTTCTAATTTGCCTTTCTTTCTTTCTTTTTAGTGGGATATCATTGGTGATTGCTGTGTAGTTGCTGGTGAATCAAGCTTTTTCAGGCAAGTGAGCGGTATAGTTTTTGAGTTTGTAACTCTTACTAACAAAGCTACACTTTGTTACTTGTCTTACACAGTGCTGGTTGTTGGTGGTGAATTTGTCCAGTTAATTTTAGCAGGAGAGATCATGGCTAGCCGCAGGATGACCGCTCAGCAGGTGGTTGGTATGCTTTTTGAGTCACAGTCTGATCATGACTATGAGACGGACTCTGCATCTGAGGCAGAGGAGGAAGTCAGAAATTCTGGCAGTGATGTTTCTGTTGGAGGGGAATCTTCTGATGATGAAGCCACACTCAGTGCAGATGAAGGTTCTGTTTTAGAGAAGGACATTGATGTGCCAATAGTGCAGCAACCTGGGGCTGAAAGGTTTCCCGTTAGAAGACCTGATGTCTGGGTTGCCCCAAACATGGAGCAGCCAGAGTTGCCTGCCTTTACTGGTCTCCCGGGGTGTAACGCCAATACAGAGAACTTTATGCCTATCAATTTCTTTGAGTTATTCATGGATGATGTGTTTTTGGAAGAGATTGTTGAGCAGACTAATTTGTATGCGGAGCAGCATTTGAGGGACAACGCTGCTAGACTTAGGCCACACTCTAGAGCTGCCCAGTGGATTCCCACAAATTTGGAGGAAATAAAAAAGTTTTTGGGTTTGACTTTTTTGATGGGGTTGATAAGGAAGCCGTCACTGGCTTCTTATTGGTCTACTAGTCCCTTGATGGCAACAGCTATATTTCCAGCTACCATGAGTCGTAATCGGTATTTGCTTCTTCTTAGGATGCTGCATTTTGTTGACAATGCATTAGCCTTGCCACGAGATCACCCAGATTCTGACCGTCTTTTTAAGATTAGGCCTGTCCTTGATCATTTTGTAGATCGGTTTTCGGAGGTCTATGTTCCAGGCAAAGAGTTAAGTGTGGACGAGTCTTTGGTCCTCTTCAAGGGTCGTTTGGTTTTTAGGCAGTACATTCCTAGCAAAAGGGCACGATATGGAATTAAATTGTATATGCTGTCTGAAAGTAGGACAGGATATGTGTATAGTTTCCGTGTGTACACTGGTAGGGATTCCAATATTGACCCCCCTGGTTGTCCTCCCACTTTTGGAGTTACTGAGAAAATTGTGTGGGATCTTGGTAGACGACTGTTCAACAAAGGTCACCATTTGTATGTCGATAACTTCTACACTGGTGTGCAGTTGTTCAAGGAATTGTTTAGAGTGGACACAGTTGCTTGTGGCACAATCCGTTCTAACCGGAAAGGCTATCCAAGGGAGCTTGTCTGTAAAAAACTTGAGAGGGGACAGTGCTGTGCCTTGCGGAACGAGGAGCTGCTAGCTTTGAAATTTTCAGACAAGAGGGATGTCTACATGCTAAGTACCATCCATGATGAGAGTACTTCCCCTGTGACTGTTTGGGGCCAGGTTGCTGAAGTGCGCAAACCTGTGTGCATTTTAGATTATAATAAGCACATGGGAGGTGTAGATAGAGTTGACCAGAGGTTGGAACCTTATACTGCTATTCGTAAGTCTTATGTTTGGTATAAGAAGTTAGCACTTCACCTCTTCCACTTAGCAACCTTCAATGCTTTTATTGTGTTTAGGGATAGGTCTCCAGACTCAAAGATGACATTTGTGAAATTTCAGGAGTCAGTGATAGAGAGCCTTATTGTGGTGGAACAGGCCAGAGTTCCTAGAGAAGCAGTGGTGGAGGATGTGGCTAGATTGAAAGATCGCCACTTTGCTGAGCACATTCCTCCCACACCCAAAAAAGACTTTCCAGCTAAGAAATATAGAGTGTGTTTTCGAAGAGGTATCCGGAGGGAGTCTCGAATGTACTGCCCAGATTGTCCTTCAAAGCCTGAGCTGTGTGTCGGTGCTTGTTTTAAGAATTACCACACCCAGAAGAATTTCTGGGAACAACCATGAGTGTAAACTCATGTCTGTTTTGTATTTTCATGTGTTTAGTTTCATGGTTAGCATTTCTATCATGTTCTTAGTTAGAGCTTTTGTGTTTGTTGTTTTGTAATTCTTTCTACTTAGTTAGGGGTTCCTCTGTTTAAAAAAAATATATATATATGATGCCATTGTGTGTGGAGTGGGGCTTGGCTGAGACTGTACATATTGACTTGATGTTGGCTACTGCAACACACTGCCAGCCAAACACCAGTCCACACACTCCCATCAGCTGGTGTGATTGTTGTATCAGGCATGTGGGCGTATGTAAGTGATGGGCCCTTGAGTGGCACTGTCTGTCGATGTGAGTGTTGTAATGTGCTGGGCCCGTGGCTGGCGGTGTGAATGGCCTTGTGTGTGTCATGTATGAAAGTTGTGTGAATGGACTGTAAAGCGGTTGGTGCCTTGTCGCGGCTTTACAGCTCACGAGCTGTGAGTCATTGGTTCAGTTTTTTGCCTTTCAGTTACTAACAGTGCTTTTCATTTTTGTGAAAGCTCTTGTTAGTAAAATTTGATCCACTGAACCATCACTCACCCTCGTGCCAAATCCAACCAGTATGTGTGGTAAAAATGACCAAACCTGCTCCGCTGTAATCAGGCGTCGCAGCACACCTATGACACGCTAGGTGCCTCAGGTGGGACCCCGATGATGAAGCATGCCACCAACTTGGTTGGTGGGTGAGGGGTCTTTTTCACATAACCTAAGTGTGTTTCTTTTCAAAATGTTAGTGTTTGGCACATCACGGACGTATGTGGGCACATCAAAACGATATATTACAAAACTACCTGTGTTTGGGGGGGGAGAGGGCACCTATGTTTTTGGTCCTGTGTGCGGCCTTCATCTAAGGAAACCTACCAAACCCAGACATTTTTTAAAACTAGACACCCCAAGGAGTCCAGGGAGGTGTGGCTTGCGTGGATCCCCCAACATTTTCTAACCCAGACTCCTCTGTAAACCTCAAAATGTGCTTAAAAAAAGCATATTTTCCTGACTTTTCTTCGTACGATCACCACTCCAGCACAAAATTCCTACTCCCCAGTGTTCCCCTCAGTCTCCCAAATAAAATGACACCTCACGTATGTGGGTCCCCAAAGCAGAGTCAGTCTAAAGATGTATAAAAGAATATGTCCTTATAAACTCGCAGTGCTATCCCCTGTATCTCTACAAGGTTTGGGCCTTATTCTGTTGGAGGCACCTGGCCCACCCACACAAGTGAGGTATCATTTTTATCGGGAGACTTGGGGGAACGCTGGGTGGAAGGAAATTTGTGGCTCCACTCAGATTCCAGAACTTTCTGTCACCGAAATGTGTGAAAAATGCGTTTGTTTAGCCAAAATTTGAGGTTTGGAAAGGATTCTGGGTAACAGAACCTGGTCAGAGCCCCTCAAGTCACCCCATCTTGGATTCCCCTAGGTCTCTAGTTTTCAGAAATGCACAGGTTTGGTAGGTTTCCCTAGGTGCTGGCTGAGCTACAGGCCCAAAACTACAGGTAGGCACTGTTTTAAATGAAAAAATTTGATGTGTCCACGCTGCGCTTTGGGGCGTTTCCTGTCGCGGGCGCTAGGCCTACCCACACAAGTGAGGTATCATTTTTATCGGGAGACGTGGGGGAACGCTGGGTGGAAGGAAATTTGTGGCCCCTCTCAGATTCCAGAACTTTCTGCCACAGAAATGTGAGGAACATGTGTTTTTTAGCCAAATTTTGAGGTTTGCAAAGGATTCTGGGTAACAGAACCTGGTCCGAGCCACACAAATCACCCCATCTTGGATTCCCCTAGGTCTCTAGTTTTCAGAAATGCACAGGTTTGGTAGGTTTCCCTAGGTGGCGGCTGAGCTAGAGGCCAAAATCTACAGGTAGGCACTTTGCTAAAAACAGGTCTATTTTCTGTGATGTGTCCACGTTGCACTTTGGGGCGTTTCCTGTCGCAGGCGCTAGGCCTACCCACACAAGTGAGGTATCATTTTTATCGGGAGACGTGGGGGAACGCTGGGTGGAAGGAAATTTGTGGCTCCTCTCAGATTCCAGAACTTTCTGCCACAGAAATGTGAGGAACATGTGTTTTTTTTAGCCAAATTTTGAGCTTTGCAAAGGATTCTGGGTAACAGAACCTGGTCCGAGCCCCGCCAGTCACCCCTCCTTGGATTCCCCTAGGTCTCTAGTTTTCAGAAATGTACAGGTTTGGTAGGTTTCCCTAGGTGCCGGCTGAGCTAGAGGCCAAAATCTACAGGTAGTCACTTCGCAAAAAACACCTCTGTTTTCTTCCAAAATTTTGGTGGTGTCCACGTTGCGCTTTGGGGCGTTTCCTGTCGCGGGCGCTAGGCCTACCCACGCAAGTGAGGTATCATTTTTATCGGGAGACTTGGGGGAACGCTGGGTGGAAGGAAATTTGTGGCTCCTCCCAGATTCCAGAACTTTCTGCCACAGAAATGTAAGGAACGTGTTTTTTTTTAGCCAATTTTTGAGCTATGCAAAGGATTCTGGGTAACAGAACCTGGTCCGAGCCCCGCCAGTCACCCCTCCTTGGATTCCCCTAGGTCTCTAGTTTTCAGAAATGTACAGGTTTTGTAGGTTTCCCTAGGTGCCGGCTGAGCTAGAGGCCAAAATCTACAGGTAGTCACTTCGCAAAAAACACCTCTGTTTTCTTCCAAAATTTTGGTGGTGTCCACGTTGCGCTTTGGGGCGTTTCCTGACCCGGGCGCTAGGCCTACCCACGCAAGTGAGGTATCATTTTTATCGGGAGACTTGGGGGAACGCTGGGTGGAAGGAAATTTGTGGCTCCTCCCAGATTCCAGAACTTTCTGCCACAGAAATGTGAGGAACATGTGTTTTTTTTAGCCAATTTTTGAGCTTTGCAAAGGGTTCTGGGTAACAGAACCTGGTCCGAGCCCCGCCAGTCACCCCTCCTTGGATTTCCCTAGGTCTCTAGTTTTCAGAAATGTACAGGTTTGGTAGGTTTCCCTAGGTGCCGGCTGAGCTAGAGGCCAAAATCTACAGGTAGTCACTTCACAAAAAACACCTCTGTTTTCTTCCAAAATTTTGGTGGTGTCCACGTTGCGCTTTGGGGCGTTTCCTGTCGCGGGCGCTAGGCCTACCCACGCAAGTGAGGTATCATTTTTATCGGGAGACTTGGGGGAACGCTGGGTGGAAGGAAATTTGTGGCTCCTGCCAGATTCCAGAACTTTCTGCCACAGAAATGTGAGGAACATGTGTTTTTTTTAGCCAATTTTTGAGCTTTGCAAAGGATTCTGGGTAACAAAACCTGGTCCGAGCCCCGCCAGTCACCCCTCCTTGGATTCCCCTAGGTCTCTAGTTTTCAGAAATGTACAGGTTTTGTAGGTTTCCCTAGGTGCCGGCTGAGCTAGAGGCCAAAATCTACAGGTAGTCACTTCGCAAAAAACACCTCTGTTTTCTTCCAAAATTTTGGTGGTGTCCACGTTGCGCTTTGGGGCGTTTCCTGTCACGGGCGCTAGGCCTACCCACGCAAGTGAGGTATTATTTTTATCGGGAGACTTGGGGGAACGCTGGGTGGAAGGAAATTTGTGGCTCCTCCCAGATTCCAGAACTTTCTGCCACAGAAATGTGAGGAACATGTGTTTTTTTTAGCCAATTTTTGAGCTTTGCAAAGGATTCTGGGTAACAGAACCTGGTCCGAGCCCCGCCAGTCACCCCTCCTTGGATTCCCCTAGGTCTCTAGTTTTCAGAAATGTACAGGTTTGGTAGGTTTCCCTAGGTGCCGGCTGAGCTAGAGGCCAAAATCTACAGGTACTCACTTCGCAAAAAACACCTCTGTTTTCTTCCAAAATTTTGGTGGTGTCCACGTTGCGCTTTGGGGCGTTTCCTGTCGCGGGCGCTAGGCCTACCCACGCAAGTGAGGTATCATTTTTATCGGGAGACTTGGGGGAACGCTGGGTGGAAGGAAATTTGTGGCTCCTCCCAGATTCCAGAACTTTCTGCTACAGAAATGTGAGGAACATGTGTTTTTTTTAGCCAATTTTTAAGCTTTGCAAAGGATTCTGGGTAACAGAACCTGGTCCGAGCCCCGCCAGTCACCCCTCCTTGGATTCCCCTATGTCTCTAGTTTTCAGAAATGTACAGGTTTGGTAGGTTTCCCTAGGTGCCGGCTGAGCTAGAGGCCAAAATCTACAGGTAGTCACTTCGCAAAAAACACCTCTGTTTTCTTCCAAAATTTTGGTGGTGTCCACGTTGCGCTTTGGGGCGTTTCCTGTCGCGGGCGCTAGGCCTACCCACGCAAGTGAGGTATCATTTTTATCGGGAGACTTGGGGGAACGCTGGGTGCAAGGAAATTTGTGGCTCCTCCCAGATTCCAGAACTTTCTGCCACAGAAATGTGAGGAACATGTGTTTTTTTTAGCCAATTTTGGAGCTTTGCAAAGGATTCTGGGTAACAAAACCTGGTCCGAGCCCCGCCAGTCACCCCTCCTTGGATTCCCCTAGGTCTCTAGTTTTCAGAAATGTACAGGTTTGGTAGGTTTCCCTAGGTGCCGGCTGAACTAGAGGCCAAAATCTACAGGTAGTCACTTCGCAAAAAACACCTCTGTTTTCTTCCAAAATTTTGGTGGTGTCCACGTTGCGCTTTGGGGCGTTTCCTGTCGCGGGCGCTAGGCCTACCCACGCAAGTGAGGTATCATTTTTATCGGGAGACTTGGGGGAACGCTGGGTGGAAGGACATTTGTGGCTCCTCCCAGATTCCAGAACTTTCTGCCACAGAAATGTGAGGAACATGTGTTTTTTTTAGCCAATTTTTGAGCTTTGCAAAGGATTCTGGGTAACAGAACCTGGTCCGAGCCCCGCCAGTCACCCCTCCTTGGATTCCCCTAGGTCTCTAGTTTTCAGAAATGTACAGGTTTGGTAGGTTTCCCTAGGTGCCGGCTGAGCTAGAGGCCAAAATCTACAGGTAGTCACTTCGCAAAAAACACCTCTGTTTTCTTCCAAAATTTTGGTGGTGTCCACGTTGCGCTTTGGGGCGTTTCCTGTCGCGGGCGCTAGGCCTACCCACGCAAGTGAGGTATCATTTTTATCGGGAGACTTGGGGGAACGCTGGGTGGAAGGAAATTTGTGGCTCCTCCCAGATTCCAGAACTTTCTGCTACAGAAATGTGAGGAACATGTGTTTTTTTTAGCCAATTTTTAAGCTTTGCAAAGGATTCTGGGTAACAGAACCTGGTCCGAGCCCCGCCAGTCACCCCTCCTTGGATTCCCCTATGTCTCTAGTTTTCAGAAATGTACAGGTTTGGTAGGTTTCCCTAGGTGCCGGCTGAGCTAGAGGCCAAAATCTACAGGTAGTCACTTCGCAAAAAACACCTCTGTTTTCTTCCAAAATTTTGGTGGTGTCCACGTTGCGCTTTGGGGCGTTTCCTGTCGCGGGCGCTAGGCCTACCCACGCAAGTGAGGTATCATTTTTATCGGGAGACTTGGGGGAACGCTGGGTGCAAGGAAATTTGTGGCTCCTCCCAGATTCCAGAACTTTCTGCCACAGAAATGTGAGGAACATGTGTTTTTTTTAGCCAATTTTGGAGCTTTGCAAAGGATTCTGGGTAACAAAACCTGGTCCGAGCCCCGCCAGTCACCCCTCCTTGGATTCCCCTAGGTCTCTAGTTTTCAGAAATGTACAGGTTTGGTAGGTTTCCCTAGGTGCCGGCTGAACTAGAGGCCAAAATCTACAGGTAGTCACTTCGCAAAAAACACCTCTGTTTTCTTCCAAAATTTTGGTGGTGTCCACGTTGCGCTTTGGGGCGTTTCCTGTCGCGGGCGCTAGGCCTACCCACGCAAGTGAGGTATCATTTTTATCGGGAGACTTGGGGGAACGCTGGGTGGAAGGAAATTTGTGGCTCCTCCCAGATTCCAGAACTTTCTGCCACAGAAATGTGGGGAACATGTGTTTTTTTTAGCCAATTTTGGAGCTTTGCAAAGGATTCTGGGTAACAAAACCTGGTCCGAGCCCCGCCAGTCACCCCTCCTTGGATTCCCCTAGGTCTCTAGTTTTAAGAAATGTACAGGTTTTGTAGGTTTCCCTAGGTGCCGGCTGAGCTAGAGGCCAAAATCTACAGGTAGTCACTTCGCAAAAAACACCTCTGTTTTCTTCCAAAATTTTGATGGTGTCCACGTTGCGCTTTGGGGCGTTTCCTGTCGCGGGCGCTAGGCCTACCCACGCAAGTGAGGTATTATTTTTATCGGGAGACTTGGGGGAACGCTGGGTGGAAGGAAATTTGTGGCTCCTCCCAGATTCCAGAACTTTCTGCCACAGAAATGTGAGGAACATGTGTTTTTTTTAGCCAATTTTTGAGCTTTGCAAAGGATTCTGGGTAACAGAACCTGGTCCGAGCCCTGCCAGTCACCCCTCCTTGGATTGCCCTAGGTCTCTAGTTTTCAGAAATGTACAGGTTTGGTAGGTTTCCCTAGGTGCCGGCTGAGCTAGAGGCCAAAATCTACAGGTAGTCACTTCACAAAAAACACCTCTGTTTTCTTCTAAAATTTTGGTGGTGTCCACGTTGCGCTTTGGGGCGTTTCCTGTCGCGGGCGCTAGGCCTACCCACGCAAGTGAGGTATCATTTTTATCGGGAGACTTGGGGGAACGCTGGGTGGAAGGAAATTTGTGGCTCCTCCCAGATTCCAGAACTTTCTGCCACAGAAATGTGAGGAACATGTGTTTTTTTTAGCCAATTTTTGAGCTTTGCAAAGGATTCTGGGTAACAGAACCTGGTCCGAGCCCCGCCAGTCACCCCTCCTTGGATTGCCCTAGGTCTCTAGTTTTCAGAAATGTACAGGTTTGGTAGGTTTCCCTAGGTGCCGGCTGAGCTAGAGGCCAAAATCTACAGGTAGTCACTTCGCAAAAAACACCTATGTTTTCTTCCAAAATTTTGGTGGTGTCCACGTTGTGCTTTGGGGCGTTTCCTGTCGTGGGCGCTAGGCCTACCCACGCAAGTGAGGTATCATTTTTATCGGGAGACTTGGGGGAACGCTGGGTGGAAGGAAATTTGTGGCTCCTCCCAGATTCCAGTACTTTCTGCCACAGAAATGTGAGGAACATGTGTTTTTTTTAGCCAATTTTTGAGCTTTGCAAATGATTCTGGGTAACAGAACCTGGTCCGAGCCCCGCCAGTCACCCCTCCTTGGATCCCCCTAGGTCTCTAGTTTTCAGAAATGTACAGGTTTGGTAGGTTTCCCTAGGTGCCGGCTGAGCTAGGGGCCAAAATCTACAGGTAGTCACTTCGCAAAAAACACCTCTGTTTTCTTCCAAACTTTTGGTGGTGTCCACGTTGTGCTTTGGGGCGTTTCCTGTCGCGGGCGCTAGGCCTACCCACGCAAGTGAGGTATCATTTTTATCGGGAGACTTGGGGGAACGCTGGGTGGAAGGAAATTTGTGGCTCCTCCCAGATTCCAGTACTTTCTGCCACAGAAATGTGAGGAACATGTGTTTTTTTTAGCCAATATTTGAGCTTTGCAAAGGATTCTGGGTAACAGAACCTGGTCCGAGCCCCGCCAGTCACCCCTCCTTGGATTCCCCTAGGTCTCTAGTTTTCAGAAATGTACAGGTTTGGTAGGTTTCCCTAGGTGCCGGCTGAGCTAGGGGCCAAAATCTACAGGTAGTCACTTCGCAAAAAAAACCTCTGTTTTCTTCCAAACTTTTGGTGGTGTCCACGTTACGCTTTGGGGCGTTTCCTGTCGCGGGCGCTAGGCCTACCCACGCAAGTGAGGTATAATTTTTATCGGGAGACTTGGGGGAACGCTGGGTGGAAGGAAATTTGTGGCTCCTCCCAGATTCCAGAACTTTCTGCCACAGAAATGTGAGGAACGTGTATTTTTTTAGCCAATTTTTGAGCTTTGCAAAGGATTCTGGGTAACAGAACCTGGTCCGAGCCCCGCCAGTCACCCCTCCTTGGATTCCCCTAGGTCTCTAGTTTTCAGAAATGTACAGGTTTCGTAGGTTTCCCTAGGTGCCGGCTGAGCTAGAGGCCAAAATCTACAGGTAGTCACTTCGCAAAAAACACCTCTGTTTTCTTCCAAAATTTTGGTGGTGTCCACGTTGCGCTTTGGGGCGTTTCCTGACGCGGGCGCTAGGCCTACCCATGCAAGTGAGGTATCATTTTTATCGGGAGACTTGGGGGAACGCTGGGTGGAAGGAAATTTGTGGCTCCTCCCAGATTCCAGAACTTTCTGCCACAGAAATGTGAGGAACATGTGTTTTTTTTAGCCAATTTTTGAGCTTTGCAAAGGATTCTGGGTAACAGAACCTGGTCCGAGCCCCGCCAGTCACCCCTCCTTGGATTCCCCTAGGTCTCTAGTTTTCAGAAATGTACAGGTTTGGTAGGTTTCCCTAGGTGCCGGCTGAGCTAGAGGCCAAAATCTACAGGTAGTCACTTCGCAAAAAACACCTCTGTTTTCTTCCAAAATTTTGGTGGTGTCCACGTTGCGCTTTGGGGCGTTTCCTGTCGCGGGCGCTAGGCCTACCCACGCAAGTGAGGTATCATTTTTATCGGGAGACTTGGGGGAACGCTGGGTGGAAGGAAATTTGTGGCTCCTCCCAGATTCCAGAACTTTCTGCTACAGAAATGTGAGGAACATGTGTTTTTTTAGCCAATTTTTGAGCTTTGCAAAGGATTCTGGGTAACAGAACCTGGTCCGAGCCCCGCCAGTCACCCCTCCTTGGATTCCCCTATGTCTCTAGTTTTCAGAAATGTACAGGTTTGGTAGGTTTCCCTAGGTGCCGGCTGAGCTAGAGGCCAAAATCTACAGGTAGTCACTTCGCAAAAAACACCTCTGTTTTCTTCCAAAATTTTGGTGGTGTCCACGTTGCGCTTTGGGGCGTTTCCTGTCGCGGGCGCTAGGCCTACCCACGCAAGTGAGGTATCATTTTTATCGGGAGACTTGGGGGAACGCTGGGTGCAAGGAAATTTGTGGCTCCTCCCAGATTCCAGAACTTTCTGCCACAGAAATGTGAGGAACATGTGTTTTTTTTAGCCAATTTTGGAGCTTTGCAAAGGATTCTGGGTAACAAAACCTGGTCCGAGCCCCGCCAGTCACCCCTCCTTGGATTCCCCTAGGTCTCTAGTTTTCAGAAATGTACAGGTTTGGTAGGTTTCCCTAGGTGCCGGCTGAGCTAGAGGCCAAAATCTACAGGTAGTCACTTCGCAAAAAACACCTCTGTTTTATTCCAAAATTTTGGTGGTGTCCACGTTGCGCTTTGGGGCGTTTCCTGTCGCGGGCGCTAGGCCTACCCACGCAAGTGAGGTATCATTTTTATCGGGAGACTTGGGGGAACGCTGGGTGGAAGGAAATTTGTGGCTCCTCCCAGATTCCAGAACTTTCTGCCACAGAAATGTAAGGAACGTGTTTTTTTTTAGCCAATTTTTGAGCTATGCAAAGGATTCTGGGTAACAGAACCTGGTCCGAGCCCCGCCAGTCACCCCTCCTTGGATTCCCCTAGGTCTCTAGTTTTCAGAAATGTACAGGTTTTGTAGGTTTCCCTAGGTGCCGGCTGAGCTAGAGGCCAAAATCTACAGGTAGTCACTTCGCAAAAAACACCTCTGTTTTCTTCCAAAATTTTGGTGGTGTCCACGTTGCGCTTTGGGGCGTTTCCTGACCCGGGCGCTAGGCCTACCCACGCAAGTGAGGTATCATTTTTATCGGGAGACTTGGGGGAACGCTGGGTGGAAGGAAATTTGTGGCTCCTCCCAGATTCCAGAACTTTCTGCCACAGAAATGTGAGGAACATGTGTTTTTTTTAGCCAATTTTTGAGCTTTGCAAAGGGTTCTGGGTAACAGAACCTGGTCCGAGCCCCGCCAGTCACCCCTCCTTGGATTCCCCTATGTCTCTAGTTTTCAGAAATGTACAGGTTTGGTAGGTTTCCCTAGGTGCCGGCTGAGCTAGAGGCCAAAATCTACAGGTAGTCACTTCGCAAAAAACACCTCTGTTTTCTTCCAAAATTTTGGTGGTGTCCACGTTGCGCTTTGGGGCGTTTCCTGTCGCGGGCGCTAGGCCTACCCACGCAAGTGAGGTATCATTTTTATCGGGAGACTTGGGGGAACGCTGGGTGCAAGGAAATTTGTGGCTCCTCCCAGATTCCAGAACTTTCTGCCACAGAAATGTGAGGAACATGTGTTTTTTTTAGCCAATTTTGGAGCTTTGCAAAGGATTCTGGGTAACAAAACCTGGTCCGAGCCCCGCCAGTCACCCCTCCTTGGATTCCCCTAGGTCTCTAGTTTTCAGAAATGTACAGGTTTGGTAGGTTTCCCTAGGTGCCGGCTGAGCTAGAGGCCAAAATCTACAGGTAGTCACTTCGCAAAAAACACCTCTGTTTTATTCCAAAATTTTGGTGGTGTCCACGTTGCGCTTTGGGGCGTTTCCTGTCGCGGGCGCTAGGCCTACCCACGCAAGTGAGGTATCATTTTTATCGGGAGACTTGGGGGAACGCTGGGTGGAAGGCAATTTGTGGCTCCTCCCAGATTCCAGAACTTTCTGCCACAGAAATGTAAGGAACGTGTTTTTTTTTAGCCAATTTTTGAGCTATGCAAAGGATTCTGGGTAACAGAACCTGGTCCGAGCCCCGCCAGTCACCCCTCCTTGGATTCCCCTAGGTCTCTAGTTTTCAGAAATGTACAGGTTTTGTAGGTTTCCCTAGGTGCCGGCTGAGCTAGAGGCCAAAATCTACAGGTAGTCACTTCGCAAAAAACACCTCTGTTTTCTTCCAAAATTTTGGTGGTGTCCACGTTGCGCTTTGGGGCGTTTCCTGACCCGGGCGCTAGGCCTACCCACGCAAGTGAGGTATCATTTTTATCGGGAGACTTGGGGGAACGCTGGGTGGAAGGAAATTTGTGGCTCCTCCCAGATTCCAGAACTTTCTGCTACAGAAATGTGAGGAACATGTGTTTTTTTTAGCCAATTTTTGAGCTTTGCAAAGGGTTCTGGGTAACAGAACCTGGTCCGAGCCCCGCCAGTCACCCCTCCTTGGATTCCCCTAGGTCTCTAGTTTTCAGAAATGTACAGGTTTGGTAGGTTTCCCTAGGTGCCGGCTGAGCTAGAGGCCAAAATCTACAGGTAGTCACTTCACAAAAAACACCTCTGTTTTCTTCCAAAATTTTGGTGGTGTCCACGTTGCGCTTTGGGGCGTTTCCTGTCGCGGGCGCTAGGCCTACCCACGCAAGTGAGGTATCATTTTTATCGGGAGACTTGGGGGAACGCTGGGTGGAAGGAAATTTGTGGCTCCTCCCAGATTCCAGAACTTTCTGCTACAGAAATGTGAGGAACATGTGTTTTTTTTAGCCAATTTTTGAGCTTTGCAAAGGATTCTGGGTAACAGAACCTGGTCCGAGCCCCGCCAGTCACCCCTCCTTGGATTCCCCTATGTCTCTAGTTTTCAGAAATGTACAGGTTTGGTAGGTTTCCCTAGGTGCCGGCTGAGCTAGAGGCCAAAATCTACAGGTAGTCACTTCGCAAAAAACACCTCTGTTTTCTTCCAAAATGTTGGTGGTGTCCACGTTGCGCTTTGGGGCGTTTCCTGTCGCGGGCGCTAGGCCTACCCACGCAAGTGAGGTATCATTTTTATCGGGAGACTTGGGGGAACGCTGGGTGCAAGGAAATTCGTGGCTCCTCCCAGATTCCAGAACTTTCTGCCACAGAAATGTGAGGAACATGTGTTTTTTTTAGCCAATTTTGGAGCTTTGCAAAGGATTCTGGGTAACAAAACCTGGTCCGAGCCCCGCCAGTCACCCCTCCTTGGATTCCCCTAGGTCTCTAGTTTTCAGAAATGTACAGGTTTGGTAGGTTTCCCTAGGTGCCGGCTGAGCTAGAGGCCAAAATCTACAGGTAGTCACTTCGCAAAAAACACCTCTGTTTTATTCCAAAATTTTGGTGGTGTCCACGTTGCGCTTTGGGGCGTTTCCTGTCGCGGGCGCTAGGCCTACCCACGCAAGTGAGGTATCATTTTTATCGGGAGACTTGGGGGAACGCTGGGTGGAAGGAAATTTGTGGCTCCTCCCAGATTCCAGAACTTTCTGCCACAGAAATGTAAGGAACGTGTTTTTTTTTAGCCAATTTTTGAGCTATGCAAAGGATTCTGGGTAACAGAACCTGGTCTGAGCCCCGCCAGTCACCCCTCCTTGGATTCCCCTAGGTCTCTAGTTTTCAGAAATGTACAGGTTTTGTAGGTTTCCCTAGGTGCCGGCTGAGCTAGAGGCCAAAATCTACAGGTAGTCACTTCGCAAAAAACACCTCTGTTTTCTTCCAAAATTTTGGTGGTGTCCACGTTGCGCTTTGGGGCGTTTCCTGACCCGGGCGCTAGGCCTACCCACGCAAGTGAGGTATCATTTTTATCGGGAGACTTGGGGGAACGCTGGGTGGAAGGAAATTTGTGGCTCCTCCCAGATTCCAGAACTTTCTGCCACAGAAATGTGAGGAACATGTGTTTTTTTTAGCCAATTTTTGAGCTTTGCAAAGGGTTCTGGGTAACAGAACCTGGTCCGAGCCCCGCCAGTCACCCCTCCTTGGATTCCCCTAGGTCTCTAGTTTTCAGAAATGTACAGGTTTGGTAGGTTTCCCTAGGTGCCGGCTGAGCTAGAGGCCAAAATCTACAGGTAGTCACTTCACAAAAAACACCTCTGTTTTCTTCCAAAATTTTTGTGGTGTCCACGTTGCGCTTTGGGTCGTTTCCTGTCGCGGGCGCTAGGCCTACCCACGCAAGTGAGGTATCATTTTTATCAGGAGACTTGGGGGAACGCTGGGTGGAAGGAAATTTGTGGCTCCTCCCAGATTCCAGAACTTTCTGCCACAGAAATGTGAGGAACATGTGTTTTTTTTAGCCAATTTTTGAGCTTTGCAAAGGATTCTGGGTAACAAAACCTGGTCCGAGCCCCGCCAGTCACCCCTCCTTGGATTCCCCTAGGTCTCTAGTTTTCAGAAATGTACAGGTTTTGTAGGTTTCCCTAGGTGCCGGCTGAGCTAGAGGCCAAAATCTACAGGTAGTCACTTCGCAAAAAACACCTCTGTTTTCTTCCAAAATTTTGGTGGTGTCCACGTTGCGCTTTGGAGCGTTTCCTGTCGCAGGCGCTAGGCCTACCCACGCAAGTGAGGTATTATTTTTATCGGGAGACTTGGGGGAACGCTGGGTGGAAGGAAATTTGTGGCTCCTCCCAGATTCCAGAACTTTCTGCCACAGAAATGTGAGGAACATGTGTTTTTTTTAGCCAATTTTTGAGCTTTGCAAAGGATTCTGGGTAACAGAACCTGGTCCGAGCCCCGCCAGTCACCCCTCCTTGGATTCCCCTAGGTCTCTAGTTTTCAGAAATGTACAGGTTTGGTAGGTTTCCCTAGGTGCCGGCTGAGCTAGAGGCCAAAATCTACAGGTAGTCACTTCGCAAAAAACACCTCTGTTTTCTTCCAAAATTTTGGTGGTGTCCACGTTGCGCTTTGGGGCGTTTCCTGTCGCGGGCGCTAGGCCTACCCACGCAAGTGAGGTATCATTTTTATCGGGAGACTTGGGGGAACGCTGGGTGGAAGGAAATTTGTGGCTCCTCCCAGATTCCAGAACTTTCTGCTACAGAAATGTGAGGAACATGTGTTTTTTTTAGCCAATTTTTAAGCTTTGCAAAGGATTCTGGGTAACAGAACCTGGTCCGAGCCCCGCCAGTCACCCCTCCTTGGATTCCCCTATGTCTCTAGTTTTCAGAAATGTACAGGTTTGGTAGGTTTCCCTAGGTGCCGGCTGAGCTAGAGGCCAAAATCTACAGGTAGTCACTTCGCAAAAAACACCTCTGTTTTCTTCCAAAATTTTGGTGGTGTCCACGTTGCGCTTTGGGGCGTTTCCTGTCGCGGGCGCTAGGCCTACCCACGCAAGTGAGGTATCATTTTTATCGGGAGACTTGGGGGAACGCTGGGTGCAAGGAAATTTGTGGCTCCTCCCAGATTCCAGAACTTTCTGCCACAGAAATGTGAGGAACATGTGTTTTTTTTAGCCAATTTTGGAGCTTTGCAAAGGATTCTGGGTAACAAAACCTGGTCCGAGCCCCGCCAGTCACCCCTCCTTGGATTCCCCTAGGTCTCTAGTTTTCAGAAATGTACAGGTTTGGTAGGTTTCCCTAGGTGCCGGCTGAACTAGAGGCCAAAATCTACAGGTAGTCACTTCGCAAAAAACACCTCTGTTTTCTTCCAAAATTTAGGTGGTGTCCACGTTGCGCTTTGGGGCGTTTCCTGTCGCGGGCGCTAGGCCTACCCACGCAAGTGAGGTATCATTTTTATCGGGAGACTTGGGGGAACGCTGGGTGGAAGGAAATTTGTGGCTCCTCCCAGATTCCAGAACTTTCTGCCACAGAAATGTAAGGAACGTGTTTTTTTTTAGCCAATTTTTGAGCTATGCAAAGGATTCTGGGTAACAGAACCTGGTCCGAGCCCCGCCAGTCACCCCTCCTTGGATTCCCCTAGGTCTCTAGTTTTCAGAAATGTACAGGTTTTGTAGGTTTCCCTAGGTGCCGGCTGAGCTAGAGGCCAAAATCTACAGGTAGTCACTTCGCAAAAAACACCTCTGTTTTCTTCCAAAATTTTGGTGGTGTCCACGTTGCGCTTTGGGGCGTTTCCTGACCCGGGCGCTAGGCCTACCCACGCAAGTGAGGTATCATTTTTATCGGGAGACTTGGGGGAACGCTGGGTGGAAGGAAATTTGTGGCTCCTCCCAGATTCCAGAACTTTCTGCCACAGAAATGTGAGGAACATGTGTTTTTTTTAGCCAATTTTGGAGCTTTGCAAAGGATTCTGGGTAACAAAACCTGGTCCGAGCCCCGCCAGTCACCCCTCCTTGGATTCCCCTAGGTCTCTAGTTTTCAGAAATGTACAGGTTTTGTAGGTTTCCCTAGGTGCCGGCTGAGCTAGAGGCCAAAATCTACAGGTAGTCACTTCGCAAAAAACACCTCTGTTTTCTTCCAAATTTTGGTGGTGTCCACGTTGCGCTTTGGGGCGTTTCCTGTCGCGGGCGCTAGCCTACCCACGCAAGTGAGGTATTATTTTTATCGGAGACTTGGGGGAACGCTGGGTGGAAGGAAATTTGTGGCTCCTCCCAGATTCCAGAACTTTCTGCCACAGAAATGTGAGGAACATGTGTTTTTTTTAGCCAATTTTTGAGCTTTGCAAAGGATTCTGGGTAACAGAACCTGGTCCGAGCCCCGCCAGTCACCCCTCCTTGGATTGCCCTAGGTCTCTAGTTTTCAGAAATGTACAGGTTTGGTAGGTTTCCCTAGGTGCCGGCTGAGCTAGAGGCCAAAATCTACAGGTAGTCACTTCACAAAAAACACCTCTGTTTTCTTCTAAAATTTTGGTGGTGTCCACGTTGCGCTTTGGGGCGTTTCCTGTCGCGGGCGCTAGGCCTACCCACGCAAGTGAGGTATCATTTTTATCGGGAGACTTGGGGGAACGCTGGGTGCAAGGAAATTTGTGGCTCCTCCCAGATTCCAGAACTTTCTGCCACAGAAATGTGAGGAACATGTGTTTTTTTTAGCCAATTTTTGAGCTTTGCAAAGGATTCTGGGTAACAAAACCTGGTCCGAGCCCCGCCAGTCACCCCTCCTTGGATTCCCCTAGGTCTCTAGTTTTCAGAAATGTACAGGTTTGGAAGGTTTCCCTAGGTGCCAGCTGAGCTAGAGGCCAAATCTACAGGTAGTCACTTTGCAAAAAACACCTCTGTTTTCTTCCAAAATTTTGGTGGTGTCCACGTTGCGCTTTGGGGCGTTTCCTGTCGCGGGCGCTAGGCCTACCCACGCAAGTGAGGTATCATTTTTATCGGGAGACTTGGGGAACGCTGGGTGCAAGGAAATTTGTGGCTCCTCCCAGATTCCAAAACTTTCTGCCACAGAAATGTGAGGAACATGTGTTTTTTTTAGCCAATTTTTGAGCTTTGCAAAGGATTCTGGGTAACAGAACCTGGTCCGAGCCCCGCCAGTCACCCCTCCTTGGATTCCCCTAGGTCTCTAGTTTCAGAAATGTACAGGTTTCGTAGGTTTCCCTAGGTGCCGGCTGAGCTAGAGGCCAAAATCTACAGGTAGTCACTTCGCAAAAAACACCTCTGTTTTCTTCCAAAATTTTGGTGGTGTCCACGTTGCGCTTTGGGGCATTTCCTGTCACGGGTGCTAGGCCTACCCACGCAAGTGAGGTATCATTTTTATCGGGAGACTTGGGGGAACGCTGGGTGCAAGGAAATTTGTGGCTCCTCCCAGATTCCAGCACTTTCTGCCACAGAAATGTGAGGAACATGTGTTTTTTTTAGCCAATTTTTGAGCTTTACAAAGGATTCTGGGTAACAGAACCTGGTCCGAGCCCCGCCAGTCACCCCTCCTTGGATTCCCCTAGGTCTCTAGTTTTCAGAAATGCACAGGTTTGGTAGGTTTCCCTAGGTGGCGGCTGAGCTAGAGGCCAAAATCTACAGGTAGGCACTTTGCTAAAAACAGGTCTGTTTTCTGTGATGTGTCCACGTTGCGCTTTGGGGCGTTTCCTGTCGCGGGCGCTAGGCCTACCCACACAAGTGAGGTATCATTTTTATCGGGAGACGTGGGGGAACGCTGGGTGGAAGGAAATTTGTGGCTCCTCTCAGATTCCAGAACTTTCTGCCACAGAAATGTGAGGAACATGTGTTTTTTTAGCCAAATTTTGAGGTTTGCAAAGGATTCTGGGTAATATAACCTGGTCCGAGCCACACAAATCACCCCATCTTGGATTCCCCTAGGTCTCTAGTTTTCAGAAATGCACAGGTTTGGTAGGTTTCCCTAGGTGGCGGCTGAGCTAGAGGCCAAAATCTACAGGTATGCACTTTGTTAAAAACAGGTCTGTTTTCTGTGATGTGTCCACGTTGCGCTTTGGGGCGTTTCCTGTCGCGGGGCGCTAGGCCTACCCACACAAGTGAGGTATCATTTTTATCGGGAGACAAGGGGGAACGCTGGGTGGAAGGAAATTTGTGGCTCCTCTCAGATTCCAGAACTTTCTGCCACAGAAATGTGAGGAACATGTGTTTTTTTAGCCAAATTTTGAGGTTTGCAAAGGATTCTGGGTAACAGAACCTGGTCCGAGCCACACAAATCACCCCATCTTGGATTCCCTAGGTCTCTAGTTTTCAGAAATGCACAGGTTTGGTAGGTTTCCCTAGGTGGCGGCTGAGCTAGAGGCCAAAATCTACAGGTAGGCACTTTGCTAAAAACAGGTCTGTTTTCTGTGATGTGTCCACGTTGCGCTTTGGGGCGTTTCCTGTCGCGGGCGCTAGGCCTACCCACACAAGTGAGGTATCATTTTTATCGGGAGACGTGGGGGGAACGCTGGGTGGAAGGAAATTTGTGGCTCCTCTCAGATTCCAGAACTTTCTGCCACAGAAATGTGAGGAACATGTGTTTTTTTAGCCAAATTTTGAGGTTTGCAAAGGATTCTGGGTAACAGAACCTGGTCCGAGCCACACAAATCACCCCATCTTGGATTCCCCTAGGTCTCTAGTTTTCAGAAATGCACAGGTTTGGTAGGTTTCCCTAGGTGGCGGCTGAGCTAGAGGCCAAAATCTACAGGTAGGCACTTTGCTAAAAACAGGTCTGTTTTCTGTGATGTGTCCACGTTGCGCTTTGGGGCGTTTCCTGTCGCGGGCGCTAGGCCTACCCACACAAGTGAGGTATCATTTTTATCGGGAGACTTGGGGGAACATAGAATAGCAAAACAAGTGTTATTGCCCCTTGTCTTTCTCTCCATTTTTCCCTTCCAAATGTAAGACAGTGTGTAAAAAAGACGTCTATTTGAGAAATGCCCTGTAATTCACATGCTAGTATGGGCACCCCGGAATTCAGAGATGTGCAAATAACCACTGCTTCTCAACACCTTATCTTGTGCCCATTTTGGAAATACAAAGGTTTTCTTGATAGCTATTTTTTACTCTTTATATTTCAGCAAATGAATTGCTGTATACCCGGCATAGAATGAAAACCGACTACAGAGTAAAACTTAGAGAAAAATTGATGTTTTTTTTTCACCTCAATTTCAATATTTTTCTTTTTCAGTTGTTATTTTCTGTAGGAAACCCTTGTAGGATCTACACAAATTACCCCTTGCTGAATTCAGAATTCTGTCTACTTTTCAGAAATTTTGCGGTTTATGGGATCCAGCGTTGGTTTCATGCCCATTTCTGTCACTGACTGGAAGGAGGCTGAAAGCACAAAAAATCGTAAAAATGGGGTATGTCCCAGTAAAATGCCAAAATTGGGTTGAAAAATTGGGTTTTCTGATTCAAGTCTGCCTGTTCCTGAAAGCTGGGAAGCTGGTGATATCACCGCAAACCCTTTGTTGATGCCCTTTTCAGGGAAAAAACCACAAGCCTTCTTCTGCAGCCCATTTTTCAAATTTTTTTTAAAAAAATGAAATTTTCACTGTTTTTTGGCTAATTTCTTGGCCTCCTTCTGGGGAACCCACAAAGTGTGGGTACCTCTAGAATCCCTAGGATGTTGGAAAAAAAGGACGCAAATTTGGCATGAGTAGCTTACGTGAACAAAAAGTTATGAGGGCCTAAGCGCGAACTGCTCCAAATAGCCAAAAAAAGGCTCGGCACAGGAGGGGGAAAAGGCCTGGCAGCGAAGGGGTTAAGGGAACATCATCTTTGCTACCATTGCCATTTCAGAAAAACAAAATTAAAACTTCATAAAATACAAACAACTAAACCTAACCTAAACTACTACCATAACCACTAGTCACCACTTAACTAGTCCCCCAAGGAACCAAACCATCAAGCTGCTACCAAAAACTGCCAGCACGCCTGGTCCTTAGTAAGTAAACTTACAAGGGGACGCGTATAGGTCGATGAACCTTTTGGATCGCATGGAGTATCCCAGCTAAGTGGCAGACCAATGAACCATCAATATCACTATAATCAATATTAAACGTTAGTAAAAAAAACAAACTAATAAGAAATACCATCACTCTCAAGAAGGTTAAGAGTTTTTATTCCCTATTAGTTACAATTTTAATCAAAAATCTTTATTCAACTTTATTGTTAATCAAGCTTTATTAATCATCACAAATCAATTGTTTGACAAGAAAATCTCGAGCAATCAAAGCAACAATATAAGTCATCAAATCCTTTAACATTTATGGAATAATTCAGCAATGCAATACAGTCAGTCGGTTGTCACCGTTAATTCACTCTTGTCAGCCTACCTAACCCAGATTAGCATCAACATGTGGGTCTTCATGCAAAAACAATTTAGACAAAAACCATTAATTTGGAAAAATCTATCTAAAAAGAGAAAAACATTTTATACAGCGCAGTTGGTACCTAGAAGAAAAAGCATGCATTAGTCAATCACATTGTTATAGCTACCTATCCAAGATAGATCAGCAACAAGTCAGTCTTCGTCTCCAGGTCATCAGTCATCAGCAAAGTATCAGGCTCACAGAGAGTAAGCCCAATTATCAGCACTTCAGACAGCATCTCTTGACGTCATCAACTTTTGCCTCTACGCTCTAAATTTCCTTCCCTTGTCATGACTTTTTATTAGGGTCTCTCAGTCCATCCCACTAATTGCTAATTGATCAACCTTATCAGAAGTTACAACTCTAACCTATAATTTTTGTTTACCATATGTTCACGTCAATTCAGGATTCAAGTTCCATTAGTTTGATTGGTTCTTCTGTCGATGAGAACATCATCCGGCTCTTCAGGTAACAAAATTGTTGCTCGCGTTCTTTCAGTCAGTGCTTCCATTGTTCAAGTCCTGGGAAAATACGTTTAGCCTACACTACACATAATGGTATCAATTTGTCCTCATCATCTCCTGTCCACTGGTACATTTGCAGAATTTTCTAGCAGAGCTCTCTCTGAACTCTGTACAGTTCAAGGTCCTTTTCTCAAGTTCCAGTCCTTGGCAGCTCATCGCGTCTTCACGTTAAAGCAAGCAAGGCCCAGCGAAGACCAGGCCTCCAGTTTGACTAAGTTAAGAACACGAATTTTCATAAAACATAGGTTATACATTCAAATATGACTTATTAGTACATCTTTAATATTTATTTTTCATTATTCAGCATCTTGTTAATACATATGGTGACCACTCCCCGTGGGCACATTTTACCCATACACGTTTTTTTTCAAATATTAGTTCTTTTATCAATATTTCTCATTAGTATCCATACGCAAATCATTAGAAATGTCCCATATTAGCATATCTGCTCCAACATGTCCAATCAACACAGCTGATGACAATAGGAAATTGTGCTACCCGGTAAAACTTTAATTTAGCCTGTTGCAGATATTGGGAGGTATTTGGAAAATAAATGTATTGGTTAACCTTGCTAATCATGATGTGGATGAACCTGTTGAAGAACCTAGAAAAAGCACTTTGTGAAACTTCACCCTGCCACTGCTATGACTGCCCGGTAACTGCCAGATGCTAGAAGTTGTAGGCAACACAATACCTGCACATGTGGTGGGATTCCATTGCTCTGGAGTGTTGGAGTCTGTATCTGAGGTTGCAACTCAGCAATAAATTCCAGGATTATCACACTATTGAGTCTGTACCTCTCAAATATCTCCTCCTCTGTCTGTTCAAACAGGGTGACCCTCACCCTAAATATCCTCTCCTGTCTCCTCCTCCAAACTCCTCCTCCTCCCTGCAAAAACACACAGGGCCACCATTCTGAAAAGAGCCTGATGCATTTTGGGTGCCATTTCATGGTTTGCACTTGGCTACCACCTGATCCATATCGATGGTAATTGAGTTTCTTAAATGGCGATTTTGCGACTATTCTCATTTAGGAAATCCTTTGTACACGTGGTTAGCAATTTCCTATTTGGGAATCACTATTAGCGAATCCTTATTTAGCGATTTCCTAAATGTGATTTGTACTGGATAGAAATCACATTTTGCACCACCACAAAATGTCTTTCGTACATACCAAAATGGCATTTTCAATTAAGTGAAGGCCTAAAATTGCGATTCGCATTGTTAGGAAATGCAAAATGTATTCCTACATATGGGCCTATGTTATCACTCTCTTCTTGTTCTCTCTGCTTCCCCTCCTTTTCTGCCCACACTCATTATTTAATTATTATGATCCCACAACAAGCACTCCATCCGCTGGCTAACACTGTATCAGCCATCTTTGAATTATTTATAAACCAATGAAGATAGCTGCTGATGCGCTCACATGTGTATGCCTGTGCACGTATGATGGCTACCTTAACTGTTTTTTCTTTTGCTTTCTAAATAATCTTTGCAAGATGATTGCTGTGATGGCCGCAATAACAGAACGCTTTATCTTTAAGTGAAAGGGAAAACATTTAGGGGCATATTTATACTCCGTTTGCGCCGAATTTGCGTCGTTTTTTTCGACGCAAATTCGACGCAAAACTAACTCCATATTTATACTTTGGCGTTAGACGCGTCTAGCGCCAAAGTTCATGGAGTTAGCGTCATTTTTTTGCGTGAACACCTTCCTTGCGTTAATGATATGCAAGGTAGGCGTTCCCGTCTTAAAAAATGACTCCGATGATATTGCGTCGGATTTATACTCCCGGGCAAAAATGACGCCCGGGAGTGGGCGGGACTAAAAAACCCGCATTTGCGGCGGATTTTAGCGCCTGGGTCAGAGCAGGCGTTAAGGGACCTGTGGGCTCAGAATGAGCCCAGAGGTGCCCTCCCAAGCCCCCAGGGACACCCCCTGCCACCCTTGCCCACCCCAGGAGGACACCCAAGGATGGAGGGACCCACCCTAGGGAAGAAAAGGTAAGTTGTGGTAAGTATTTTTTTTTATTTTTATTTGTGGCATAGGGGGGCCTGATTTGTGCCCCCCTACATGCCACTATGCCCAATGACCATGCCCAGGGGACAGAAGTCCCCTGGGCATGGCCATTGGGCAAGGGGGCATGACTCCTGTCTTTGCTAAGACAGGAGTCATGTTAATGGCGTCTGGGCGCCAAAAAAAATGGCGCAAATCGGGTTAAGACGATTTTTTTGCCTCAGCCTGACTTGCCCCATTTTTGGACACCCAAACGCCATTTTTCCCTACGCCGGCGCTGCCTGGTGTACGTGGTTTTTTTTCACGCACACCAGGCAGCGCCGGTCGGCTAACGCCGGCTAACGCCATTCAATAAATACGGCGCCCGCATGGCGCTTCAGAATGGCGTTAGCCGGCGCTAATTCTTTTGGCGCAAAACTGCGTTAGCACAGTTTTGCGTCAAAAAGTATAAATATGGCCCTTAAGTTTAGCTGTGGTGCATGTGGTCGCAAGGCTCCGCAGGGCAAAAACCTAGGAATACTTTTTCATAAACCTTAAAGGAACACTCCAAGATGTTCACTGTCCATGAACCCAAACAGTGGTCATCTGAGAAAATAAAAAAGCAGTGGCAAAGGCAAGAGATCTGGAAGGGGTATCACAGCTGAGATCTATTGGTTTTTCAAGTGGTAATTTTACCCATTCACGATTCATTTTTGCTCTTCCAGCCTTTCATCCATTATAGTTCTTTTTCGGTTTGCTCATGCTTTCTTTTTGCACGACTTCTTCCTTTCTTCTACTTATTTTTTCATTCTATGATTCTTCATATCTAGTTAGTGGGAAAATGTGGTGGTGAAACCATAAAAGCAATCCAGGTGATTACCGACCAGCTAATCTTTAAATCTTACATCTCTCCGCTCATAAAACAACACCATTGTCTGGATTTGTTGATTGCAATTAATAAACAGTAATGTCATGTCTACTCTAAAACGAAATTGAATTTACAGTTTAATTGTCTGTAGTCCAGGTAGTCGATTCCCCTAGGGTACCCTACTGCAAAAACAGAACTGCTTCTCCGAGATTGCAAAGCTCCAAAAGGAGGATTATAAAAGTAATTTTAATATTTTAATAGCAGGAATTTCCCTGTGGTGAAGGCATACCCTGCTGTTCAGAAACCTACATGAGTCGAAGGCCATTGGCATTACCTGATAACCTCCACTCAACCATCTGGGTGTCTGTGTCACTTAGATATTACCCATCTGGTCGAAAAGCCTAAATATTATTGCCTAGTCTTTTATGAGCACTGTATTCTAGAAAATGTACTGAAAATAGCCAAAGTGACTGGGAATAGCAGCCTGCCATCTGCATTTAGGCTTAATTCATGTTACGCTACTAATGTCACTTCCAATTTACGTGACGAACGAACACTCAGACACAAACACACATACACAAAAAACTTTAACAAAATGTCTGTTCATTCATCCTCTCATTCTAGGAGACTTGTTGAAACTTGGATTAATTTAAAGGCTTGTACGTAGATTCATAGAACCTGTGTGGAGTAATAGTATTGAGCAAGCAAGTGTTAAGATCAATAGTGTTGCCAGTAGCACAGGCCTCAGGGAGCGAAAGAAAACATAATTATGTACTTCGGGGTTGACATGGGGGCCAGTTGCCTTGCAAGTGAGGGCAGAATGAATTTTCACAATACATGTCTATAGATCATAACCATTAGCTTTTTTCTAGAGAGGGATTACTAATGGGCCTGTATAGGAACCAGCCAATGAGGACAGAGAATCCTGCAAGGGTCTCTGCGTTATAAATAGGAATGTTGTTGTGCAAGAAGGGACGCCTAGGAATGCCCATGCTCCACCCATGCAACACCCCCATGACCCAAAATAAAGCAGGCAGCACCATGCACTGTTTATTTAATAAACCACAAAAAGCCATGGATAGTGGCTTTGTGTGGCTTAGCAACTCCCAGATAAGGACTTGCATTGCCTTGCGACGACCTGCGTCACCCAAGGCCAAGGTAAATCTGGGCCGCTATCGCTAACAAAACAAATGAACCAATCTTTTATAGGTTGGGGGTCGAGAGTCTTAAATGGTGCTGGCAGATCAAGCAGCATGAACATAGCTGACGATCTAAAGAATGCCAAAAAAATGGAACGTGTAGCCTATATGTCTGCATCGTTACCTATTTTAGTCCTAAGGCCCAGCTGCCAGGCACCCCAGACACCATGGTTTTCCTTCAACTGCAAGGCCCCTGATGTGTCCAAAAAATACCAAAAAGCAGAGAAGAATCGGATGTCAATCTTATGGTCTTTAAAAGTGGCACCGATTCAGTTCGTGATTAAAGGAAACAGATCCTAGCTGCATTCTTCAGCGACAGAGTGCATGTGTGCTACTTAGAGTTCAAATAAAAGCCCTGAGTGTGCTTCTAATTGCTTCTAATTGCCAAAAGGGACACCTGTGCAATGACAACTCAGATTGTTGAGGGAAATGCAATGCCCCCAACAGTTTCTAATATTTGTCTCTATGATTTGTTTGACATCTTGTTTCATATGTTGAACCTATTCATTTAAAAACGAATCCAGCACTTTACATCAAATTATTGATAGCACAGTTTCAGTCTCATATGTTCTTGGAACCCTCCTGAATGCAGAATTGTAATAATTGTTCTAGGGATATTCGCGTTTAGTAATCTCTCTTTGCTTGAATGATTAGATGTTTAAATGACATTTTCTCATCCTTTCGTGTGATTGTATCATTCAGACAACTGTCTTTTCATACACCAGCATTGATATCCTGTCTCAGCTTTATTGCATACTACTTGTTGGACTTTGTGCCATCTTTCGTTCTAAGTACAACCATGGGCACAAGCTAGTCCATAGTGTCTCTGAAGATGTCACAGTCCTATGCAGCCAACACGTGGGCCCATGCCAGAACAGCAGAGAGCTTTGTTGTAACCTGATGTTGTTGTGATGCATCCTCTCCATGGTTACGTAGTTCCCTGATGCTCAGCTACTGTGTGTGATGTAATGCAATGCTGATGAGTGTTTGAGTGGAGAGAGTCAGTTAGCGGTAGCGGAGGGTGCAGTAGGATGCTGCTCCTAGTGGGGCATTTAACCATTTACTTAATTAGGTGCAACTTGTAACCTAAGAGACTTGGGGGGTCATTCCGACCCTGGCGGTAAATACCGCCAGGGCCGGGGACCGCGGGAGCACCACCAACAGGCTGGCGGTGCTCCCTTGGGCATTCTGCCTGCGGCGGTTCGGCCGCGGTCAGAAGAGGAAAACCGGCGGTCTCCCGCCGGTTTTCCGCTGCCCTGGGAATCCCCCATGGCGGCGCAGCTTGCTGCGCCGCCATGGGGGATTCCGACCCCCTCACCGCCATCCTGTTCCTGGCGGTTCCGCCCGCCAGGAACAGGATGGCGGAGAGGGGTGTCGTGGGGCCCCTGGGGGCCCCTGCATTGCAGACACTGAAATACGCGACAGGTGCCACTGCACCCGTCGCACACCCTCCACTCCGCCGGCTCCATTCGGAGCCGGCCTCCTCATGGAGGGCTGTTTCCCACTGGGCTGGCGGGCGGCCTTTTGGCGGTCGCCCCCCAGCCCAGTGGGAAACCCAGAATGACCGCCGCGGTCTTTTGACCGCGGTACGGTCTTCTGGCGGTTCCCTCCAGGCGGGCGGCTCCCGCCGCCCGACGGGGTCAGAATGACCCCCTTGATCTTAATAAATCTATATCTTAATCTGTGTATAGCTTCAACCCTTTTATTAAACGTAGGTGATTTTTGCAGGCTTTTTAACTTTATTTTCTCTATGTACTGGATTGTTTTTGTAATATCTGGGAGCTGGGGAAGAAAATTCACTGCCGCTTGATCTCCTTAATACACATCGTGCACATCAGTCATAGGAAACTAGCCAATCTATGATATGCCGTTTATTGTGTGTTGCAGATGTGTTTAATAAAAGGATCAGAGATTACATCTATTAAGCTGCCAGCTGCTTTTACTGTTTAGGATGTTTGGCAGCCGTAGCAGTCCTGTAAAACTGCTAATCCATATTTATTTTATAAATGGGGGGGGGGGCACAACAGGAAGAAGATCCTACAAAATTGATTATGTAGCCCAGAGACAAAGTGGTGCAAGTTTTCAAAAATATTGCATGTTTAAAACATTTTTTAAATTGTCAACTTTATAACTTCATATGCAGAAGTTCAAATTTGCACAGTGCTAGACTTAAAAATCACCACATGAGAAGTTTCATCATAAACACATACAGCTAGTAACACTGGTCAAAGTGGAATAAGTTTAAACACTATTTTAAGATGGTTGCACTTTATTTCAAAGGATTTGTAAAAAAATGCAGTGTCTGTACAGAATATGTAAGCACATTGGTTCACCAGTAATTCTGTATACAAATGGGGAATCTCTGTGGGAATCCTGGCCCAACTTGACAGCATGTGCTCATTTGCACAATGGTGTTTTCAAACATACTGAGCCTGGCATAGCTTGCCAGTATGTGCACCTTTGCATATTAGTGTTTTCATATATAGACTGAGTCTGGCCCGGCTTGCCAGTATGTGCACACTTGCAAAGTGGTGTTTTTATATAAATACCAAGCCTGTCACAGCAGGCCTGTATGGGTGAACTTTTGTAGTGTTCTTAAACCTTGTGTCCAGCCTGCCCCTGTAGGCTTGTGTGTACATCAGGTCAAATGCCCAGGGAGTGAAGAATACCCATATGTGGTTTCACTACCATTGAGAGCGGCTCTGCCCATTGGTTAATATGGGAGAAAGTCTACAATTAATCCTAGCTGCAAATAGTCGATTGCAGTGACGCAGCCTCATCATGTTTCCTATCATTGGATTCACAATGAAAAACCCTTTCCAATGCTAAAGGTGGTTTTGTCAGTAACACCTTGGAAATGCCACTTCTAGAAAGTGTAGGAAAAGACAGTGTTCCAAAAGGAATTATTTGTATGGAATTTTTTATAATGGTATTAATTGTTAGTCAACATAAAGATCCAACCAGAAGTATATCAGCAATAATCTATTAGAGCATAGTCATACATGCATACAAGAATCCAAACATAGGTCCTCATTATAATAATAGCGGTAAAAACCGCCTACCGCTGCGGTGACGGCCGCCAAAATACCGTCACCATGGCTACCATCCGTCTGCCATATTATTATCACTGCCGGACTTCTGCCGCAAGAAGGGTGGAAATCTGGCAGTGATCTTTGTGGTGGATGGTGGTAAGCTGGTGCTGCTACCACCATCACCGCCTCACCAGTTGAACGCCTCCAGCCGAATCATGACCTGTGATACGGCCTGGCGGTGCTCTGCTGGCAGGTGCTGCTGGCGGTCGCAGCGCCCCTTCCCGTCCCCTGCCGGACACCTCCTCGACAAAGGTAAGTCGGTCTTCTGACAGGGTAGGGTGGTGGAGGGTGGTGGGGGGTGGTGTGTGTGTGTCTGGTTGTGTGCATGAATATGTGAGTGTGTGTGTGAATGCGTCTTTGTGTGTGTGTGAGTGAATGCGTGTAAGAATGGTGAAGTGAGTGGGTGTCTGCATGTCAGTGTGATTGTGTGTATGAATGTGTGCGAGCAAGTCTGGAAGTATGCATGTATGAATGCGTGTATGCCAGTGTGTGTATGAATGCGTGTATGTCAGTGTGAGTGATTTGGTGTACGTGTAGTGCGTGTCTGCAGGTGTGTGCGTGTATGTGGGGTGAGGGGAGTGTGAAGATCAGAGGGGGTGGGGGTGGGAGGATCGGAGGGGGTGAGTGGGTGTGTGATGATCGGAAGGGGTGGGAGAGTTTTGATGGGGGGGGGGTGTCAGGTGTGTGTTGGGGGTGGGGGAGCCGCCTATGGTGACATGGAAGAAATTCCCTGTCACCAGTAGGGCCTACCACCATGGTTTTCGTGGCATTGCTAACGTCGTGAAAAGCATGGTGGTAGGCAGGCTCATAATGCTGCCGGCGGTACTATGCCGGCCGCCGGACTGGAGATTGACATCTCCGGCTTGGCGGCTGATACAGCCATGGCGGTATGAGTGGAGAAGTGGTGGGTTGGCTGCAGCCAATCCACCATTCTCATAATGTGACGATATGTACCGTCAGCCTGTTGGTGGTACTACCACCAAATTTCCACTCACCGCTGGGGCCATAATGACCCCCATAGTGTATTGTATAAATAAAGAAACATTTACTTATAGTTTTTTTACTTATAGTTATTTATAATAATATAGCACTGATACTTGCGCTTTTACAACCAATAGGTCTAAATAATCACGGGAAGTGCACAGTCCTCCTAAGCATGTTAATACAAAAAGGTCAATGTCCTTATCTTCAAACTTTACAACAATGGACTATCCTACCTTGTGTTGCAGTGATCGATGTTAGAGAGGACCCATTGTCGATGTTTCGGTCTCAAACAGCCAACCCATCAACAGACCTTCATCAGGACTCAGTGTCAACAATAGGAATTAAACCTGGAATGCTGGACCAAACCATAAGATGTAAATCAGACACAAACAATCATTAAAAAATACACTGCCAAACATGAGTGCACCACCTGCCCATAAATCAGTTCTGGCCAGGAGTATTTACTGTCCTTGGATGGGACCGCACACCCTTCCTGCATCGTGGCTGGCCTGGTCAAACTGCTTGCTGCAGTGTGTCCCTCTGAAGTGTGCTCTCCAAGGGCTTGTTGGCTTGCCCCTGTTATTTTTGGAGGTCTCAGGGACATCAAAGACCTCCTGTGAGGAACCAACACCATCTACGTATGTCATCTGGAGGACAGTGCCCTTCTATGCATCTATGCTGTCTGCTGGATTCTACAGGGTAGTAGCGGTGTGAGTGTAGAACTAAGGGCCAGATTTAAGAAAGGTGGGGCTGCACCCAGTGCAGCCCCACTTTTCTTGTGCCCCTTAGCACCCCACTACTGCCACCATGCGTGTGCCGTATCTAAGATACGGTGCACCATGGTGGTAGTTAGGGAACTAGCGTCAGAATTGTTGATGCTACTTTGGAGCTCTGCAGGATTGGCATCAAAAAAGTAAAAAATGTTGATGCTAATCTTCAAAAGCCCATTGAACCCCTTTGTAAACAATGGTCTGCCTCCTTTTAACGCATGCTCTGAGCAGGCATTAAAAGTGCTGAAAAAAAATTAAGCAAAGAAATCTCTTTTTGCATACATTATGCAGGCATAATGTAGTGCAGAGGGTTAGAAAGTGATGCAGTGCATGCATTGCGTCACTTTGTAAATTTGGCATGGCGATTTTTACCTCATTGGGCTATAATTAGCGTAAAAAAATGACACTAATGTGGCTAAAGGAGTTGCTTGGTGTGGAGCCTTCAAAGTACTGCCCACATTCAAGGAGTGTGGCCCTTCATCATGGGGTCATGACGCGCACAAGCATCTGGTTGAGAGTGAGTGGATTTACCAGTTAGGGACCCCTCGTGGCCTGCTTTTGTCGAGAGTGTTGCATTTCTCTTGTGCAACACCTGACTGCATGCCCATTGTGTGCTGTGTCTGTGTCACTGGTTGTGACCCTCGGAGGTAGGGGCTTACCGGAACAGTGCCACATTCTACCTTGTGAGGCACTGCTGTACTTGCCTCCATGTGTGTGTGACCGGGTTTGTCTGGTGTAGCTTAAGTAATCGCGCACCATAACTTGTGCCTCATTCTAGCGAGGTACAGGATTGGAACTAATCACATGCTCCAAAGCGTTTGGTGTGACTCAAGTTATCACACACCAGACGTTGTGCCTCTTTCCAGGGAGGTGCTGCATTGATAACTTTTCATGTGCAAGCAGAATTGTCTAGTGTGACTCAAGTCGTTGTGCACCATACATTGTGCCGCATTCCAGGGAGGTGCTGCATTGATAGCTTTTCATGTGCCAGCGGAACTGTCTGGTGTGACTCAAGTCACTGTGCACAAGATGTTGTGCCTCATTCCAGGGAGGCGCTGAATTGGCAGCTTTTTGTGTTCAAGCAGAATTGTCTGTTGGACTCAAGTCATCACGCACCAGATATTGTGCCTCATTCCGGGGAGGCACTGCATTGGTCACTTTGCGTGCACGATCGGAATTTTCTGGTGTGACTCTGGCCATTGCACACTAGACATTGTGCCCATACCAGGAGCGCACAGAATTGGGTAACTCTCTTTTTGTGTGTGACTGGGATGCTTGGGGCGACCCAAGTCAACGCACCCCAGGCGTGGTGCCTCCATTCCTGGAAGGCGAGGAATTGGTAACTATTTGTGGATTGGAGTGTCTGGCTTGGCTGGGCGCCACTGTGAGCATTGTGTGCCCCAAGGTGACCCTTCCGCGTGCTTTGGAGACCAGGGCTCGCACCAGAAGAACGGTGTGGAGACCTCTGAGTGAACTTCCTGAGTTCTGACCAAACTTCCATTTGTCGACTGTTGCCTGATCAGCCATTCTCTCTTTCTTCCCCCTCCTTTGCCCTGGTATGTGGAATAAGTGTAATCACTGGCCACAAGTAGCCTAGTATCCTGGGAAATATTACTACATCTCTAGCTCTTGAGGGTGGGAATTGGTTGGAGGGTGGAGGAAGGTTTGGGTCCAAGAGGAGTCTGCAAACTCATTGACAACTCACCTGACGAATGTCAGAGTAGCACATTAGGGTGCTGGAAATGAGTGTGTGCATGTGCGTGTATGCTAGCCTGCCTGGTAACTGTGGCACCGAATATTGGTGTGGATGTTGTTTACTATTGCGTTGACATGGAAGTTTAGCTGTGCAGCCTAGGCTTCGGCGGTATCTTAAAAGTGCTGAGAATCTCTGTATGTACACATTGCTGCTTTGTTGGGAAACAGAATGCATCTTATAACTGTCTTATATTGAATTGGGGTGATCACTGGGATGTGGCAATGTGGTTGCACTGCACGAGGGTGCTGGGAGGGAAAGTATTATTTTTCTCACGTGTACATGCTACTAATGTTGGATTAACACAGTTAGACCAGGTACTAATAGTTATATTTTTAAATGTGATTGATGCCCAGAATTACATGATGTTTATGTTGTGTTAATTAATGTGTGTGTTGAATACAAACTTTATTTACATACACCTTGTGAGAAGTACCTTTTGTGACGTTCAGTGAAATAGTTGTCTGGTAGTGCTGTGCCATTGCTTTACACATTGCCCTTGTGATAAGCCTCATTGCTCTGTGCCAGGCTACCCGAGGGTAAGCGCAGGTTATGCAGTGAGTGTAATCACCCACCCCAGACTGGAGTGGTATGTTCTGCATGGCTAGGCCCTGCCTTAGCCAAACAGAACATGCTGCCTGAAGAACTGGTGTGGGTATGCTGCATTTATACTTTATTTTTTACCAATGGCTGTTTCCAATAAGATTCTGGGCACTATAGCAATCAGCTGTGCACTAAGGGAAGAATAAGGTAATTTTAAATAATAAAATAAGTAATCATTTTCATTCCTAGTCCAAAATGGCCAACAAATACTGACAAGGGGCCCGCCCTCTGTGCTATGCATAGATTTAAATCTGTCCTGCCTGGTCTATCAAGTTCTGTGATTAAACAAAGACAGAAAGTTGTTGATTGATCTCCTTCTCCAGAATCTCAGCATGAAAGAAGAGATGTTTGCTATCAATCTCTGAGGGAACTCTAGGGTTATTGTAATTGTAATTGTATTTATATAGTGCTACTACCCCTTACAAGGCATTGAAGCGCTTTTCGGTGCGTAGCACACTACTCCAGAACCAAAAGGATTAGTGGTGGATTAGAATAGGGAAATTTGAGTAAAGTATTAGTATTAGTATGAGATGATTTGAGTAGAAGGATATGTGAGTTTGTTAGTAGGTTTGAATAGAATAAGGGCGGGATAGAGGAGGGAAGAAACCAGAAGTGTTAATTGGGAGTTTATAGTAATAGGATGAGGCTTGAGATGAGTAAAGAAGAGATGGAGGAGGGAAGAGTCTGTAGAAAGGAGTTATGGAGATTATAGAGGTAAAAGGGGTTTTGGATGAGTCAAAGGTGAGATATGTGAGGGAGAATATAGTACTAAACTGAGGTTTGGGGTGAGCCAGGAGTAGTAAAGGAGGGAAGAGCTTAGGCAGGGTTATTTTGGGGATCATAGTATTAGAATGGGTTTGGGATGAGTCAGAGAGTGGGGATAGAGGATAGATTGATAGAGGTAAAGGTAGATGGGGAAACAGAGTAAAGCTTACGAGAGAGATTTTTTTTTCTTTTGTACAGTATAACTGTAGTAATAAATAAATAGATACGTAAATACTTAGTAAGGGAATATATGTGGAAGGAATATAATAAGGTATATACTATTTTGAGATTGAAAGTTGTGTTGTATAAACACAGAGTTTCAAGATTAGCAATCTTTGAGGTTAATTTATGTGCATACTTTTCTAGCATTATTTTATCTTTCCTCAATTTTCCATAGCGAAATGAAATGCTTGCTGATAAAATAGTTAGGAGAATATTTGCTTATTGTGATAGCTAAAATGAAAGTAGGGATTCATAAGTATCTGATCTAACAACTTATCTAGGAACTATGCTATGAACATGTTAAGCATAGAATAATATACACATCTATATGTATACTTAGACATATATACATACATTCTATACATACTTGTATGTACATATATGCAACATACGTATATACACACACACATACATAAATACTTTTAACAGTGAGTAAAAAATCATTTGTCAAACAGGTTTAAAGAGTATGTACATATTTTATTATTATGAAATAGTAATTATGCATATTTCTTAAAGGACTACACTAATCTAGATATATACACATAATCAGATTATAAATGTTTACCAGCACAGATATATGCAGTCCATTGCTGTTTGGAAATGGTGGTTATGAAGGAAAGAGATAAATTCTTGAGTAGTTTTCTGAAGACAAGATAGTTACCCATGGATCTTATATTTGGGGGTAATGAATTCCATAGTTTGGCTTCTTAAACAGAGAAGGATGTTCCACCTATAGTCTTTTTCTTATATGGTGATGTTTTAAGGCAGCGTGCCAATCTTGAGTGGAGGTTTCTTTGTTGAATGTCTTTGATGATTTTATTCCTGATGAAAAGCGGTCCTGTTCCATATATTGCTTTGTGCGTGATACAAAGCATCTTGAAGGTGGATCTTCTGGAAACCGGTAACCAATATAGTGTCTTCCAGGCAGGGGAGATGCAGGCTTGAGGCTTTACATATAGAGTAGTCTAGCAGCTGAGTCCTGAATGCGTTGTAGTTTTTTCATAGTAGATAGAGATGATCCATGGTAGAGGCCATTGGCATAATCTAGTTTAGATAGTACAAAGGAGATAGTATCCTGGACCTTGTGTGCAAATCTGAGGTGGGAGAAGATGCAGCGCAGAGTTTTCAAGATGATGAAGCTTGATTGTGCTAATTTGTCCACTTGGACATTTATTGTTAACTTGGAGTCCATGGTAATTCCAAGGATATTAATTTCCTTAGATACTTGAGGAGGTGGTCCCAGATTGGCAGGTCAGGCGCAAAGTGGGTCATAATTGTTCCAGTCGTCACATGTTAGTGTTTCCGTTTTGGAAGCATTCGGTTTGAGATGGCTTCAAGTCATCCACTGATCAACGATTCTGAGGCGACTGAAGATTAGTGAGTTTGCAATGTCTTTGAGGCATTCCAATTTGAGGAGTATTTGTGAGTCACCTACATAGTTTGTAGCATGTGAGTTGAAATTTGTTGATGAATTCTGGTAATTACATCATGTGCATGTTGAAAAGCATAGGTGAGATGATTATCCTTGAGGGACCCCTGCTTTTGTAAAGTAGCGTTTAGGCAAGAAAGGGGTAGAATAGATGACATTTGTTCTGTTTTGAAGGTAGGATGTGATCCAGTCGAGAGCAGTCCCTTTTATGCCGACTTTGTGGAGTCTTTGAATTAGGTTGTCATGGTCAACAGTGTCAAAGGCAGCTAAGAGGTCCAAGAGACGTAGTGCAGCAACTCCAATGCGGTCGACTGTGTTTTATAGGATCATCCCTGATTGTGATTAGTGCAGATTCAGTGCCTCTTCCTGGGCAGAATCCAGTTTGCTAATCTCAAAGTATGGAGTTATCTTCAATGAATTGTGACGTCTGGGTGAATACTACTCTCTCTATCAGTTTGGCCAGGAGAGGTCCACTTGTAATCGGTCTGTAGTTTTTGAGGTCCTGTGGGTCCAGGTTTGTTTTCTTTAATAACAGGCGTATGTACGCCATGTATGCCATTTTAAAGTCTTCAGGAAAGGTTTCTGTAGTTAAATAATTAGTGATGATTCTTCTTGCAGGTGTGGCAGCAGAAGTAGATAAAAGAATGTTCTTTAAGATGTGTGCTGGACAAGGGCCATAAATTAACTTTTAGATATATTAGTTTGAAGGAGTAGAAATGCTGTGTTGGCTTACTCTTGGAGGGGATTTTAGGAAACGGGCAGGTGCTGGTGGTTTTCCTTTGTTTTAAATAGTCCAATGTATCTGCCTTAGTTGTATAATGATTTTCCGGTTTGTCTGTGAATTCTTGAGTAATGGGATGAGTTCCTTCCATGCATTTAGGTTTTCAAAATTCGTTGAGAATTGTATTAAATTCTTTGTTAGCAGTTTTAACATTTTGAAATCTGTCTGAGTAGTACCTCTTCTTTAGCTTTTTTGATTGATGATTTGCATATTCTGTTAAGTTTGTGTAGGTGAAGTTTGTCTTGAATGTTGTCTGTTTTGAGCCAGATTCATTGCAGTCTTCTGATTTATTGTTTTATCTTGTTTAGTTCTGTATTTCTCCAAGGTGCTGGTCTTCTTTTGTCCTGTTTAGTTTTTTTGAGTGGTATTAGGATATCAAAAGCTTCATGTAGCCACTCATAAAGTTTTGGAACAGAAATTATTGTGTGAGATCTGTGTTTGCTATTAGTTGTGTTTCTAAGTCTTCAAAATTGAGTTTTTTCCATGTTCGATAGCTGGAAGTATGTAGAGTGGTCTTAGGTGTGTTGGTTTGAGGTGTTTTATGTTGGAAAGTTACCAAATGTTGGTCTGACCACGTGACTGGCATGCTGCTTTGAAAGGTAACTAGTTCTGGGTTTGCAAAAATGACATCTAGGATGTGCCCATCAATGTGTGTGGGATTGTGTACAATCTGATGTAGGTTCAATGTGAGTAGGCCAGTGGTGATAGTTTTTGGATGTGGCATATTGGGTTCGTCAAACCAAATGTTGATGTCCCCAAGATGGCAGAGGTTGGAGTATAACATTATAAGGTTTGAAACTGTGTCTAGAAATGTGTCCTGGAATGTTGAATTGTTAGGTGGAGGTCTGTAAAGGAGTAGAAAGTCACAGGAGGAAGTTGGTGTTGGGTTGCATCTGATGATGAGGGCCTCACAACCTTGCATGGAAATGTTTTTTCTTCTGCTGAGATTTATTGCTTGTTTGAATATAATAGCTAGTCCACCTTCTACACGGTTTTGTGTGATGGTTTGATTGCCTGGAGGAATGGCTTCATACAACACCGGGGTCATGTCATCTCCCAACCATGATTCTATTATGAATAGTAAGTCAGGATGTGTGTCAGTGAGCAGGTCGTAGATGTAGTGCTTGTTTTTTTAGAGTGATAGAGCATTTATGAGCAGGCAGTTGTGGTTTGTTTAGTTTTTGTGTAGTAGTGAGAGGAGCTGTTGATGTAGTGGTTTCCTGTGAAGGATTTGCATGTGAGGTACTGCTGGAGAGTGGTGTTTGAACAGTGCAGGAGGTGGTGATGTGTTTTTGAGAGGAGTGTGAGAGATGTGTAGGAGGGTATGGACACAAGTTAAGAGTGTTAGGGGGTCATTACAACCTTGGCGGACGGTGTTAAAGGTGCGGCAATACCTCAAGAAGGACGGCGAACCAAAAAAGGGAATTATGACCCTGGCGGAAACCGCCAACAAAGACAGCCACTTTAACATACCGCCCGCCACTGCGGTACAGACAAGCAGCGCGGCGGTCACCGCCAACAGACAGGCAGAAGACAATGTACCGCCCATAGTATCACAACCCGCCAATCCGCCACCTTTTCCGGGGCGGATTCACCGTGGATAAAAACACGTCGGAAACAGTTACTGCAATGGGAAAACGCTCACCTCAACACATCCCACGAGGAACGAGGACTCCATGGAGCCCGAATTACACATTCTTCTGGTCCTTGTATTCCTACTCATCTATGATGACCAACAGCGGCGCGGCCGAAAACAACGGTGAGTACAGCACCTACGACATGGGGGAGGCAAAAGTTAGGGGGACACCCACGAAACACTCCCACCCCCACCCCCACCCTCGCATATTACAACATACACACCAATGCATCCAAAAAAATCACAGTAACAACCCACAATCCCCCCGTAAGAATGTAAAGACAAAGTGAAATCTGTTCAAACATTGTAATGTATCAATATACATGTCTGTCAAAAATATACAGATATATAAGAAAATCAGCCAGAAATATATACATTACGAGAAGTAGTGCAGATATGCACAGAGCAATGTCCGTGCACCACTAGTCCAAAAATGCATGGGCGAGGCCCACAAAAGATACCTGTCCTCAATCGGAGAGGACACTGCCGGGGCAGCAGATAGAAATACTACAGGCACCTCAGGGGGAAGGGGGGGCACCTCAGCCGGATGACTGCAAAGCCAGATCCACGACGGGGCTCCATGCCCATTGATATATCCAGGGGAGTGCAAAGCCACAGTCTCTCAAGTCTCTACAGTGGGTGGCTTGCACACTGATCAATCCTGGGGAGTGCAAAGCCACAGTCTCTCAGGTCTCTACAGTGGGTGGCTTGCCCACTGTACCATCCTGGGGAGTGCAAAGCCACAGTCTCACAAGTCTCTACAGTGGGTGGCTTGCCCACTGTACCATCCTCGGGAGTGCAAAGCCACAGTCTCTCAAGTCTCTACAGTGGGTGGTTTGCCCACTGCCATATCCTGGGGAGTGCAAAGCCACAGTCTCTCAAGTAGATAACATCCGCCAGTGGCTCTGGAAGGGGACTGGTGGCCAGACTGGATCAGTCTCCCCGTGAAAGTTCTTGTCCCGTCACTGTCCCAGATGCACATGGGATAAGGATGCTTGATGTGGCGGTCTTTACATTCTTACCCGGTGCTTGCCCTGATCAGCGGTGCTATGCCATGGCGGTGTCTGGACTGTTCAGCGGTGCTTTGCCATGGCGGTCTCTGGACTGTTCAGCGGTGCTTTGCCATGGCAGTCTCTGGACTGTTCAGCGGTGCTTTGCCATGGCGGTGTCTGGACTGTTCAGCTGTGCTTTGCCATGGCGGTCTCTGGACTGTTCAGCGGTGCTTTGCCATGGCGGTGTCTGGACTGTTCTGCGGTGCTTTGCCATGGTGGTCTCTGGACTGTTCAGCGGTGCTTTGCCATGGCGGTCTCTGGACTGTTCTGCGGTGCTTTGCCATGGCGGTCTCTGGACTGTTCAGCAGTGCTTTGCCATGGCGGTGTCTGGACTGTTCTGCGGTGCTTTGCCATGGCGGTCTCTGGACTGTTCAGCGGTGCTTTGCCATGGCGGTGTCTGGACTGTTCTGCGGTGCTTTGCCATGGCGGTCTCTGGACTGTTCAGCGGTGCTTTGCCATGGCGGTGTCTGGACTGTTCTGCGGGGACTGTTCAGCGGTGCTTTGCCATGGCGGTCTCTGGACTGTTCAGCGGTGCTTTGCCATGGCGGTTCTGGACTGTTCAGCGGTGCTTTGCCATGGCGGTGTCTGGACTGTTCAGCGGTGCTTTGCCATGGCGGTCTCTGGACTTTTCAGCGGTGCTTTGCCATGGCGGTTCTGGACTGTTCAACGGTGCTTTGCCATGGCGGTGTCTGGACTGTTCAGCGGTGCTTTGCCATGGCGGTCTCTGGACTGTTCAGCAGTGCTTTGCCATGGCGGTTCTGGACTGTTCAGCGGTGCTTTGCCATGGTGGTGTCTGGACTGTTCAGCGGTGCTTTGCCATGGCGGTGTCTGGACTGTTCAGCGGTGCTTTGCCATGGCGGTCTCTGGAACGGGCATTGGTGTGTGGCATGACTATCCCTAGACTGGGCATTGGTGTGTGGCATGACGTTCCATGGACTGGGCATTGGTGTGTGGCATGACGATACCCAGACTGGGCATTGGTGTGTGGCATGACGCTCCCTCATAGCGTGCCGGGGCTGTGGCAGCCGGGTCCCTCCTGGGCACTGACTCCAGCGGTTGTCTCCTGACCAGTGATGATACTTGGGCCCTCCTGGGCACTGACTCTGGCAGTGGTGGTGGTCTCCTGACCAGTGATGATACTTGGGCCCTCCTGGGCACTGACTCCGGCGGTGGTCTCCTGACCAGTGACGATACTTGGGCCCTCCTGGGCACTGACTCCGGCGGTGGTCTCCTGAAACTTGACCAGGGCCGTGGCCATCGTCTCCTGGGAGTGGTGGTATGCTCCCATGATGGAGGTGAGGGCCTCGTGCAGAGTGGGTTCCCTTGGCCTGTCCGCCCCCTGTCGCACAGCAACCCTCCCAGTTCCCCTGTGTTCCTGTGCCTCCGTCCCCTGGACAGTGTGCCCACTACCACTGCCCCCAGGTCCCTGTTGTTGTTGGGGTGGTGGGTTAGCCTGGGTTCCCTGTAGTGGTGGGCACACCGCTGATTGACCTGTCCTGGGTAGGGAGGTTTGGGCCCGCTGGGTGGGTGCTGTGCTGGTGTTACCAGAGGGTAGAAGGTCAGTGTTGGGCTGTGCCTGTGCAAGGGGAACCGACTGTCCTGAGGCCCACGATGATCCGGGCTGGTCATCAGGCTCCAGTAGGGCAGAGCTGCTATCGTCACTGTGGGCCTCTTCTGGGGTGGAGTGGTGTTGTCTGGACGCTCTGGTGTGGTGACGGTCCTTCGTGTTCCTGCAGGGGCATAAGAGCATGATTATTGCATGTGTGTGTGTCATGGTGTGCAATGGGTGGGTGACCGTGTACCCCAGTGCTAGCATTCCTGTGTTGGGGCTTGTGTGATGATGGTTAGGGGTTTGTTCAGGGTATGTGCAGTGGGCATGCTTAGGTGATAGGTGCCCATGCTTCGTTGTGTCATGCAGGGCTTGGTGTTGGGATGTGTAGTTTGTGTTATTAGTACATTAGTGAGGATTTGGGGTGATAGGGGAGGGTATGAGGGTGGGGGTGTGTGATAGCATGCAGGTAGGGTGGGGGATATGTTAGTTAAGATTTGACTTACCAGTGTCCCATCCTCCACCGACTCCTCCGAGGCCCTCTGGATGCATGATGGTCAAGACTTGTTCCTCCCATGTTGTTACTTGTGGGGGAGGAGGTGGGGGTCCGCCGCCAGTCCGCTGAACCGCGATGTTGTGCCTGGAGACAGTTGAACGCACCTTCTCCCGTAGGTCGTTCCACCTCTTCCTGATGTCCTCCCTATTTCTTGGGTGCTGTCCCACAGCGTTGACCCTGTCCACTATTCTTCGCCATAGCTCCATCTTCCTGGCTATTGATGTGTGCTGTACCGGTGAGCCAAATAGCTATGGCTCTACCCGGACAATTTCCTCCACCATGACCCGGAGCTCCTCCTCGGAAAAGCGGGGGTGTCTTTGGCGTGCCATGGGGTGGTGTGTGTGATGTGTGGAGCGGTGTGAGTGTTGATGTGTGTGGTGATGTGTTGTGGTGTGTGGTGTTTTGTGTGTGGATGTTGTGTTGGTGATGGTGTTATGTGCCTCTACGTGGTGGGATTGTCTGATCTGTGCTGTGTCTCTGGCCGTCGTGATAGATTTTTGGTCGTAGGGGGTTGTGGGTGATGTGGGTGTGTGTTTTATATTGTGTTGGGTGTGTGGGAGTGTTGTTTGTATGTGTGTCAGGTGTGTGTATTTCGAATTGTCCAATGTGGCGTTGTTTTGGAGATGTATGTGTATTTTGAGCGCGGCGGTGTGTACCGCCAATGGAATAGCGGTTGAAAGACCGCCGCATGGATTCGTGGGTCGTAATAGCATGGGCGTGTTTCTGTTGGCGTGGAGGTGGAGGTTTTGTTTTCGCCAGTTTATCACTGACCTTTGGTGTGGCGGACTTGTGTGGGTGTCTGAATTTCGGCGGTTTCCGAGATGTGTGTCATAATAGCTGTGGCGGAATTCCACGGTGGTGTATTGGCGGTCTTCTGCACGGCGGTAAGCGCCTTTTACCGCCAATGTTGTAATGACCCCCTTAGTGTTAGATTTGATTGCTGGAAGAGGTAATATGTGTGGTGGAGTGGAGTGTAAGGATTGTATAGTTGTGTGTAGTTAGTAAAAAGAAGAGAAGGGTGTTGGATGTTGTGATGGAAGCTGAGTATAGATGTTGTCATAATAAAAGGGGTCTGGTAGGAGCAAATAGTCGATAGTGCTGGTGTTTTGTATGAACATGGAGTTTGAGTCTGGATGGATGAAAGTTATGTAAAATGTGGCTTTGTGTTGTGTGGGTGACATGTGGATGTGTTAGTGGTGATGGGCAGAGTTGTGCTTGGTGTGAAAATGAATGTGTCAATGTTGTAGTTGTGGTGTATATGTGTATATATGTGGGGTTTTGTGGGTGTAGTTGAGACATTGAACTCTGTATGAGATTGTTTGTGGTGCATGTGTTGAATGCCTTTGCTGATTTTGTGTTTGGAGGTTGGAGCATGTGGAGGGATTAAGGTAGTTGCTGAAAAATGGAAAATTGGGCAGCATCTCTGGCCCTTGGCCCAACCAGTCCTGATCTGTCCCAAACAGGCAACTGCCCTAGTCCTCGACACCAGGGATGAGACACCCTGAGCCCTAGGCTTAGATATCCCTATTGGCCAAAGAAGCCCTAACCAATCAGAATCCTAACCCTGAACCTAAGAGCCAATTAGAGACTTGGCCCTATTACCCAATCACAACTGTAGCCCTGACAGCTAATCACAACAGGAACCCTAGACACTTGAGACCAATAAGAACCCTAGCCCTAGTATCAAGCACAACCCTAGCCCTGACAGCCAATCACAACAGGAACCCTAGAAACTTGAGACCAATAAGAACCCTAGCCCTAGTACCAAACACAACCCTAGCGCTGATAGCTATCACAACAGAAACCCTAGAAACATGAGACCAATAAGAACCCTAGCATTAGTACCAAGCACAAACCTAGTCGTGATAGTCAATCACAACATGAATCCTCAAAACTTGAGACCAATAAAAACCCTGGCCCTAGAACAAATCAGAACACAAACCATATCCCTAAAGTCAATAGAAATACTAACCCCAGCACCCAATCACCACAACTTATGCAACAGCCATTAGAAAGGTATACAATGGCCAAGTGTCAGGGAGACCAGAGCCTCGGGGCCTGGGTACGCTCCCAACATGTCCACCACTAGACAGCTCCAAAATTCTGATAGGAATATCACAGAGCCTAAGAGAGTCCAAGTGGGGAAAAGTGGATTTGGCAGGGAACAGCTGGGAAGGAGACCTGTAGGAAGCAAAAGGTTAAACAACACAATATCAGAATATAATCACATTGACTTTCACTAGACTATGGTTCTAAGCGTTGTTTTACTGTAACTATTCTTTTTAGAGGAAATTGACAACAGAAAACCTAAGGCTTGCCGCACATTCCTAAAATGCAGAGTATTGTTTAGGTGCTCATACATTCAAAACATGCCTGTTGTCAAGCATGTGTGTCGGAACAAGCGAACTTGTACCAGCAAGTTAAATCTATAAGAAATTGGTTTATGAATTGGTAACATCTATTTGTGGTATCATGGTGGATTTTAACACTGAGGTTTTTTTAATCTTATGACACGTATATCGTCATTATTATGCCGATATATTACGGGACACTTCCAATGTTTATGTTTTTATCAGTTCGGATATTAGCGCTACTCTAGGTACAAACAAATCATTTGAATTTTGTTTTTGTCAGCCTTGATAAAGTCCCTTGGAGGACGAAACACGTGTCGGCTGTATTTGGATGAACCGGACTATCTTTCTATTGGATGAAGAGAAATCCTTCCGCTTCTTAATCATCAGATTGGATAGTTTTCATCCCTCTAACCAATTTGTGGGACTTTGTATGATCACATTAGGGGATGAACCACTCGTTGGTTGATGTAACACATATATTTGTTTTATTTCTGGTGAATGTGTTTCATGTATGGATAGGTTATTGGTTATGGAATTGTAGTTATATTGTCTATTACTTTTTGGAACCATTTAAATTATTTCGTTACATATTAAATTCTATGTATATGATTTATTTAATCTCAAAATTATTCTCTTCTTCTTTAACTTTTTAATTAATATATATTGTACTGATACCACTCTCGTGGAAATTCATATTGTGTTTCTCTTATACATTTAACGAGTCATGACTACCTGAACATTGCTAATAGGATGATACTATTTTTTGTGTGCTCCATTCTCTTTTTCTTATTGTTTTACTGTAACCATGGATAATCTAAGAAGTGACTTAAACTAGACCCCAAGAACTCTGGGTACCTGGAACAAATCAAGAATGATTAATTCAACTTGTCATATGAGCTTTTCATAAAATGTCACATAATGTCTAGAAATACATGAACCTTCTAGAACACTGTTTCAGAACAAACACTGCTTTGTTAACATGAGGACAAAAGACAATCTGAAATATTTCCTGGAAAAGCAATTGGAAGTGGATCAGGGACTTAATATGCACAAAGAACATCACATTTTGAATTTAGCATCTTCACAGGAAATCCATAGACTCAGGATAAATTTGTGCACTTCAACAAACATTACTCATCAAAGTTTTAGTTGCGCACACCTTTGCCGATCTGAACACCAAGTTTACATGTTGGAAATGAATCACACACACTATCTATTCTAACAAGAATATGTAGATGCCCTGAAATGATAGTGCAAGCCTTTGCCGATCTGAATACCAAGTTTTACATGCGGGAAATAAATCGCGAACTCTGCCGATTCCAACAAGAATATTCGAATGCCATGAAATGATCGCGCAAGCCTTTGCCGATCTGAATACCAAGGTTTACATGCGGGAAATGAATTGCGCACTCCGCCGATTGTAACAAGAATATGCAAATGCCACGAGATGATCACGCAAGCCTTTGCCGATCTGAACACCAAGGTTTACATGCGGTAAATGAATTGCGCACTCTGCCGATTCAAACAAGAATATGCAAATGCCATGAAATGATCGGGTAAGCCTTTGCCGATCTGAACACCAAGGTTTACATGCGGTAAATGAATCGCGCACTCCGCCGATTCTAACAAGAATATGCAAATGCCATGAGATGATTGCGCAAGCCTTTGCTGATCTGAACACCAAGGTTTACATGCGGTAAATGAATCGCGCACTCCGCTGATTCCAACAAGAATATGAAAATGCCATGAAATGATCGCGCAAGCCTTTGCCGATCTGAACACCAAGGTTTACGTGCGGTAAATGAATTGCGCACTCTGCAGATTCCAACAAGACTATGCAAATGCCATGAAATGATCGCACAAGCTTTTGCCGATCTGAACACCAAGATTTACATCAGAGCAATGATTCACGTACTCTGAAAGTTTCACGAGTATGCCAAAAAACTCGAAAGTCTTTTTAGAACGTGGTCGGGGGCCCAGCCCGGCCTCCGCCTTACCACCCTGCTCAAGGATCACCAAGATAATGCAGAACAGGCCTGGAACGTCAAGGTAGGCCTCCGGAACAGGAGCTCAGGAAATTGCTGCTGCTCTTCACCGGGACCTCTGAATAGTGAGCATGTGGAGCTGGGCTGGCTCCCTTATTTAGAGTCTGGCCCAGCCCACAACCAAACCCAGTCATGCTGCAGGGAAAGCTTTTAGAAGGTCCTGGAAAGGGACCACACCCTAACACACTCAGAAAGTCTGCAGTAATACCTTGCAAAAGAACAGTTATTGCAAATATCATTAATAGTTTTTTTCAAGGTTAAAGTCTGCAATGCAAAAGGTTAACATACTGCATATAAACACAATGCATGAATTATGCTCTTGCATAAAGGCTGGGTTTTTTAATTTTAGTTGCCCGTAGAGCTCGCACTGCCCTGATGTTGACACCAAGTTACCTTAAGCCCATGCCACTGTGGAAGGGAAGAGGGAGGAGCTCCTCTATTCAGAATCTCCTTGGATACAGACAGGCAGAATCTGCACTTCCAAGCTAGCAGAGTCTACTTTCCAGGTAAGGGGCAGATTACAAACCACTGAAATACTGCTTGTCACTCACTAGGCTTTTCCTAGGCAAAAACAACAGTCTCTTTCCATGCCTGAGAAAGAGTTCATAACTTAATTAAAACAGAAATTGCATTTAAGGCTGCAATAATAAGCTATTGGCCAAAAATGATAAACTAGATTTAATAGCAGAGACTAGCAAATGACTATACAATACTAGAGCATCAAACTTATCTAGCAAGCACAGATCTGCTTCAAGTACATTTGAATGACTGTCACTCTCAGTAGTAGTGTTTAATTGTTGACAGATGGTAGGAAAATGCCTCCTTTGTGAGGTCACCACTAATTTTTCAGGAGAGATGTTGCTGTTTCTCTTTACTCTGCACACTGGAACACTGCTAACCAGACCATATTATCTGGACTGAGGAATGTCAGAAGACCCCTGATACCCTGAAAAAGGCACAGTGCACAGCACCCATACTCGAGGTACCTGATTTTATCAAAGAGTGTGTGATCCAAACAGATGCTCAGACAATGAAATTAGGGCAGTGTTATCACATCTAAATGTTAAGGGCTAGGCTCAAACAGCTGCCTTTATTAGCAGAGGACTAGTCACCAGAAAGCAGCTTTAGATTGCTATAGAGAGGGAGGCCTTAGCTGTAGTTTGGACAGTGAAGAGGCAGCCTTGCCCGGCTGAAAGAATCCAAGCTACAAAAAAGTCCAAAGATAGAAATCTTTCCTGGATGAAGTCACCAAATATATCCAGCCAGGGAGGGAGCTTCCTTTGGAGTGAATACTGAATTTCTCCCTCTTGGAGCTTACCCATCAAAACTCAACAGCTTCATTGGGACTTCGTCCAATGGCTATCTGGCTTCATGAAACCCTTGTCAGCCACAGCCTGCTCTCTTGCCCCACTTAGGATTTCTGACTTCTATCTCAGAGGCTAATGGCCTGATTTAGATCTTGAGGATATTACCACCAATCTTCCGTTGTGGTAGTCCCAAGTACTCCATCAAGCTAGCGGTGTTCTGACCACGGTATTTAGATCTAAGGCTGTGCATCCACCGTCCGCGTTGATGGAGTGTACTCCATCGCGCCAGCTATAACCCGCAGCCGATGTGGTGGACTCCAATGTTGGTGAGCAGCATTCCTTTGGGAAGGCGGTATTGTGCAGACCATATTTAGATAACACAGTCGTGCTGGAGGTGTACCAGCGGCGGTCACATGACGGCGTTAGTCCGTCGCAAGACTTGTTTAACATTATACTATGGCTGTAGCTATTGGATGGATGTTATCTGCCCACACTTGATATAGATTGGACAATTGTGAACACCTGCAAAACATACTATAAAACACACACCATTTCAGACCATGATCCTTTGCCATTCCCCTACTGACCACCATCCTGAGGACAACTTTGCCACTGAACAACCATGATATTTTTGTTTTCCAATTCTCTGTCTTTTTTCCACTTTTTCATTTTTCATTATCTTTTAAATCACTTTAGGGAGTATATTTTTTTTAGATCACAATGGCAGGGAGGGGCAACCCACTTTTATAGAGGGAGAATTGACAGTCATGGTGAATGAAGTTATTAGAGTAGAGCTACAATTGTTTGGAGCACAAGTATAAAATACTACCATATCTCAGAAAAGGCAAATGTAAGACAGAATAGTAAACAGTGAGAATGCAGTAGCTAACAATCTGTGCACACAGGAGGAAAGTAGGAAGAGGTGGAATGATTTATGGGAGAGAGTCCATTCTCTGGCCTCCAAGAATCATCTGATGGCCCAGAGGACTGGTGGTCGTTTTCCCAGCCTCCCACTATAAGTCTTTCCCTGGGAGGAGACAGTCTTGCATATTCTAAATCCTGAATGTTTGACAGAAATCCCTGGTAGAGTGGAGACTGATAAGTTACTCCTATGTATGTCTCACTAATCACAAAACGAGGCCTTGCCCTTAAAGTAGCTGTTCAGAATGTTTCTAGACACCTCTCAAATTATATATATTGAAACTTCAGGTACCAAAATACCTTGTGTTATCCAAATCAGTAGCCTCATGGTTGTTACAATCTATTCAACAATGACCTATATTATATTGTCAGATTGTTTGTTTGTTGTCTTTCATGGATCACACCTTGCATTTGCCTAGTCCTTTGCTGTATATCAATGTAGGTTGGTTTTCTTAAAAAAACAAGTTTCAAACTCCATGTTTATGCCCATGAAGGTATAGTGCTATGCACATTATTCACTTAGGTGTGTACATATCAGAAATGTTTGTTTAGTTTTCACTGTATTCGCTTATTTGGGTATGTGTTACAAACTTATTCACAAGTATTGTCAATAGTGTTTACAAATGACTACAGCTACCATGATGCCCTGATTTTTTCTCTGCAAAACAACAGTACAACGTGATGTTGCCTTACCTTCCTTTCGATCCACATATGCACACAAGACCTAGTTTTACGTAGTTGTCATTCGCCATTACATGTATGTATCAATATTTAATCTGCTATGTTGATCCAGTATGTTGTCACCTTCTTGTAACTCCATTGAATTGATCTACTTGCTTGCAGAAACCATAGTGTGTATATTTAAAGGTGCCCAATCATTCTGTGGCATGCTGATTATAAGTATTACGGCTACACATTTTACTTTGCAGAGTCCGTATGACGACCAATGTCATTTAATCCAATAAGTTGTATCATGGTTTGTTTTTGAGGCTTCCAGGCCTTGAAATGGCTCAGCTGTGTTGATTTGCATTTCTGATATATGGAATGTACACTTCCTAAATAACATTTTACATTTCAGGACACTCTCCAGCATTGTTACTGAAGTGTTGCCCTGCGCACATTAACCCGTATGAGTAAAAAGTGAAAAGTGTCTCAAAGGCCTCCCATTAATAATATTTTTTTGTTTTCTTTAGGTTGCGTCATCTGGAGCTGATGACAGATTTGAGGCACAAAACAGACCTTTAATATCTTTTAGTTTGTAACTCATCTTAGGACCAATACCCAGTACAGAGGACCACATCTGCAACTGAAGACATCTCCACTCCAGGTCAGAATCAAGCCTTCAGTGAGGATACTACTCTTGCAAGTCTTGATGATGAGAGGATGCCTGTTCCATCTGGCCTGTCTGAGCAGACAGCCCCAGTCAGTCACACTTGGCCCACACCTACACCTCCCACCCCAGCTGCTACAACAACTACACATATGGATACCTTTACTTTCTGTGTCCAGAGGATCACAACTGCCATCTTGTGTCCCCCAGTCCTGGCTACTGTTGAACAACCACCACCACCTCCAGTTGTCCCAGGACCTAGTGGATTGGGTCACACAGCATCAAGGGCACAGGGTATTGGGGGCTAGGCATTGTGGGAGGGAATCAATGGGCCAGGAAAGTGAGGCCATTGGCATCATTGTCACCCAGACTACAATTGACCAGGTCTTACCCAGACCTCCATTGACCAAGTCTTAGGAGAAATACAACAGTCCAGGTCCTAACAGAGATACAGGGCCTTAAGCAAGTGCAGAAGGAGCACAATCAAGAGCTACGGAATCACAATTCTAATCTGTGCTCCTTGACTGGGGTGATGTTTGACATCTACCATCATATATGCAGGGCTGTCTGTCTGTCTGTGGTCCTTCTACATCATGACACAATACACCTTTCACTGCTGCAGACAGGGAGGCCATGTCACAACAGGAAACTGATCTACCTACCACAGTCCCTGCACCTGTCCCAACCCCAGGAGGGGACGGTCATCCGGACCACCAGGAGAGGATGGGAAGACCTCCACAACCACCTCCAAGACATGACAAATCTAATTTCCTTCAGTGTCTGTCTACCATTCACTCTGTGGGCTATTACATGGACACCATTACTTTTTCTGAGGAGAGATGTATTTTGTACATTTTACTCTAAACAATTTGTGCTTTTCTGTGTCTTCTGTACACCATCATTTTTTAAATCTGTCAAACGATATGATACTAAAACAAATAAGATATACCAACTAGATAATGTGTTTCCCATGTTAAAAAAGATGGAAAAAGAAACCATCAAATCTGAATGTTATGGTGTCACACCTTTCTAGGTACAAATTTGTGAATCAAATATGCATTTCACAAACCATACAGACGCCAACCCGGCTGTGCCATTTAGAAGTTGACATTCCAGAACCCTGACACCATGAAAGAAAGGGAATATTACATAAAATCAAATTACGTAAGCAAAGTATTATTGATGCATGACCTCAGCTGGAGCCAGACATCTGGCCTGCCCTCAGAATAGGAATCCTACATCAATAACAACAATAGTCTACATCATGGCAGTAACAACATTTGAGGCCACATTATCATTTCTGAACACTGTGGCAGTATCTGTGCAATGTCACAACCACCATTCCGTGGTGGGATAAAAAAGTTCTTTCAATTATGAGGAAATATATCAACAGCTTCTTACACTGAACACACATTGAAGATTTACCCATTGTGAAGGAAGACCAGTGTGCTATGGCTTGACATACACACGTGGTTAGAGCAAGTTAAGCAGCACTTTTTGCCTTGGTGGCAACATCCCACAGAAAACAGGTCTGATACAGTCTCAAGAACTTCCATTCAATCACTGTGCAACTGTCTCAGTCCATCCCAAGAGGGTGTCTGTCCCAGGTTCAACCCATGTTCCTTTCCAACAGCAAAACATCACTGCAAATGTCACAACTTTGAAATGTCCAAATGAAGATGCCATGGTGAGGGACCCTGGAACAGATAAGCAAGAGAAAATTTTTGATTTCACATATACGACTTGACTCAGTTAGGAGTACACATATACGTAGCACAAGCAAAGTTAATCTATGTCAATAAACACAGTAGTCAATGTAGTCAAACTCTATTCCACAAACATCTTTGCCTTGCACTTGCGTGAACTGACCATTCCTACCACATTACCACAGACTTATATGTTCCCTATGTCAGACTTTGTTCTGACTCCGGATGTCACAATATGTAAGGGTACACTTACACTCAGGTAAAGAAGTTGTCAATTACGTCTTAATGTAGGTCAATTCCTTCCTCTTCACCACTGTCATCTTCATTCAGCATTTCAACATCATCACCTGGTGGCACTTTACGGTCTCCATCTTCTGCGATGATTGGGTTGTTCCATGGCAGGGAAATGTTGTGCAGCATGTACCAGGCAACTGTGATCTAGTACAATATCGGATGAGTAGAGGAGGCTCCACTGATCTTGTCCAGACCCCTGAATCTGGACATCAGGAGCCCAAAAGCCTGCTTCATTGGCCTCCATGTTCTTCCATGGGTTTCATTGAAGCATACTTACCATGGCATTGGTGAATTCCTCTGTGGTGCCAACAACCATGGTCAGTTAGGACGCACTGAGTCTCCTACACGGAAGCAATAAATTGATAGTTTAAAATCATGTCAGGCCATTGTACATTCTTAAGCTAGGATTAAAGCAAATGATCTTCAAGTCATATTCTACTCACCAACAAGCCAGGCCCTCTCTGGTCCAAGTTGTGACATTTGCATGGGTATGGTACTGTTCCGTAGTACAAAGGAATCATGTGTTGACCCAGGAAAGCAGGCACACACACTTGAGATTTATAAATCCGGTAAGCAGACAACTAGCACACTGATGGAATAGAAGTTCTTCCGATTGCAGCAGACCTGCTCCCTGGCGTGTGTTGGCACCAAGGCAATATGTGTGCAGTCAATTGCTCCAACCACGTGTGGTAGGCCACCAAAATCATTAAATTCTCCCTTCACATTGGCCAAATCCTGAGCTCTTGGAAACTGGATGAAGCTGTTGATGTGTCTCATCATTGAAGCAGGGACCTTTTGTAGCACACAGCTAAAGGTTGGCTGTGGCATGCCTCCAGATGCTGCCACAGAGTATTGAAAAGAGCAAGTGGCCACAAAATGAAGTACTGCCATGAGTTACATTATTGGTGTTATTGCTGTTGTGTTCCCATTATGACGCATGAGATCAGGGTGGGAAACATCCTAAAGAACGAGGTCTAAACCACTACTTGCCTGAACCACTACTGCTAAACAACTACAAAGTCTCTACAACTAAGTACTGAACAACTACTGTCTAAACATCTAAACAACAATTGTCCCTGAATAACAATTGCCTGAACAACTCATTTTAAGGTAAGTTTTTCTTTTTTTTTTCTTTTTATGGTGTATTAGTGCTTAGAATTTATATATGTATATATACATATATATGCATATATATATATATATATATATATATACAACTATAGCCTAAACCACTACTGCGAAACAACTAAAAAGTCTCTACAACTAAGTACTGAACAACTACTGCCTAAACAACAGTTGTATATGTATATACAACCACTGCGAAACAACTAAAAAGTCTCTACAACTAAGTACTGAACAACTACTGCCTAAACAACAATCGTATATGTATATATATATATATATATATATATACATATATATATATATATATATATATACATATATACATATACATATATATATATGTTGTTTAGAATATATATATATATAAATATATATAAGTTGTTTAAAAAACAAAAAGAAAACAACTAATTTTAAGGTAAGGTTTTCTTTTTGTTTTTTAAACAACTTATATATATTTATATATATATATATTCTAAACAACATATATATATATATGTATATGTATATATGTATATATATAAGTTGTTTAAAAAACAAAAAGAAAACCTTACCTTAAAATTAGTTGTTCAGGCAATTGTTATTCAGGCACAATTGTTGTTTAGGCAGTAGTTGTTCAGTACTTAGTTGTAGAGACTTTTTAGTTGTTTCGCAGTAGTGGTTTAGGCTATAGTTGTTTAGGACCTAGTTGTTCTGTCACATATTCGATCAGGGCTCCAGCTGCTGACACAAATCCAGAATAGTTTGACTGTTTAATCTGAACTTTTTGATTCTGTCCCTTTTTCCATCGTGGCAAGGTCTGGAAATGGTCTGAAGACTCGAGGACGCCTTCTTCTACTCACCCATGGGTTTATATGTCTGCATGTAAGGAAAACAAACTATCAATAAAAAGTGTTACACAAGACTTTCAGAATCAACATCAACACACATCTCATGTGTAGGTTAGATAAGTGATCTTAATGTTTCTTATATCTTACGATTATTTTCAAACATCTTCGCTACTGCATTTCGATATTTTTTTTTTACATGTCTGACTTTTTTTTACAAATAATGTGTGAATAATACGTTGGAAGTTTGTTATGTGCACATTATTGTATTTTTTTTTTTCAAATTACTCTCAACGGAAGTATGACATACACTGCGGCACGTTTGATGTCACAGTAAGAGTTCACTGTTTTATGTGTCATATCTTGCCAAAAACAGTGTTGTGCATATCCGAGATATGTATACAAAGTAACCACCATTTTGAGTGCTTGTGATGCACAAACAATTTAAAAATACACAGCTACACATCCTAAAATGGTGGCTGCCTGACCTTGCCATCAGGACATTGGTTATCCACCGGCTGTCTGTGGAAGCTGATCGTGTAGTAGGTGGAACACTTCACGATGGACACTGCCATAGGCTAGCATGTGTGAAAGCCAATGGCTGTGTCTGTCTCAGACCGAGAAAGCTGTGTAGTTGTACACAGCATATTGAAAAAAAGCTCACTTGCCTCCTAACACTCCTCATTTTCTGCTGCTGTTACTAACGTCTGGGAGCCAGGATGCGGTTGACAGGGCCCCTGCCTTTCCCCTGAGGAGTTGAAGCTCCTTACCAGAAAGGTTCTCTCCCTTGTACAGCCAGCTATATGAGACCCCAGAGGAACAGGTACATGATGGAATGGGAAATGCTTTCCAATGTAACCTGTTCCCTCTTCGTCTACAGTCTATTTGGTCCCTTTTTGGTCATGAGTGAAGTGTTGTGATTGGACTTTAGTGAACTTAATGATTTATCTGGGTAAAAGGTGTTGTTTGAGGATGCCAGAAATGCCTGTGCATTGAAATGAAGAGTCACCTGAAAGAATTATCTGAGTTTTCAGTACATGTTACTCACAATTCCAGCTTTAATTAGACAAACTGCAGGCACCTTACTTCTATTGGCTAGTAGCCACTGTACCACTAGTTTACGTGGAAACATACAGCCCAGGTTGTATTTGGAGAAATGTAAAGTCCAAGTAAAATCTCTAAAGTTATGTAGTTGTCTGATGCTGTTCTGTCAAGTTGGTGTACAACCCATGTTTTGGAATAGGAGTATCTTCATGTTTTAAACACATCATGGTGCCACATAAGGAAAGGTATTTCCTGTGCTGCCAGTATAAATGATCCAGGCCCTCAATAAGCCATACAAGTATGTCCCATTACAACACACACTTGTTAATACATCACGCAAAACCATACTCTCACTGACACATGGCAGCCCTCTCAAGCTGGCCTTAGTCACTGTATGTGGTGCAAACCATAGTATCTGACTCTTACAAGGTTAGACATAAAGAAAATGAAGCTGTGCGTGTTTATGTGCAAATAATGTACAAGTTGTTTAGCCTTTAGTAGATCATAATGATTTGGACTAATCTGGAGTGTGTCTCACTACATAAAATGTTTCCTATCACTGACTAGGTGATGTTTGTGTCTTGGATTGGTAACATGAGGAGAAAGAAAGTGTTGAGGGTACTCCAAAGATCACTGCAAATTAGTGTGTCTTAGGAACCTTTAAATCTTTGTAAATAATCCGTAGTGACTGTTCTGTGAATACATGTGGGAGATGCAATAAAATTGTGTCACTGCACTGCAGACAACCAAAATTGCTCAAAACCTCTTTAGTTGCATTTTGTTCTCATCCATACAGGTCAATGGCTAACAGAAGTGGGATTTGTGGAAGGTCATCACGAAGATGTTGCGGACCCAGGGGGACTTTAACTGGTGCAGCCTGCATTGCAGGAAGAGGTGGAAGGACCTCAGATGCTGGACCAGGAAGTCAGCAGAAGTCCAGCTTGGCCAGGCCACCCAACGAGGCAAGCACATGCGCCACACCTGATCCCTCCTAATGGGCTCCATCCTAGCGGCGGGGTACCTGGAGCTTGATGGACAGTTGAAGTCCCAACATCAGCTTCAAGGGGGTGAGTTGTTGTATATATCTAATCTTTTGTTTAACCTTTTTTATTTACAGCAATGTTGTTTGTCATCAACATGACCTTGAGAAACATCCAATGAAGAAGAGAATTCCTGGATGTTAGAAATGGGGTCTCTGGTTGGCAGTCAGTTTGCACTCACTGGACCCTCACTAGACCCTCACTCTAGTCAGGGCATTGGAGATACACACTTAATATAACCCCTGCTCACACCTTTGGTAGTTTGGCACAAGCAGTCAGGCTTGTCTCAAAGGCAATGTGTAAAGAATTTTTACCAACACACACAGTAATACAGTGAAAACACTACAAATTGACACCACACCAGTTTAGAAAAATAGCCAATATTTATTTAAATCACACAAGACCAAAACAAAAAAAGCCTAACATACACAAGAAAGGTTATGAATTTTTAAAATAATAGAATATTACTCCATAGAAAACAATGGAATCGTTGTTGTTACACAAAGTACCTGGTTTGAGTAAAAAATACAGCCGCATGGGCAATCGTGCGTCAGAAAAGTCAGCGATGCCTCAATTCCTTACTCGCAAGTGAGGTGATGCATCATTTTTCTCTCCCGCAAGAGAGCAATGTGTCTATTTCCAGGCGGGCACCTTGGTTCCGGGCAGGTTCACGTTGATTTTGATGCCCAGCGAAGTTGCGTGTGAAATCTGTCCGCTCGAGGATGAGAACCCCTGCTGAGTGGGGTTTGCATCAATTTTAGCAGCCAGAAGCAGGTGTTGCCTTATTTCTCCAGCCTTGATGCAGGTGATGTGTCGATTTCCCAGCTGCGATACAGGTGGTGCGCCGATTTCAACTGTAATGCGGGTGGCACATCATTTTTACAGCTGCATTGCAGGTGGTGTACCAACGTTTTCCCCTCATGACTCCTGTGTGTGGAATTCCACCTTGGTTCCACCAGCTTCACCTTTCAAGGGCCCAGGGACATGATAGAGTACCACTTGGCAGGGAAGGAGTCTCAGCAGAGAGTCCAGGTGCTGGCAGAGGAAGTCTTTGATGGCCCTGAGACTTCAAAACAGGAGGAAAGCTCAGTTCAAGCCCTTGGAGACACTTCACAAGCAGGAATATACCACAAAGTCCAGTCTTTGTCCTCTTTCAGGCAGAAGCAGCAACTGCAGGCCAACCAAGGAAAGCACAGGCAAAGGGGCAGTACTCCTCCTCCAGCTCTTAAGCTCTTCTCTTTTGCAGAAATTCCTCTTGATTCCAGAAGTAATCTGAAAATCTGGGGCTTTTGGTCCACTACTTACACACCTTTCTGTCTTTGAAGCAGTCAAACTTCTAAGGAAAGTCTCTGTTGTTCACAAGATCCTGCCTTGCCCAGGTCTGGCTCCAGATTCACACCAGGGGGTTGAAGACTGCTTTGTGTGAGGGCAGGCACAGCCCATTCAGGTGTAAGTGTCAGTTCCTCCCTTTGCTCTTGCCCAGATGGCCCCTCAGGATATGAAGGCTACACCCCAGCTCCCTTTGTGTCACTGTCTAGTGGAGATTAAAAAACAGCCCAACTGTCAGTCTGACCCAGACAGGAAAAACACAAGCAGGCAGAGTCACAGAATGCCTTAAGCAAGAAAATACCCACTTTTAAAAAGTGGCACTTTCAAACTGACAATTTAAAAACCAACTTTACCAAAAGATATATTTTTAAATTGTGAATTTAGAGACCCTAAAGTCCAAATCTCTATCTGCTCCCAAAGGGAAACTACACTTAAAAGTTATTTAAAGGCAGCCCCCATGTTAATCTATGAGAGAGAGAGGCCTTGCAACAGTGAAAAACGAATTTGGCAGTATTTCACTGTTAGGACATTTAAAACACATCAGTACATGTCCCACCTTCAACATACACTGCACCCTGCCCATGGGGCTTCCTAGGGCCTACCTTAGAGGTGCCTTATATGTATAAAAAGGGATGGTTTGGGCCTGGCAAGTGGGAACACTTGCTGGGTTGAATTGGCAGTGCCAGGCCTGAGCCGTGTTTACATGTACTCATTTGGGTGGCTCAGCCAGTGCTGCAGACCCACTAGTAGCATTTGATTTACAGTCCCTGGGGACCTCTTAATAGTAAATGAAATATGCCAATCATGAAAAGCCAATTACACATACAATTTATACTGGGAGCACTTTCACTTTAGCACTGGTCAGCAGTGGTAAAGTGCCCAGAGTACTAGAACCAGAGAAAACAAACTCCAGCACACAGTCAAAACACAGGAAGCAGACGCAAATTGACATGGGAGACTACACCAAGGATGCCAGGTCTAACACTGGAGGTGTACACTTTTCAGACAGTGTGTGATCCAGTGTTTGGTGTATTGTTTTGTGCTAAATGTTATCACTAGATTTAATCAATCAATCAATCAGCATTTGTTAAGCACAGCTACTCACCCGTGAGGGTCTCAAGGTGCTTAGGGTGTGGGGGGGGGGCGTGGAGCGTCCATCAGCACAGTAGTTCTTCAAATATCCATGTCTTCAAACAGCCATGTCTTCAGCTTTTTCATGAAGTTGAGGAGGGGTGTAGTCTGTCTGAGGTGGGGTGGTATTGCGTTTTAGGCTGTTGTGGCGAGGTAGGAGAAAGAGTGTTCCCCCTGTTCTTGTTTTTCTGATACGGGGTACTTCGGAGAGAGAGAGCTAGGCTGAGCGTAGGGTCATGTGGGGTACATGGAAGTTGGCTCACCTGTTCAGTAAGGCTGGTCCGGTGTCATGGAAGTCTTTATATGCATGGATGAGGATCTTGAAGGTGATTCTTTTCTCTATGGGGAGCCAGTGTAGTGTGCGCAGGTGTTTGGACTTGTGACAGTGTTGAGATAGGTCTAGGACCAGTCTGGCGGCGGCGTTCTGTACGTTATGTAGTTTGGGGGTGGTTTTCTTGTTGATTCCGAAGTAGAGCGCGTTGCCATAGTCCAGTCTTCTGGTGACAAGGGCATGTATTTCGGTCTTTCGGTGTTCGATGGGGATCCATTTGAATGTCTTACGTAGGAGGAGGAGAGTGCGGAAGCAGGTGGATGCAACTGAGTTGATTTGGCGGTCCATGTTGAGTTTGGAGTCTAGGATGATTTTGAGGTTGCTGGCTTGGTTTCTGGGGGTGGGTGGGCTTCCGAGGGTGGAGGGCCACCAGGAGTCATTCCACGAGTCGGGTTGAGGGCCCATGATGAATACTTCAGTTTTGTCTGCGTTGAGTTGTAGGCAGCTGCATTTCATCCAGTTGGCGACTGCTTCCATGCCTTTGCAGAAGTTGTATCTGGCTGTGTTGGGTTCGTTTGATAGGGACAGGATAAGTTGGGTGTCGTCAGCGTGGGAGACGATGTTGAGTCCACAGTTTCTGACGATGGCGGCTAGTGGGGCCATATAGATGTTAAACAGTGTGGGGCTTAGGGAGGATCCCCAGGGAACTCCGGAGGTGGTAGGTGTGGGGTCCGAGAGGAAGGGGGGAAGTCTTACTCATTGAGTTCTGCCGGAGAGGAAAGATCATATCCAGTTGAGGGCCTTGTCTCTTATGCCAGCCATGTGAAGTCTGCATATCAGGGTGTGGTGGAAGACTCTGCTGAGAGGTTGTGCAGAATGAGGACTGCTGTCTCTTGTCCAGCATGGAGCGGATGTCGTCCGTTGCAGTCAGGAGGGCTGTTTAGGTGCTGTGTTTTTTTTCTGAAGCCAGATTGGGAGGCGTCAAGGATGTTATAGTTTTCAATGAAAGTGGCGAGTTGGCTGTTGATGGCTTTCTCGATGACTTTCACTGGAAAAGGGAGCAGGGAGACCGGCCTGTACTTGTTGAAGTTGGTGGGGTCCACCGAGGGTTTCTTGAGGAGAGGGTTGATCTCAGCGTGTTTTCAGTCGTCGGGGAAGGAGGTGTCTGCTAGGGAGCAGTTGATGGTGAGGAGGAGCAATGTGTGTGATGGTTTCAGCAGCTCTGTTGAAGATGTGGTGGGGGCATGGGTCCGTGGGGGCCCCAAAGTGTATGGTCCTCATTGTCTTCAGTGTATCTTTGGTGGTGAGGGGGGGCCCAGTTAGTGATCGTTGGAGGGGGTTCTGCACTTGGGTTGTCCTTCCTGAAGTTGTCATATATAGTCTTGATTTTGTAGTGAAAGTATGTGTTGAGTTTGTTGCAGAGATCTTGTAAGGGTGGAATGTCTGTTGCTTCGCTGTTGGGTTGGGGGAACTCCTTGCTGAAGAGTTCCTTGTTGTTGTGTGCATGTGAAGAGATTCTTTCTTGCATTGCTTTCTTTCTGGTGCTTTTGATGGTGGTATGCATCGGTGGTGGCTCTGAAGTTGATTTGGGCTTCTGTAGATTTGGTGTTTCTCCAGATTTTCTTGAGGTGTCGATTTGTGCATCTGGATTCTTGGAGTTCTGCGGTGAACCAGCTGGCTTTTGTGGCATTGGTGCTGTTGTTCTTTCTTTACATTCCTCATCACAAACCAAGAACTGGTTTGAGCAGACACATCTGCATGTGAAAAAAGGGGTATGTCATGAGGGACATTTGTACCAAACATGCGCCTTTTGAGGATTGGGTCAGGTGTGATGCTCCATCTCAAATGTGAGTAGGTAGTGTATGCCCTATTCCTGTTGACATGGCACAGTAAGCACTTATGAGACAGTTCAAGTTTCAGACTTTACATTGGTAAGTTAGTACAATGAAAATATGATAATGAGCACCTGCACCAAAAGGACTGGAAATATGTATACAATGGCATAATTTCTTATCCAAAATATGATGGGCATGTTAATTTTTATGCAAGCATTCATCATGTTACTGGACAAATACACCAAAGTTATATGTTTTTCTAATATTGTGACTGGAGAATGCATGTGTGTTTATTTTAACGTGATGTGTCAATAATATGCACATATGCATTACACAGGGTGCATAACACTTTACAGTTAAATGACATCTACTATTTTTCATAAATTGCACAAATCAAGGGGACATGTGACCTTCATACATCGCTGACATGTTTGCAGTTAAGAGATAAAATTGGTTGTACATTCTGTGTGCACCCACTTGTAGCATTTCGTAGTGCAATTGGTACATTACCATGGATTTGTGTAGTTCCTATTGGGTATACTGTTTATGTAGAGGTTATGGTAGTTTAGGGAAACTTATTGCACACACCTGTATGAACACATTTCTATTAGGAATTGCTGTGACCTTTGGTGTAGGTGTCCATTGCCATGAAGGCAGTTAGTACCAGATGGGTGGGTGTTACTATAATCTCAAGGGGTGTTTTTAAACATTTTTCCATCTACGACACCACACACATATGTATTGCATATCATTGTACTATTGCTTGCAAGCATGGTGGCAGGAAGTGAGAAAACTTAAGAAACTGAGAGTTTTGTCCATTTATCCCTCCCAATCCACCAGCTCATGTGTGGAGATTTAGCCGCTGCAGTTGCATCGGCAGGAAGGTACTTCGTCATATGCTCAATAGTAAAAGTGGATGGAGTTCCACTGCCAGCCACTTTTGTCTATGGCGCTGTTGACACCTCCTAGTAAGCGGATGGGAAATCCAACAGAAAATCGACGGCAGGATTCTTACTGCCAACGGCTATATCAGGCCCTAAGTCAGAAGGAAAAAACTCAGACCGGGATGAACCCGGTCTCTGTATCTGACCCATTCTCCTTCTCAGGCAGCTTTACCTCCTGCCAAGGTACCAGTCAAGCACAACCAGATGACCACAGATGGAGTTTAATGCTTTTTGGATCTATTTCACCTTTAAACTTCCAAAATACATAACTCTAGTTTCCCCATTTTACTTTTGTCATTTTGATCTTTTTTTGTTCATTAAAATATTCTCTATGTTTATATTTTGGAGTGGGATTTTGATTGTCTTGTGCTTTTGATTTTTTAACTGCTTTGGTAATTCTAAATGTTTTACATGTTTTCTTAAGTTTAACTTATCTGCTCTGTGCCATAGCTCTGAGCAGTTGAGCACAGATTTAAATTAGTGAACCCTTTCTGGATTTAACAAGAATAGTGACATTATTACTTGTGGTGAACTACAATCCACTCCAACTAATAATCAGTTTTCTCACAAATATCTTTTAAATTTTGCCATAAAAAATGTAGACAGTTAATTATAATGTTCTTCAGAAGGTGTAATTGAAGATACCGGAGATGGAGCATCAGAAACACTCTTTATATTCGAAACTTATGGGTTGCAATGACTCTGTGAAAGTAAGATGTACCAGCATTTGACATTAGCCTTTTGAAATTTCTATAGCCTTAGGATGAGAAGTCTTAGAAGCTGGACTGTAATCTCAGTGCCAGAGAAAAATGGCTGTTAGGTTATGAGCTGAGCTTGAAGGAGCTGGATCTGTAGGTCAGGTCCAGCACAGATGGTGGCAGGAGTACCACAGTGCAATCTGAAAGGAGAGTCCATATGCCCAAAGATCTAGTGAAGAATTTCAAGAGGGAGGATGACATACTTGTGGTTCAAGGGGTATGAGTCACCTCTTCATATGAACATGGTCCCTGAGGTACACTGGGGGGCAGGTCTGTGAAAGCACTTTGAGGCAGAGGGGAGGGATACCTTGGCATCACTAGGGGATCCTCATGGGCTCACCTACTCTACCATGAAGGACACCCTCCTCACTAGGTATGATCTCACTCCAGAGCAGTACAAGGAAAGGTTTAGGTCCTTCAAGAAGGGGGATTCTCAAACTTGGTTGGAATGTGTTGATTCTTTCTGCAGAGCACTGGATGGGTGGGTGAAAGGCAGCCAAGTAACAACTTATGAGGGGCTGTACAATTTGACTGTATGGGAGCATTTGTATAGTCTTTGTTTTCCAGAGCTGCACCGCCACATAATTGACAGCAAGCTGACTGACCCCAGGAAGCTTGCCCAGTAGGCGGACTGTTGGGAGAGTACCAGGGTACAAAAGAAGTATTGGGGAGACTCAGCCAAGGGTGGGCAGGGTCTCCATCAGAAGAAGTAGGGGGTAAGGGTAAATAAGGGGAGTTCTCTAAAGGGCCCAGACCTACTTCCCAGGGTAGGGATTCCCATTCCCCAAGTGAGAAGAAGCCTTGGTTCTCTACAGGTATGTGATCAGGAGGGTCACAACAGGGGGGATCCCAAGTGTTCCAAGTGGGCACCAGCACCCACTGGTACACAGTCACAGGGTTTGGCCAGTGTAATGCTTGGAGAGGAGTTGGTTCCAGGAGAAGTGTGGGAGCCAGCTGATATGAACCTTGTCTCACTAGGGGACAGTGAGATGGTCCAGAGGACCATTGTGCCTGAGAGCACTAAGAAATACAGGCTGTGGGTGACCATCAATGGACAGAGGGTGGAGGCTCTGAGAGACACTCGAGCCAAGGGGGGGCTACTGTTAGGTGTCACCTTCTGTCTGAAGAACATGTGGTCCCCAATGTGCTTCACCAAGTATTTGCTATAGACAACTCTGAGTACTTGTGTAAGGTGGCATAGGTTACCTTTGAATGGGGGGCGGGGGTCTCAGGTTCCTTGAGAGTAGCTGTGAGTCCAAAATGCCTGTTGATTGTCTGCTAGGTAACAACCTGGAGGATTCCCCTTGGTGTGAGGTGGAATCACGGGCACACATGGAGATGTTGGGTCTTCCTGGGTGGGCATGCATGACAACCAAGTCTATGGCAGCCAGTCAGGGTGATCAGGAGGACCTGAAGTGGCCCAGGTGCCTGCCAGGAACAGGAGAGGCAGTGACACAGGAATCCCACTTAAGAAGTTCCTACAGTTCGGGAGGAGGCTGAACCTGAGAGGGATGCCCCGGAGCCTACAGGGGAACAAGTGGCTGAACTGGGGTATGTGGCTGAGTTGACCCATTGGCAGCAAGAAGGGGGTCCCACGAGGGAGGGGTTCTGAGAGGCATGGAAGATATGCCATACTCTTGAGGGTCTGTGGCAGCAGGCTGCAGACCAGGTGTCTGGCAAGGAGTCTGGATCACACTGGATTTACTGGGAGGATGGCCTCTTGTATAGTGAGCCTAAGCAGCATGAGTGCTGGTGGTACTGGAGTGTTTCAGAACCTTCCTACTGGGTCTGGCTCATGATGTGCCTTTGGCAGGACATTTGGGGCAGTACAAAACGTTTGAGAAAATAGTCACCCACGTTTACTGGCCCCAAATGCGCAGGCACTCTGATGCATCCAGGCAAGTGGCAAGAGTGGGGGAGATGCAAGGCTCCCCTCCAACCATTCCCTGTTGTGAGCATCCCTTTTGAGCGGGTGGGTATTGACAGTGTGGGACCTCTGGACCCCAAGACAGCCAGGGACAATAGGTTCATCCTGGTCTTGGTGGACCGTGCCACCCAGTACCGGAGGCCATCCCTCTGAGGACAGTGACAGCCCTCATGGGATTTTTCCCACATGGGATTACCCAAAGAGTTGGTATGTGACTGGGGTACCAACTTCATATCTACATATATGAAGCCTCTGTGGAAGGAGTGTGAAGTAACCTGTAAGTTCTCTCACAGGTTCAACTGCACCCTGAAAGGCATCATTATGGGTCTGTCAGAACACCGGAGGCGTAAGTGGGACGTCCTCTTGCCAAGCCTTCTCTTTGCGTACAGGGAGGTACCGCAGAAGGGACTTAGTTTTAGCCCATTTGAGCTGCTGTATGGGCACCCTGTGAGAGTAACTCTGAGTCTGGTGAAAGAGGGCTGGGAGAAAGCTCCCAGTAGCTCCCTCCCAGGACGTATTTAGCTATGTGCTGGCCCTTAGAAACCATACTGCATGCTTTAAGAAACTCACTCAAGCAAACCTTGAAGCCAGCCAGGATGACATGAAACAGTGGTATGACCAGAATGTCACTCAGGTTAAGTTTGAGCCTGGCCAGAAAGTGTGGGTCATGGCCCCAGTGGAGCCTCTTGCTATCCAGAACAAGTAGACTGGGCATTTAGAGGTGGTGGAGGGCAAGAGTAATGTCACCTATCTGGTGAACTTGCAGACTCCCAGGAACCCTTTGAGGGACCTACATGTGAACTGCCTCAAACTGCAAACTGAGAAGTCTGAACTGACTATGCTCCAGGCAAAAGATTATGGGATGAAGGAGGAGAGTGAAGGTCAGGAAGAGGTTCACTTTCCTCCTTTTGTCCAAGAAAAATATTGGTCTGTTGAGGGTGTGAACCTCTCCCCAACACTGACCCTGGAACAGCAGAGGGACTGTCGCCAGTTGCTTGGGCAGTTTGCCTCTCTGTTTTCCTTGACCCCAGGGGTCACTCATTTGTGTACCCCTGATGTGGACAATGGGGACAGTCCATCTGTGAAACATAAGATCTACAGTGTGACTGACAAGATTAGAGGCAGCATCAAGGATGGGTTTCCAAGATGCTAGCCATGGGGGTCATAGAGTTCTTCAACAGTCCTTGAGCCAGCCCAGTGATCTTGGTCCTAAAGGCTGCTGCTCCAGGTGCCACTCCTCTACTTAGCTTCTGCGTGGACTACCGTGGACTCAACGCCGTCACTAAGATTGAGGTGCATCCCATCCCCAGAGGTGATGAGCTCATAGATTGGCTAGGAGCTGCCCAGTTCCTCAACACATTTGCATTAACGTCTGGTACTGGCAGATTGCCTTGACTGATGGGGCCAAAGAGAAGTCTGCATTTTCAACACCAGAGGGGCACTACCAGTTCAGGGTCATACCTTTGGTTTGGAAAATGCCCCTACCACCTTTGAGAGGTTGGTCAACCAGATTTTTGCTGGGCTGGAGGATTTCAGCACCGCCTACCTGAATGACTTTGCAGTGTTCAGCTCCCGCTGGGAGGATCACCTGCATAACCTCTGCAAAGTGTTGGAGGCTCACTATTAAAATTAGTAAGGGCCAAGTAGGGCAGGTATCTGTGGGTTACCTGGGACACCAGTTGGGGAGTGGCCAGGTGCCCCCCCCTGTACCCAGACAGGGGTGAGAGCCTTCTAAGGTCTCACTGGTTACTACAGGACATTTGTCAAGGGGTATGGCATCTTTGTTGCCCTCTTGATAGAGCTGACTTCCAGGAAGCAGCCCAAGAATGTGATCTGGACCGAGGCTTGTCAGACCACTTTTGATGTCCTGAAGACAGCCATGTGCACAGCACCTGTGCTGAAAGAAATTCATTGTGCAGACTGACACTACAGAGCATGGAGTGGAGGCAGTTCTAGCACAACTAAATGAAGGGACCAGCCAGGGAACAGAAGTGGAGCACAATTGAGAGAGATAAGCTTTTGCTGTGGTTTGGGCACTGAAGAAGATAAGACCCTACTTATTTGGGACTCACTTCTGGGTTCAGACAGACCACAGGTCCCTCAGATGGTTAATGCAGATGAGGGGTGAGAGCTCAAAACTGTTGAGGAGGTCCATCTCCCTACAGGAAATGGACTTTACAGTGGAACGCCCGCAGGTACAGAACACGCCAATGCTGATGGTCTGTCCAGATTCTTCTGCCTTATTGATGAGAACTTCCATGAGGTTGGGTAGTTCTCCCCACTTTCAGCTGGGGGGGACACATGTTAGACCTGGCATCCTTGGTGTGGTTTCCCCTATCTTTTTGCCTCTGCTTCCTGTATTTTCGACTGTATGCTAGATTTAGTTTTTTCTGGCTTTTGGTACTCTGGGCACTTTACCACTGCCGACCAGTGCTAAGGTGCAAGTGCTCCCTATCTAAATTGTGATTATGATTGGTTATCCCTGATTGGTATATTTGATTTACTAGTAAGTCCCTAGTAAAGTGCCCTACAGGTGCCCAAGGTCTGTAAATCAAATGCTACTAGGTGGCCTAAAGCACTGATTGTGCCACCCACATAAGTAGCCCTGTAAACATGTCTCAGACCTGTCACTGCAGTGTCACTGCAGTGTCTGTGTGTGCAGTTTTGAACTGCCAATCCGACCTGGCAAGTGTACTGTGGTATTCTGTGCATAGAATGTATAGCATCAAAATGTTTATGATGTAGCTCTTGGTTTCCATGGAAACCAAGAGCAGTGAGGAGAGAGATTGCTGTAAGGAAGAAGCAGATGTGACAGCTGGGGAGTATCACATATTGCTTAAATAAATTGTATGCTGTTTTGTACTCTTCATCGCCTCCGTACATCATTTCATGTACCCACTTGCCAAGCCCAAACCTTCCCTTTTACTACATGTGGGTCACCCCTAAGGTAGGCCCTAGGTAGCCCCATGAGCAGGGTGCAGTGTATTTAAAAGGTAGGACATGTACTAGTGTGTTTTTCATGTCCTGATAGTGAAATACTGCTAATTTTGGTTTTCACTATTGCAATGCCTATCTCTTTCACAGGTTAACGTGGGGACTGCCTTTAAATGTCTTTTAAGCGCAGTTTCCCATTGGGAGGAGATAGAGGTGTGGAGTTTGAGGTCTTTGAACTCACAATTTAAAAATACATCTTTTGGTGAAGTTGTTTTTTAGATTGTTTGAAATTGCAACTTTTAGAAAGTCAGCAAGTAACAAAGGATCCGAGGATAACTACCAGAAGTCACAAAACTTAAAATCAGGCAATTTGGTTATCAGCATTTCCAAACATCAACCAACACTCTTTCAAATGAAAATGTTACTGAAAGGCGCTTCTTTTGAACCTACTCACCATCCAAATGAATTAGATTGTGAGATTAGCTTGTTTAAATTTATGCAAAATTTAAGATTATGCCATTTCTTTGAGAATGTTGCTGAGAGAACCATCTGTAAGGAGGATGATACACTGTTGGGATTCAGAAATAAAAGTACATTTATGCCTCCAGTGAGTCACAAAGTATTGGATTCTTTTGAGATAGTGGTGAAGAAGGAATTTCAGGATGTTTTCAAGACAAAATTCCCTTAAAGCTCAAATTTTACTATGAAAGAAATGAATATCATCCAACAAATTGCTATGAACCCTGAGATTAAATGTTGGAAAGCTTACAAGGGAGGGGCTGTGGTAATTTTAGATAGTAGTTTTTATTCACAGAGCATGGACTGACATGTCAGTGACACTGTTTTATACATGAAATTGGAGTTTAAATCCTACTAAGAAGTTTGCTAAGATCGTACTGGGCATTTTGAAGAAGACTTTGGACATGGGAACTATCACGGAGACTGTAAAGAGTTATTTAGTTCAAAGTATTCCTAGAGTTCTTTACATTTACATGTTACCAAAGATACATAAAGATTTATATAATCCTCCATTCAGGCCGATTATATTTACTCGCAACTCGATATATGAACCTATTGGTAAATATTTAGATCAGCACTTGCAACCTTTGGTTAGATGCATGAGTACCTATGTAAGGGATACCACAGATTTTTTTTAATAAGATATCTGACATTCATTTTGAGGAGGGTGTGAATCCCATTTTACGTACTCTTGATATAAAATCATTGTATACTTCTATTACACACAATCTTGGTATGGTGGCTGTTGAATCATTTCTGAGTGGGTCTAACATGAAAGAGGATTTGACTTTTTTTTTACTTGAAGTGCTGCATTTCACAGTTACTTTACTTGAAAAGGAGATTAATATTTACAATTGAAAAGGACATCCATAGCGCCTTGCTACACAAATTTGTTCATGTACAGATTTGAATTGAATAACATTCTTACCAATCCGGATTGGCAAGATCATTGTTATACGTACTGGCGGTGCATTGATGATATTTTTCTTATATAGCATTGCACTAGATCCAAACTTACATTGGCCATATCCCTACTTAATCATGTGGATGAGCATATCCGTTTCACTGAAACTACTAATGTATATTGCATTTCTTGATGTTAATGCCATTAAAAGAGGTTTACACTTGAGTACCAACTTACATCTTAAGACAACTGACCGTAACAATTTGTTACACTATCAGAGTTTCCATCAGACTTCATTGAAACATCATTTGCCATTTTCTCAACTGCTCAGAATTAAAATAATTTCTTCTGAGCAAGTTAGTCTTCTGGAAGGTATAAACACTTTAGCAAACAAGGTTATCCTGATGTTCTAATACCAGCAGTTGTTGAAAGAGTAAATAACATAGAGAAAGCACCTTCACTTAAACCAAAAATCCAAGAAACAACAAATGAATAGAATGTTTTTTGTATCTATGTTTCTTCTAAGAGTTATACCTTAAGAATAATAATATTAAACTATTGGCTTATGCTCCAGTTAGAAAATGATTTTAGAAGGACCTTTATCGCTTCACCTTTGTTTACTTATCAACGAACCTCAAATTTAAAAGAACTATTCGATAAGCATACCACTCACAAAATGAACACTGAACACAAAGACACAATGGCATGTTTGAATTGCAGTTATTGTAAAAATATAATTAAGGGAACTATGATTCGGCATCCCATTCAAGGTACACCCATTAAACTACACACATCAGCTACATGCGATTCTAAGTCTGCTGTTTACCTATTAAAATGCCCCTGTGTCTTTGCATATGTGGAAAAAACTGAGCGTAAGTTTAAAACGAGCATTATTAAAACACAAAAACAACAACATAAATAAAAACGAAAAATGCAGTGTTGCTGTAAATTTCAACACATTCTCACATAATGTGAGTCAACTTAGATTTCTAGTGCTTGAGATGGTTCCAATTAAGGAAGCTACTGATAACGATAAAAACTTACTTCCATGTGAACTATTTTGAATTAAAAAGTTAACTACTTTACACCCCAAGGGACTGAATGACCGTCATGAATTTAGTTGCTTCTTGTGATTCATTTTTTAATTGCATGGGTATTATTTATTGATTCGGTAGCTGGATACATTTAAATTTTTTGATATTTTATTTTTATTTTCTGTTGGTAATACGGAGGTGATTATGAGTGTTTTTAACTGTTGTTTCTATTTACAGGAGATGGCAATTATGCGTTATTACTTGTTTCCTTGTAATATAGGCTCTCTTTTCATATTATATGGATACATCATTTGTTTCGTTCTAGCATGCCATTTGTTTTAGCATACTTGTTTATTTGTAAGTCTGAGGGGTGTACGCAACTTAAGTTAACATAATTTTCTTATCGTTCCTCGTATTGGGGGGCATGCATTTATACTCTTTATATTCTAGTTTTCGTTATTCAGGTTGTTCATTAAATTTAGTTTTTATCTTTGAGTCTGGTGCAGACATGACATGTGTTGGTTAATAGTGTTTTGTTCACCTAGCATGGAAAAATTTGGAGTGCACTGATATTGTTTTCTTTCAGAGCACGGAGGTGAGGTGTGTGTGCACCCGAACATTTTTCAATTCTAAAACCTGTCCTCATAGGTAGTAGCTTTATTCCCCTAACATTTCGTATTTTTTTGTACTACTTTTAGGAAACTTTTACCCTGATGAAGGGCTTTGCCCAAAATGCATTGGGGTGTTTATCTGAACGGCCTGGAATACATTTGATGTTTTGAGGGATTTGAATCAATTGAAGATAAATGTTGGATTGTACTTTCAATCACCACATGAATTTCGTTCATGTACCCCAAAGAAGATTATTGTTTTTTTTTTTCAAATAAATTATCAAAATTGCTTTTACTTTTTGAGCTGGATAACTGTTTCGTGAGTGCATCAGGGGATGGCCCCCAAGCTGGAGGGTCACATTGTTGGTACTGTTAGAAAGTGGGCATTTCTTGCTTAACCATTCTGGGCCTCTGTTTGGCTACTGAATAGAGGTCTGGGTCAGACTGACAGTTGGGATGTATGTGAATTCCTTCTAGACAGTGACACAAAGGGAGCTGAGGTGTGTCCTGCATTTCCTGATGAGTCTTCCTGGGTTAGAGTGGGAGGTAGGAGCTGACACCTGCACTTGAAAGGGCTGTGTCTATCCTCTCACAATAAAGTCTCCAACCTCTAGTGTGTGTCTGGGGCAGGGCTTTGAAGTTTGCGTACTTCAAAGGCAGAAATTAGTATACGTAGTGGACCCAAACCCCCAGATTTTTAGAACATTTCTGGATCAAGAGGAAGCTCTGCCAAGGAGAAGAGCTGAAGAGATGTGAGGAGGAGTACTGCCCCTTTGCTACGTGTGCTTGCTGGGTTGGCCTGCAGGTGCTGTATCTGCCTTAGAGAAGACAAACACTGGACATTGCTGTGTATCCTGCGTGTGAAGATTCTCCAAGGGCTTGGACTGAGCTGCTTCCTGTTAAGAAGTCTCAGGGACATCAAAGACTTCATCTGCCAGCAATCTTGCTGAGACCCCCATGACTTGCCAAGTGGTGCCACATCCAGTACCTGGGCTCCTGGAAGGAGAAGCTGTCAGAGCTAGAGTGAAAATCCACACATCAGAGCTGAGCGTCAGAAAACTCGACACAGCGCCTGCACCACAGCTGAAAAAGTGACACAGCACCATTAAAATCGACGCATCAACAGCTCAGTATGGATTCATCAATGCTGTGCGTATGGATTTCCATGCATCTTCTTTGGGCGTCAAAATCTTCAACATCACCGCACGGACCAGAGGCTGCTTGTCAGGAAACCAACGTATTGCTTGCCCGGCGGAGAAAGAATCAACGCACGGCCTCACTTGCAAGTAAGGAATCAATGAATTGCTTGCTTTTCCAATGCACGCTCGCCCGTGCAGCCTTATTTTTGATGCATAACATGTACTTTGTGCTAAAACAATGCATCCACTGATTTGTAGGGATTAAGACTCTTTTTACTTTAAACATTCATATATTATCTTGTGTATGTTGAATTTTTGTTGTTCTGGTTGTTTGATTTAGATACACATTGGCTATTTTTCTAAACATTTGTGGAGTAATTTTGTGGTGTTTTCACTGTGTTACTGTGTGTGTTTGTGCAAATACTTTACACATTGCCTCTGAGATAAGCCTGACTGCTTGTGCCAAGCTACCAAGCGGGCGAGCAGGGGTTATCTGAGCTGTGTATCTCCTTTGCCCTGCCTAGAGTGAGGGTCCGTACTTGGACAGGGTATAAATGACTGCCAACTAAAGACCCCATTTCTAACACATTCTATATTTCCATTCTCTATACCGGAATCTGATTTTATATTTTTTCTGAGCTGAAATCAAAAATTAAACGTTCACATGATAACTGAGAACAATATGTGGTTTGCTAAAGACAGCTGTGTTCAGTAGAATGTGACATTTCATGTCTCTGAGTATGTTTTATGTGAATGATCAGTAACTGTAAGATGAAACACATTTATTAATATCATGTAGTTAGCCGAGATATGCAATAATCACAACCTTGTCCTAATTAACACCTCAATTCCAAATATGTTCTAAGAACAATAATATTGTCTGCATAGGAAATGTTTCTAGTGACTCCTTTTGTGCTAGTAATGCATTTAAACACTGATTTCTTAATCCAAATGTATAACAGTTTTTGAAAAAATAATAATTCCAAAATAGAGCGTGTAATCCTAATGGAACACTCCCTTGGGAAAACTCCAATGTGCAAAATATGATTCCTAAAACATGGGTAGTTCTAGTATCTATTCTCAAGCAAGTGTAATGCAAGAATACTTATCTGATTCCAAAGTTATTTTGGCGACTTCTTAGAAAAACAAATTACAAAGATTCCCAGTTGTAAACAACAAGTCCTAGCTGCAATAAGTATGTACCATGATTGCCTAGCAAATATGTAAAGGACCATAAGAAAATTATAACTCTATGACATAGTACTTCCTGTCTTAACTGGGGTGTTTATCACAAAGCTTGTTTGTGAGATGTGAGGGCTTCTGACCAGGAACTGCCTTCTTTCTGTGTCTCTCATGTCTCTCTTCAGCTCATAAAAATGACCATGTTTTGTTGCATTTGTGATATATAACAATAAATTATGTTTGTATGCCATTGTGTCCCTCATGCAAACTTGTGAATCTTTAAATAATTTATTTAAAAAATATGCAGTCATATTAGGCCGTAATGTCCCGTCATATTTTTGATTTTCCCAACATTTGTAAAAATGTCAGTAAAAAGACAGTGTAAGGAGAAAATATGTTGGAGCTTGTGCACCCAAAAGTAATCAACATTACCTGCAAAGAAGGGAATTGGTTTTGGTACCTCACTCATCTCCTGGTGAACCAGTTTCAGATCCCTTAAATCCTCTTTCAAGTTGTTTATAAAAAAAGTAATGATACCGGGTGACATAGTACAGTCCTAATTTACTTTGAGAGGCACTTACAAAAGGAAAATTGACATTTAGATATTTAGCATCACTCTCCCTGCCTCGTTTGATCAAGCTCTACCTAAGCAATTTCTGGCATTCCCTGGTCATTATATTCCCACCTCCCACTGTTAGTTCACATAGCGGGTTGAAGAAAGATCCGTTCAAACCATCACACAACAAAAGGGTAATTGTCTTTTATCTGATCATAAAGCATGCTATCTATCTTACACATAGCTCTACATCTTTGAGTTCCCACTAGATTCAATATTAGTATTGTACAACTTAATAATGTTAATATAATATCCTCTGCCTGCCGTACGAACAAATGTAAGGTATTGAAGTTTTCATACCAGTTCTCATTTCTTCTCATTTTAAGGAATTAGATATGAACATTGATAGCATTCCTGAAGGGCAACTGTTGGGCCCTTTTGCAGGTGTTATTTTGGTTAGGTTTGTAGAGCACATTATCACCTGGGAAGTCATCCTTGTGCTGAGCGGATGTGGGTCAAGCCATACCTAGGAGCTAATGAGACTACTTGAAAAGCTAGGTTTTCAGCTGCTTGTAGAATTCAAGAAGTGAGGAAGAGGCTCTTATGCGTAGCAACAGGTCATTCCACGCTTTGGGAGTGATATGAAATAGAAGGCTCGACCACCAGATCTGGTTTGTCATATGTGTGGGATGTGTACAAGTAGGAGTCCAGCTGAGCAGAGGTGTCTGAAAGGTTTGTGAAAGCAAATGTGACTGTTGAGGTATTCTGGGTCAATGCTATGAAGTGCCTTGTAGATGTGGGTGAGGAGTTTAAATTGTGCTTGTTTGTGTGTGGGGACCCAGTGAAGCTCCTTCAAGTGTGGTGAAATGTGAGTGAAATGTGAAAGGCTGAAAGTGATTTTGACTACTGAATTCTGAATGATCTTCAGGTAAGTTTTTGCTTGATCCCGGCATGCAGGTTCTTTAGTCCAGCTTGCCTGTGACCAGGGTGTGTGTGTCAGTTTTCCAGGTGCTGACTGGGAGCCATTTGAAAATCTTTCTCATCATCTTCAGGATATGAAAGCACGAGACAGCGACGGCATTGACTTTGGCAGCCATGTCAGGTTTGCTGTTGATGTCGCTCCGGAGGTTCTTGATGGGGGTGGTGTGGTTGGCTGTTGGTCCTAGCTCTGTTGGCTACCAGTTGGAGTCTCACAGTGAAGTGCTCTTCCAGAAGATCGCTCTTTCTGTTTTGTTGGTGCTCAACTTCAGACAGCTGGTCTTTGTCCTGTTGACGATTTCAGTTTTGCAAGCATAGGACCAGGTACAGGACGTCTTGTCTGTGAAGGAGAAATTAAGCAGTGTGTCAACAGTGTAGGAGAGGACATTGATGTTGTGAGACTAGATGATGCAGATGGATAATGTACGTATTAACAAGGGATGGACTTTGGGAGGATCTTTGCGGAGCTCAGCAGATGAGGTCATAGGTGTGCGAGTAGTAGGGTGCTGGGTCAACTGACTGAGGCCTTCTAGTCAGTAAGAAGCAGATTAATCAAAGTGTATGTACTTGGATTCTAATTTTGTGTGGGCATTGGATGAGGATGGGGTGGAAGACATTGTCAAACACTGCTGAGTGGTCTCCTCTGTCTAGAGTCATGTGAATGTTTTCGAAGGTGGTGATGAGGGTAGTAAGTTGGGACTGAAAATGATTCAGCCCCTTCCAGGACCACCTCCTCGAGGGTCAATATCTCCTGGAAGCAGCTGACATTGTAACCATTAATAATATTAACTTAATCAGGATTACTGTTTAAGGCCTTAACCAGGCTACTTTGTCAAATGGATTATTTGGGTTGTTTTAGAGTCCTAACCACTAGACAGAACACCAACTGCTGTATCGAGCTGTGTTAGAACATTTTGAAATGACAGTGGCTCCTACAATTCACACAATGTAATATAGGTAGGCTATCGAAAATATCCTTTTGTGCATTATCTCATATACAGTTCACTGTTATGAATAAGAGTCACTAATTTTTTATAACCACCACTGCTATGCTCAGGAAAAGATAATATGATCTGGTTTTGCTACAAGTCAATAACAGTGTGGGCTACAGATATGCCAATTCATTGAGGTGCATAACCAACTATTTTTACTTCATCAAAACCTACACCTTTAATCCAGCTTGGCAGACATTCTTTTAGCAAGTAAAATGTCTCATAAAGATTCTAGTGGGATATGATTCATGGGATTGGCTCTCAAGGTTCAAGAACTCATTTGTCATAGCATATGTTTTGCAAAGGATTTGTAATAGTTCATGTTTCTCATTGAAACCATGAGCTCCCATATCTGAGATCCTGTGAACATCCAAAATTACTTTTCTTATCACTGATTTACAAGCAATACATAGTTTTATTGATGAAAGGACATGAAACATTTTGTCACTCTATTTAAGTGGACCATCTTTCTGATATAGTGCACCGCACATATTTTTCCAACTTGCCCAAGTCTTCAAAGGAGCAGGGTTATACCCTCCATTAATCTGCTTCCACCTGTCATCTCTGTGTATTTTACAAGAAGATGGTGATCTACTTTAAATGTCCTCATTACTAGTGTCCCAGTAAATTGTGAACCCTGTGCAAAACATGTTTGTGCATGGATCATAATTATTTGTGATGATATGTTTATCGCACCTAGTTATTACGGGCTGCACTAAACTGATAAATGCCTGGTAAATGCTGAGACCAATATCAGCAATATACAAGGGACAAAGTTCACCCTGCCATACCTTATAGGCATGTTGTAAGTCACTGAGTAGTTCCCAATAGCTTTATCATGTTTGCTAGGGGGTAGTTTACCCATATAACAATGGTTCACTCGATTACCTTTCCCACAAACCACTTAAAACCTTGATATGTAGCTCTTTCATAGGAAAGAGTAGGCATGCTTAAAAACATGAAGATTAAAAATAAAACTTCAAGAGCCTGTTAGAGATTTGTGGCAAACAGATAATAGAAACAGGTCAATACAAGTCAGTTTAAAAAAAAAAAAGACTACAGTAACTCCGTACATATAGAAACATGCAGAAGGATTCTAGCTTTTTTCTATCCAGGGAGTGCAAAAAATAAACATAATATCTCTGTCAATGTAAGCTATTAAAATAGAGCAGAAGAAAGAAAAGCAATGTTCTGTTTGTTGCTTTAAACAGCTGCTTTAATTATGCTCCTTGACCTGATCTGACCGGCCTCTCACCTTGACTGCTGGCTCTGGCAACTAGAATTGTGATGCCAGAACTAGATTTTAATAACATTATAATAGTTGAGTTCCAAGGTCTTTTCTTTATAATCACTGACTTGGTGCATCACAAGTCACCAATTATAAACAAATGAATGATTGCCATTTCTACAGGGATTACAGAATCCCATTTATTATACTTATATTATGTCCTCTTTTGAGGGCATAACTTGGAATAGGCGATGATTATCACACCCAATAAATGGTAGATACATTGATTGCTCATTAACAAGTGCAGTAATTATCACACCAAGCAGCAAGCCAATCTTAATGAGGGTCTAAGTATCCCGGGAAGGAGGAGTTTTCACTTTATATTATATATGGCTAAAAAACTCTCACTCAGAGAGACATTGGTAATGGGTAAGATTTCAAATTACTGACCGTCATGAGACCCACAAGACATATGTTGGTATAGGTGGTTTTCTGTTAGTTTACTTCTTGGTGAGACTGCAGAGTATAAGGTTTGCTTTTTGAGTTCACTACCTCTTATTACAGTGACCTTACCCAATTCTTGAAAATGATATCTCAGTAGTGCATGGACTTACAGTCGGAGTGCATACATTTTGAAAAACAAAGAAATGTAGTCGACTCTAATGAAGAGAACTGATGCTTAGTATTTGCTTGATGCGCAACTTCTCCAGTAAGTTTTTACTAGATAATTTTCTATAGGTCTATTTTTACTGCCAATATGTGTCCCCTTGAGAACAGAAGCAAACCCTTGTGAAGACCTCCACTATTTGTGCTCTTCTTTATTTGTGATTTACAGTGGGACAAATGGATTGTTACAGGAAATAATGTAAAATGTTTATTTTAAATGCAATACAACTATTTGGAAAGCAGTGCTTCTATGGGTCTAGAACCTGCTTTGACTTAAAAGTAGGGCTGCATATGGCTTTTTCACTTAGTTTGCTGTTTACCTCACCTACAAAAGACAGGAGCATCTGTTGCTTTTTCCAACATATATTCGAGAAATCATGATTTCTTTTCAGGGCACAATTTCTACATTTTCACATGATTCTCATTGTTCTAACCCATCTCCTTTAAGACAATATTCACTGGGCACTTTGCAGTCTGCTCTATGTCCTCGCTAAAGTTATTTAGAAGATTCAGGGCCTCATTATGACCCTGGCGGCCGGCAGTAAGCTGGTGGTAACACCGCCAACAGGCTGGCGGTGTTCCGCCAGCTATTATGACCGTGGCGCAATAGCCATGGCCATACCGCCAGCCCCTCCACTATACCGCCAGGCTTCCGCCTGTCAATCATAATCCCCAGGGAAACGTGCAAGCTCTGCTGCCCTGGGGATTATGAGTCCCCGACCGCCAGCCTGGCACCGGCGGTAAACACTGCCATGGAAAGGCTGGCGGTAAGGGGGACTTGGGGTGCCCCTAGGAGCCCCTGCACTGCCCATGCACTTCACTGCACTGAATTTCAGGCAGTGAAATGCAAAACGGGTGCTACTGCACTTGCTGCACATCAGCATTGCTGCCAGCTCTCTTACGAGCCGGCAGCAATGTTGATGTGACTTTTCCGCTGGGCCAGCGGACGGTAACACGCACACAGCACTGGCGGTATTCTGGCTCCCACAGCCTCGGCGGTCTTTTCAAAAGACCGCCGAGGTTGTAATGAGGGCCTCAGTGTCTCCTCCAAAATGCTAATGATAAATGATAAAAAATTTAAGACCTCCTATCTGTTCATTTCTTCAATGGTACAGACAGCAGTAGATACAATCTTTTCCTTAGTATTAGAAATGGGGTCTCTAGTTGGCAGTGGTTTACACTCGTCCAAGTAGGGACCCTCACTCTAGTCAGGGTAGGGGAGTCACAAAGCTAAGATAACCCCGGCTCACCCCCTTGGTAGCTTGGCATGAGCAGTCAGGCTTATCTCAGTGGCAATGTGTAGAGAATTTGTATACACACACAGTAACACAGTGAAAACACCACAAAGCTACTCCACAGCAGTTTAGAAAAATGCCAATATTTATCTGAGTAAAGCAAAAAAAAAATGCCAGAAATCCAACATCCACAAGCAAAGATACACATTTTCAAAGATTAGACCTTTGTATAGCACTCAGAAACACAATAGTTCCAACTGGGGGAATCACAACATCTTGATGGAGATGTTCCCTACAGTCCAATGCCACTCGCGAGGAAGTGTGGGCCAGTCACAGAGTCACACGGACCCCAGGTACATTACCTTGGAAAATGATGAGACAAAGACGTTTTACAGAGTCGAGGAGGTGAGGCGTCACTGGAGCCAGTGCTGTCTCTGTTTCTTACTGCTACCGAGGATGTGAGGCATCAGTTCCTTACTTCCAGGGAGGGGAGGTGAGGCGTCAGTTCCTTTCAGTTCCAGGGGAGCTGATGCAGCATCGGTGGCGAGGTGTCAGTTCTTGACAATCCCGCGGGGTCGATGCATCCAGCAGGTCAAGACGTGAGACGTCGTCTTTGTGGTGTCACCATCACACCACAGGGTCACAGGTGCTGCAGCAGAGTCAGAGATGGGTGTCATGGACATCAGTGACACGGCACTCAAGACACACTGTGGGAGGACTTTGGAGGCGCTGCGGAGGCACTGAGCCTGCAGCATTGGTTGTGATAATTGCAATCAGCGGGAACCACAGCTCTGGTGCAGGCTGCGGCACAGAGTCAAAGAGCGTTGCGGGGTGCGAAGTCGCTCTGGAGTTGATGTGCTTGTTTCTTCTTGGTTATACCAGAACCCACTCCCAATGACCCAGGAACTGGATTTGGCACCACTTGACAAGACAGGACTCTCAGCAAGAGAACCCAGGTGCTGGCAGATGAAGTCTTTGACATCCCTGAGACTTCTTAACAGGAGTTAATCTCATTCCAGGCCCTTGGAGAACATTTGGAAGCAGGATGTAGAAAGCAAAGTCCAGTCCTTTCACTCCCAGGACAGAAGCTGCAAGCAGCAGGCCAGCACAGCAAAGTAAAAGGCAGAGTGGCAGTCCCCAATACAGTATCCAGCTTTTCTGCCAGGCAAAATGTCCTCAGTCCAGAAGAATTCTATTTTTGGGGGGTCAGAGGTCCATTTCTGCCTTTGAAGTAGGCAAACTTCAAAGAAAAGTCTTTGCAGTGCATAAGAGCCTGCCTTTCCTGCCTGGTCTCAGACACACTCCAGGGGGTCGGAGACTGTTTTGTGTAAGGACAGGCACAGTCCTATTCAAAGTGTAAGTGTCAGCTCCTCCCACCACTCTAGGAAGCTTCATCAGGATATTCACACTCAGCTCCCTTTGTGTGACCGTCTAGAGGGAATTCACAAACAGCCCAACTGTCATCTTGACCCAGACGTGTATTCCACAGACAGACAGACGGACAGAATGGGTTAGCAAGAAAATGCCCAAACTTTCAATTTAAAAAACAACTTCACCAAAAGATGCATAGTTAAATTGTGTGTTCAGAGACCCCAAACTCCACATCTCTATCTGCCCTCAATGGGAAATTAAACTTAGAAGATATTTCAAGGCAATCCTATGTTACCCTATGGGAGAGATAGGCCTTGCAATAGTGAAAAACAAATTTAGCAGTATTTCACTATCAGGACATATAAAACACACCAGTACATGTTCTACCTTTTACACACACTGCACTCTGCCCATGGGGCTGCCTTGGGCCTACCTTAGGGGTGACTTATATGCAACACTCCTGTACTGAAATCAGAGGCCCCCGTCCAATCTTGGGCTTTAAAGTCTTTTTTTACCAACACCTAGGCTCAACACTGTTGTTAATGATGATGAAAGATGGCACACAAGAAGCACTCCAAACCATAATGGATTCAATGCAATGGAAGTTAACCATCTACAACTTGATCTCCGGAAGGTAGTGGACAAAGTCACTACCACAGAGGGTGAACTTGCTGTGATTAAAACCAATGTTCAGAACTTGCAAACCACAGTGGAAGGCCTGAAAAGCACTACAATGCAAACTGAAGACCGCCTGGAAGATGTGGAGTTCCACTCCTAGTGTAATAATCTTCATTTTGTAGGATTCCTTGAACATGCAGGTGGGCCCTCTGCAGAACTGTTTATGAAAGAATGGATCCAATCTGCAATGCCCTCTATCCGACTATCAAAATGTTTCTCACTAGAAAGAGCCCACAGAAAGCTAGGAACAGTGCCAAAGCCAGGAGCCCCGCCACGAGCCATGATTGTGAGAAGGTTCAATCACCAAGATAGGTACCATATCCTCCAATATGTCCAAACTACATCAGGAGAATCCAGGATCTTTGGAGACAGTTCCTAGCGGTCAAATGAAGAATTAGAGATCACAGCCTCAAATATAGCCTGATATTTCCAGCGCGTCTGCGAGTTCAACATGAAGGCAAAGTTCACTTTTTCGACACCCCCCAAGATGCTATTGACTGGCTAGATTTCCCAGGTCTGGACAGCGGAGAACAGTTCCGCAAGTGGCGAGGTCCCTGGCATAAGAAAAAACAGAAACCCTGTGGTCAACTTGGGGCACCTGCACAACAACAGGATACATTTCATCCACACATTGTGGACCGCATCCTTGTGGCCGAATATGGGACACTACGGGAGGTGGGGATTTCCATTGAAACACAAAATCCTTATACCCCATTGAGCCAACTTCCAGGATCCTTAGAGGAGAAATGCAGATTGTTTTAATGATAAATTTGGAATGTTAAATACCTTTACGATGGGTGATGAAATAGTTCCGGGAGGGAAGCATTCTAGGGACCCCTACCGCTGTGAATTGCTGTGTCCCCCCTTTTTATGGTGGGACAGCGACAAGCAGGATGCCGGGGTTCCTGGATAAATTTGACACTAACTGACGGCTAGTACTACTACATACATTTAACCTTTGGCATGGGGAATTGGGGTGTGGTTCAACAACTCCATGGACGTGTAACTATGCTCCTGGAGGATAACGGCCACTGCCCGAGGGAAGTGGAGTGCTGGGTTAAATTATATGGTTACTGTTTTTCTGTTACTGTTCTTGCTCTTAATGGGATGTTTTGATAAATTTGTTGGCACATGATTTATCAGACTATGACAGTGAAGCTTCCAAAATGAGGGACGTCAGGAGAGTATTACTAGATGGCCATCAGAGGGACTGATACAGACAGCTACACTTCTCAGTATGGCATGGAAGAAATGGGCATCACATTATAAATTTGTGACACGGAATGTGCAGGGTCTGGGGAGCCAGGTGAAACACAATAGGGTAATAAGCTACCTAAGATGCTATGGGGTGGCGATTGCATGTCTGCAAGAGACGCACGTGTGGTGAAATTTTATTAAGGCACTGTAGAAAAGGTGGCAAGGAAAGACAGTAGCCACATCTTATTCAGGATGTGGTTGAGGTACCCTGATCTGGATAGCCGCGGGGTCCCTGTTTCAGTCCACCAGGATTTTCCCAGATAACTGGTACACTATCCTAGAAGGGACACTAGATGCCCATGCGTTATGCATTATCAATATCTATGCACTCAATACTGATGAAGGAGTAATTTGGGCTGCCCGCATGGTGATACAGGTGGCCCAAATTACTCCTGATACTGAAGTAATTCGTACCAGAGATTTCAATTGTGTGATAAATGGGACCATTGACAGAGGCCTTAAACCCTACGCCACAATAGCACTTATATAAACCATACACAGCCTAGGACTTTTGGACTTGTGGCAACACCAACACCCCCACACTTGTACCTATTCATGCTATACTCCGGCCACAGACACACACAGATATTTTGACTACTTTTTCCTACAGGCATCAGCCACCTCTAAAGTATCTAATGGCCAATATCTGTCACGATACATCTCAGATCACTTCCCACATCTTTAAACATATTCCCTCCATAGACAGGCACCCATGGTGCCACTCTGGCGGCTACAAGTAGAATCTCTTTCAGATCCAGTATTCCATGGTACAATAGCCACATCTTTAATGCAATACTTTGAAGTCAATTGACGATTGACAGTGGCCCACGCCATCAAGTGGGATGTTCAATTGTTGAGGCCTCAATTACCTTGCTACAAAAGCCAGGGAGGAACCAGTTAGAAACTGGGTCTGACCACCCTATATCAATGTTAAATGTTGATCTTAAACTCCTCTGTCATGTGTTAGCCACCGAACTTCTTCCATAATTGCCACGTTTGATCAATGAAGATCAATCTGGGTTTTTCCCTGGGAGGAACACCCTGAGAAACCTGCATCAGCTGACCCATGTAATCCAAGACCCTCAATTACAAGTGGGAAGCCACGCACTAGCCATTCTTGATATTGAACAAGCCTTTGACTCCCTACACTGGGAATATGTCTGGAGGGTTGTGGAGAAAGCAGGGCTCTGTCCCTCATAGTACCTCATATATTAATTGGGTCAAATTATTATACATTCGCACACGGGCCAGAGTCTGAACAGGACGTTAAGTCTCTGAGGAATTAGTCCTCCAGCCTGGCACGAGACAGGGTTGCCCCCTATCTTCACTAATATTTGCTAATGCTATGGAGCCCTGAGCATGTAGACATAGACAGGCACTGACAGGATGGGGCATTAAAGTGGGAACCACAGAACATATAGTCACCCTATATGCGGATGATGATATGATATATCACATTTTTGTCCTAATACTATTAAACGTAATGCAGGAATTCTCAGGACTAAAAGTCAATGTAAGGAAATTGAGTCTATTCCCACTGGGTGAATTAGTTGGTCAGGTGTCAGAGGGTGATGTAATGGAGGGCCTCCCATGGAAAACAGATCAGGTCAAATATCTAGGCATACAGATTACACATGATGAAAACAGATTCTTTGACCACAACCTTGCATCAATGGTTATGAAATTAAAACCCTCCATACAGTTTTGGAATACGTTACATCTATCCCTAATGGGGAAGATAGCCCGCCTAAAATGGTAGTGTTACCAAGCTAGCTGTACATCATGCAAGGGGCCTTCTTCGAAATCCCAAATTCTGTCTTCAGGGAAATAGCCCACCTAATAATTGACCTTCTGTGGCATAACAAATGCCATAGGGTTGGTCTGGCCACTCTTCGAAGAGAATGGGAGAAAAGCAGACTAGAAGTACCTGACTTTGAGCTGTACTAATTAGCCACCAAATTACAACATGCAATACATTGGCTGGATCGGGTACCTAACTGGGAAAGAAACATGTTTGAAGGAACACATGAGGCCTACCAATTAGGGGAACTCCTGATGATGGGAGCACAAATATCCCCAACCTTCCCCCTTCTAATCCGGTTAATTGGTAGAATATGGGAGAGAGTAGTCAGAAGAGTCTTTAAGAGGGCACCTTATGCTCCAGATCCGGATATCTGGATTATATCACCCTTTGTCCAAATGAAACAGGTGATGTCTGTGACCAGGTGGCAGAAGGGTGGTTGTATGATGATCTCTGATCTCTTTCCTGAGGATCAATTCATTACGTTCTGACAAGATCAAGATATGTTTAATATGGGGGCAGGTCAATTTTTGCACTTTGCAAAGATTGCAGCGATAGCTAGACAGTTATGACCGACATTTCCCGATGCACCCACTCAACTTTGGAAACACTGCAAGAGATGGCGGGAGGGCGGCGGCTTATAACCAATCTGTACCAGGTGCTGTATTCTGACAGACTGCTACTACGACTTACTGTGGAGTCACTGGCACTCACACATGAATTATGAATTAACCTCAAGGGAATGGATCAAAATACATAAGGTTGTTAAGGAGGTGGCAGTATGTGCCCGATTTAGGTTGGTCCGGTATAATTTCATACACATGTTGTATCTAACTCCCAAACATATGCATGCCATATACCCCTCACATGACCATAGTTGTCCTAAATGTGGAAGGGGTGATGCTGGCTTTCTCCACCTATCATAGAGCTGCCGAAAATAGAATTTTTGGGGTGGGAGATCCTAGTGCAGCTCAGAACAGCAACAAGTTGGGCAGTCCCATTCAAGATCAAACAATGTTTGCTGGGACTCCTCCTGAAAAACCTGGCCACAAAATTGAGCAGGAGGTTTATGGTGTTGGGCCTAGTGGTCGCAAAACGGTACATCACCATTCATTTGATGAGTCCCAAGGTCCCAACGAGGGCTTCTTGGGAATCGGAAATGATAGAATGGGCGGGAGCAGAAGAGGTGCCTCTGAGAAGGTCTTAAAAAGACGATCAAACACAGGAAATAATAATGGCATGGTCAGGAAACACTGTAAAAAGGGCCATTTTCAACACTTAGGGCTTCATTATGAGGCTGGCAGTCTTGAGACCACCAGCCTCGCGGTCAGGATGGCCACTGCTGTGGCAGTCGGACCACCACATTAAGACCCTGGCCATCAGACCCTTGGGGTTTCGCAGGGTCCGCCAGGATCGGTGATCCTGATAGGTTGACAGCGGGTGCCGGTCGGAATCAGCCAGGAGGTCACTTCATGCTGTGTCGCCCTGCTGATTACGACCTGGTTCTCTGCCAGCCTTTACATGGGGGTATCACCGCCATGAAATGGCTGCCAGAGAACAGATGCAGGGGCTGCGGGGGGCCTGCACTTCCCAGCACCCTTGCAATGTTCACTATTTGCTGTGCATTGCCTCTGGCTCGATTACGATCCAGAGACAATGCTGCTGCCACTTTCCCAGTAGGCTGACTAGTGGGAAAATATTAATGGGTCTGGTGGGGAGATAGCAAGTGTGGTGGCAACCTCCCTATGGGAGGTTCGGCAGACGGGTCTTCCAGTCCACCAAACTCCTAATGAGGCCGTTAGTGAAGAAGAAGAAATGTCAGCCTAGGTGGGTGAAAGGGTAAACCAAAGGTCACAGCCAATACATCTGGCAAACGGCAAGTTACATCATAATATATAACATGATATAAAATATCTCAATGTATTGCTACAAAAGCCCCAGGGGCAGGGAACAGCCCAGCCTGATGAGCTGTTTAGCAATCACCCCCACCCAGTTGAAACAAGGGGTAGTAACTGCCTGGGTTGGTGAAAAAATGTTTGATTCATGTTGTCCTTCAGCAATGGCTGTTAGGCTACTCCTCAGACCTTCTACCCTCATTCAACTCTGACAGAGTCTTTGGAGCTTTGTGGGATAGGAAATAATACAGTAATGCTCCTATTGGCAGTAGCAACACAGTTCAAGAGTGGCCCAATCTTCTTTTTAACAGCAGAGCCACTCTCTCAGCTAGAGGTAGTACCTGATAGCTCAGGTGATGGCAGGTAGGAAGCAATTCAGCACCTGCAGTCTTCTGCAATGGAGTCTGTGACATTTCATAGAGCACATAATACATCAAAGAGACTCAAAGCAGTTGCAGCACTATGAATCCTAATTGAGGTACATGTCAGGTTGACACTATCCCCAGCTTCTTCTACATCTACTGATGAAAGTTGCCCTCAAGCTGACATGTTTCTAGTATGCGCAATAGCCACTAATATCTAGATAAGCCAGCATTATATAATTCCCCCAAAAACAAGGTCTTATGTTTAGTCAGTTTTAGATGATTTCGTCATCCTGGTTCTTGTCCACTGTCCTAATGCATATAACATGTGGATCCAAAATGATGTCAATTAGTATATGTTTGCACTCTCGAAAATACTATTGCCCCATCACAGTATACAGTGATAATGCCAAAGCATACAAGGTCAATTTGTGTGCAAAAAGGAAAACTTATTTTCTGATGCAATGTTTGTGGGCTGGGGGGCAGCTGCATTACAAAATCATTATGATTTAATGGATGAAGAAGCATGAAGCTTACATGAGTACAAAACGTATGACAAAGACTAGATTTATAATTATTTATAAAAGGTAAGCTTAATTTTTGAGAGATACCATTTTGGTATGAGACCTCAAAAAGATGGTGAAAGTGTGCAGGCATATGTCACATAAGTGAGACATCTGACTTCATCATGTAATTTGGAAATCAAGCAGGAAAGTGAAATTTTAATTAATTTATGTTAAGATGCAGACATGAGGCAATATGGAAAGAGATGGAGCTCAAGAATAATCATCCATTAAAGGAAGCATAGTAACAAAGAGAGTGAAAGGTGCCATAGCTGGTGCACAGGAGATACAGGAGATAAAAAAAAGTAAACTGACAAAACTGAATGTCAGAAGCTGGTGCTTCTGTGATCTTAGAAGGGAAGCACTTCACAGGATTTAGTTTGCATGGTGAATAGTATAAAGCATCCTGCTGTCAGGCAAGTGACTAAAACTGTGGAAAAAGGACGTTTTGCAAAGTATTGTAGAAGTGTACAAAATTAAAGGAAATTAATTAAATTGTATTACAAGTGAAGAAACAATGACAACAAAATCCCATGGACAAGGTGTTAAGTGAAAAATGTTGGCGTGTAAATGCTTTTTTACTTACTGTAAACATTGACAATTAATTATTGAGAGGTATTTAAAAAAATCAGAATGTGATTAGTTGAGATTTGATGTAAGGTCAAGATGTTATAAGGGAAAGTCAATTAAAATGGGATACTTTGAAACATCTGTGGAATATAATGAAAGGTTCATGATGGGGAACATTGGTGAGTCCAAAGAAAGGGATTGTAATTTGAGTTAGAGCCATCAGACATATAGAGAATAGGGAAGGTGAATTTTATATCAGAATTTCCAGGTTTTTAATAGGGAAGGTGAATTTTATATTAGAATTTCTAGGTTTTTAATTGAAGACTAGGCAGATTAAGAAAAATATTTTCCTGAAAATCTATTCTAAACCACATATTAGAAGAAGAAGAAAACGTCCTCTTAATGTAAAATATCCTTATGGCGGTGAAGAAACCAAGCTCTACATAGGAGTAAGGAAGCTGTAAGAAAGCAGAACATGACTAATACTGTACATTTTTCCCATACCAAGATGTTTTTACTGTTAAATAATGCTAAAGTATTTATCAAAATGGTTCGAGCCTTAATGTAGTACTAGATACAATTATGTGAGGAATTTGAAAACATAACGACATTCATTAAACCCATGATAGGGCTGGGATTTCCCATACCTTTTCACCTTTTGTATTCTACCTCCAATTTCCAGATTGCAATATCAGGGTGGGGAAGCATCACTTACAACGCAGCAAATACAATGCAATGCATTTACCACAATGCCATTATCTCGCATATATGTTTACCTTGCATGGTTTTACTATGCATGCCTTTACCACGTATATACCTTCACCACGCATACCTTTACAATGAATTTCGTTGTAAAGGAATGAATGGTAAAGGTATATGCATGATAAAGGTTTTAAAGATAGGTATTTTATTTTATTTGGTAAAGGTATGAATGGTAAAGGTGCCTGCGTGGTAAAGGTCTAAAGGTAAGTACTATAGATATATATATAATATATATAATTACAGGCACCTGATTAGCCTCTTTAAATACCAGTCTACCCCCGTGGGCCTCTCAAGTGAGTAACAGTGCATGCTGGTTGTGGTAGTCCTGCAATTTTTTCATTCTGCCCCAAGTGGGTTGCTGGAGCAAAACAAAATAATGAGACAAAGTGCAAAACCTACGTAGGGGAATCCAAAGTAAAATTGTCAGATTTGCTGTGAATATCCCAACCTGATTGCTCTTATGTGACAATCCATTTTCAGTCACACAGACCTGCTTCGATGTGCAGTGGTGCTGCTTTCCCGGCTGGACAGGCTGGTTAATTATCAAAAACGAAGTTGTCCTCATGTGAAAGCGCACTCCCAACAAATTATATAAACGGGAAGAAAAAGCAAAGCCAGCAACTCACAGTGAATTCTTTGAGCAGTTTCATTATTCCAGGCCTTAGGTTATAAAATCTTCTCTGGACACGTGTTTCTGGGTCAATCCCTTCATCAGTAGAAAAAAAATTAAAAAGTGTTTCACCCTTGTAGGTGCAGCCAGTGCTGGAAGTGTTCCAGGCATTTCTTTCTTAGTGAAAAGACCGGCATGGCTTCAGCTTGTCTAATTACAGGAACCTGATTAGTCTCTTTAAATACCAGTCCGCCCGTGGGCCTCTCAAGTGAGTAACAGTGTATGCTGGTTGTGGTAGTCCTGCAATTTTTTCATTCTGCCCCAAGTGGGTTGCTGGAGCCAAACGAAATAATGAGACAAAGTGCAAAACCTATGTAGGTGAATCCAAAGTAAAATTGGCAGATTTGCTGTGAATATCCCAACCTGATTGCTCTTATGTGACAATCCATTTTTTGTCACACAGACCTGCTTCGATGTGCAGTGGTTCTGTACATATATATATATATATATATATGTATATATATATATAAAGTGTTTTGAGGGTTTAGGAATGGTAATGGTTATTGAGTGGTAAGAGCATTTTTAGATTTTATAGTGAGTATGGGCTTTAGGGTGGTAAGGAAATGTTTTAATTTTAGGTTGGATAGGGGTTTTGGGGTGGTAAGGGCTTTTTTAGGTTTTAGAGTGGGTATCTTAGACTTTTAAAACAAGCCTGTAAAGAGCTGAGAGATGCTGGAGAAGGGACTACTCACTGACAGCAAAAGCCAAATATACAGGAAGAACCATGGGGACATCCTGACCATCAAAGTAGCATACTAGGATAGTAAAATACAGACGTCTTCAAATGGGTCGAGAGAGATATTCCAGATTATAAAATCTCTTCTAAAACCTGTCTGTAACTCTCCAACTCAAACACCCTCAAACCTGCATTGTAATAATATTGTCAAGTTCTTCAAGGAAAAGACAGATGATATTTACTCCTCGCTTCCAGGTTTAAACTCAGCCCCTGGAACCAAGGTTCACAGTAAGGCCTAGTTAAATGACAAGGTGATACTTTCAGGCTTCCCAGAAATCACTCTGGAAAGGCTTTCTTCGCTTCCTAATAAGCTGAAGTCAGGCACGCCGCTCGATCCGGCGCCTCCTTCTGTCTTATTCAAAATCTTTGATGTGATTGGATCTATCCTTTTAGCGGTCCTTAATCTGTCCTTGGCTAAGGGAATGGGGCTGGTTGCCTGGAAGCATGCAATGATAAGAGCCCTATTAATAAAGCCCAACCTGGACCTGCTGGAGCCTGGGAATTATAGGCTGATTTCACTCTTACCTGGGCCAAATAAAATCCTTGAGAAATATGGAAATAAACAGCTTTCGGACTTTCTTGAGGAACATGACTCACTTCATCCTACTTAAACAGGATTTAGACCTCACCATGGTACAGAAACTCCCCTTTTGACAGCAGAGGAAGAAGCAAAAAGACTTCTTATCAAGGATGTGTGGTTGATATCATCCTCCTGGACCTTAGTGCTGCCTTTGACACGGTAAAGTATGAGATCCTCTTGGAGAGGCTCCAAAACATCGCAGTGACTGGACAGGCTCTTCTCTGACTTAAATCATTCCTCAATCAGAGAAAGTTCCAAGTATTCGATGGTGACTGCAGATCAGATTCCATGCCGCACAATTGTAGGGTCCCTCAGGGATCCTCGCTGATCCCAACCCTTTTTAATGTTTACATGCTCCCTTAAGCTGAGGTTGCACTTGCACATGGTATCTCGCTAGTATTGGATGCTGACGATCCCCAACTTATTTTTTTGGTGAGCCATTTAAAGGACCATCGACCTCCCTCTCTTGGCTCCTGCATTACGGACGTAGCTAATTGGATGAGCCGTTCAATTCTGAAACTCAATGGGGACAAAACAGAGCTCCTGATTTTAGGTAGCCCCTGTCCAAATATGAGAAATCTGGGATGACCTGATGACTTAAGCATCCCACCAACACCAAAGCCGGAGTTGTAATGTCTAGGCGTTTGGCTGGACAAAGACTTGACCATGAACACCCAAGCAACAAAAATGGCTGCTACCTGTTTTGGGATGTTGAGAGCTGTTAAGAAAATGTTATACCATCTCCCGTCCCAGTCCAAAAGACTATCAGTCCAAGGACTTATTCTGGCATGACTGGACTATGGAAATGCACTATGTTGGGGCGCTCCCAAATCAACAGTTGACAAATTACAAGTGGTGCAGAATGCTGCTGCCCGTCTTCTATGTAATATCTCTGAATTTCACTCTGCCCAACAAGCGCTAAAGTTGCTACAATGGCTGCCGGTTGCTCAAAGAATTGAATTAAAATCCTTATGCATTGCTCACAAGTCACTCACCCAGAGAGGTCCCAAAATTGGGAATGCATGGATCACTCCTTATATTGCCACAATACGCTTGCGTTCTTCCAATGCTTGCCTAGCTATGGTTACGCGATCCAGAGAGTGAGAAGAGGTGGCCGATCTTTCCGGTACAATGTTTTCAAGCTATTCCGCAAACAGCTAAAGACTTGGCTGTTTGCACAATCGTGTTGATTGCCTGGCTCTGATGGCAGATATTTAACATTTTCACCGCTGTAGTACACTATAGCGCTGGGATGCCCTTGGGTAGCTATGCGCTCTATAAGTGCCTAATACAGTACAATAATACAATACAATGGGTTTTGAGGTGGTGAGTGCATTTGTAGGTTTTAAGGGGGGCATGGGTTTTGTGGTGTTAAGGGCATTTTTAGGTTTTATAGCCAGTAGTAAAAGCATTTTTTGGTTTTAGGGTGGGTATGGGTTTTGTGGTGTTAAAGGCATTTTTAGGTTTTTATGGTGGGTATGGGTTTTTGGGTGGTAAGGGGTGTTTAGGATTTAGGGTGGGTATGGTTTTTTGGGTGGTAAGTGCATTTTTAGGGTTTAGGGTCGGTATTGGGTTTTGGGATGGTAGGGGCACTTTTCGGTTTTAGGGTGGGTAGGGGTTTTGGGGCGGTAAGGGGATTTTTAGGTTTTGTGGTGGGTATGGGTTTTGGGGTGGAAGGGCATTTTTAGGTTCTAGGGTGGGTATGGGTTTTAGGGTGGTAAGGGGTGTTTAGGATTGGTAGGGTTTTATGGGGGAAAGGTATATATATATATATATATATATATATAAATATGGGTTATACTTACCTCTTTACTTTTTAGAAGGCATATGCCTTTACCACCCATGTCTTTACAACGAAAATTTTGTGGTAAAGGCATATGTGTGGTAAAACAAATGTTATTGTAAGTGCATGTATGGTAATGACCTCTGCGTTGTACTTACTGTGTTGTAAAGGCGTGCATGGTAAGTGCATGCGTTGTTCCATCATACAACTGCTTAGGTGCAGGTTTTCTCGAATTAAGTGCTTACTTAATAGGACTCAATAGGATCATTTGGGAGGAGCACAATGAAAGTGTGCACAAGTTGTAGTTTTCATTGAAAACCAGAGGTTGTTGTTCAAGAATGAGAAATTAAAATGTGGATTTGCTAAAATTGATTATCTATCCAAGTATTCTAATTGCAAAAGACTGTGTCAAACCTAAAGAAGAACTGAGTAGGACAATCGCACAAGTTCCAACTCCCTGCAACAAATAACATATTTTTACTATTTTAGGCATGAGGCAGTTCTTTGCTGAATTTTGTAAGATGTTTTACCAGTAAAGTTGCACTTCTAAGACAGTTATTAAAACAAGCATTGCAACGCCAATACATCGGAGTTGGCTACAGCCTTCTGGCAATTCTTGTTTTGTCAAGATTTTTCCAAAACTTATTTTTTTGGGAATATGTCAGGCCCTCAAGGATCTAAACATTATTTTCTACAGGCAAAAACGTTTTTTTGATCTCCGAAACACCATACTTACCATAGTACGCCATGGCACTGAAGGGAAGTACTTTGTGTTTAGTCGTCTTCCTTGTGAAAGGGCAGCATTTCCCCTTATCGCATGCTCGAGTGGGTGGAAGAAAAAACTTAACGACACCAACAACAGACTTATGGGTGAAGCTCTCTAACCCCTATGTCCCTATGTTATACACATAAATTTAGTTAAGAAGGAAGGAAGCTAGGAAAAAACAGAGAGAAGGAAAGAAAGAAAAAGAAGGAATACATTAGGCAAGAAGGAAAGAAAGAAAGAAAGAAAGAAAGAAAGAAAGAAAGAAAGAAAGAAAGAAAGAAAGAAAGAAAGAAAGAAAGAAAGAAAGAAAGAAAGAAAGAAAGAAAGAAAGAAAGAAAGAAAATAAGGAAAGGCAAAAGCAGTCAGAAAAGCAACATACTCCAAAATGAATGTACAATAGCATTGGCAAGAGATGTGATGTGATAAAGATAGAGTGTGCATCAGAAGCATCCTGCTACTACATCAGGCTCCAAACACAAAAGCAACACTAAAGTAATTCCAAAGTAAAAACAAAAACACTGGCACTGCAAGGATCTAGCTAGTGTGCTGATTTGCTCCTTGTGAGAAAGCAAAATGCAGTCACTCAAATTGTAGTTAACCAGTCTAACCCACTACCCCATGCCATATGCTGTAGTGGGTGGAAGCAAAATGTGAACGACACAACAACAGACTAATGGATGAAGACAGGTGCCTGAAAGCCACAATATGAAAGGTATATTATGCATATTTTTAAAAAAATGGAAAGTTCTTGCCTAATGCCAGACCTAAAAATGTAAAGTTGTAATGGTGTGTTTTCTCAGAGTTTAGTAAGATTAAGAAGGATTTAGTAATGTGTATGGTTGACAAGATGGCGAAGCACACATATATTTTGTGTGCCCAGACCCCCTTATTAGACCTTCTATCAATCTTGTGCACTGACAACCTGAACCAAGACCGTAATGGGTCACCCCTGCTGAGTAGAATCCCTAGAACCAGGTGAGGGGTCTTGTGACAGCTACCTTGCCGCTTACTGGTGCACGGACACAGAATATTTGAGGCTGCAGATGCATTGGTGGTTGGCCAATGAGACAGTGATGCACTGTAGCAGACTCTGCAACTTGCCTGCTTTGTGAGGAGCACCTTAAGTATTACTTCCTCCTCCGTCATCCTTGCCATAGTCCCTATTTAGTGAACGTCAGCTCTTCCCCACAGACGTTCCATAAGCCAAAACAATGTACAAGTATGACTTCCTTCCTGCCGCATCTCCCAGCATGCTACAGAAAGCAGAAGTCAACCCTTTCCACTTATTTTCTTTACCTTTCTGAGGATATCGAGCCAAGACTGAGATTATTAAGATAGCGAGACCTGCTTGAGCGGTACTGCCAATTTTTTAATAATACGTGAGAGTTATGTGCAAGGTCCTGCCATAGCGGTCACGGTAGCACAAGTGCATTATATTCATCTGCCGCAAAGGTGTGCACTGTATAAAAGTGTCCCAACCCTGACTATTGAATAGAGGATCAGAAACAGGATGTATGAAGGAAGCAACTATTGCCTGGTTTGGGGACTGTGGCAATGTCGTGCGATTTGCCTTCGGGTGGGAGCGACCTGGTGAGGATTTAAATGGCTACATTGTTTCAGGGTGTTGTGAATGAGTTGTAGCTGTGTGGTTTGGTGGCAACTTTGAGGCAACACAGAAACAATTGAGCAAAAAAGAGTGCTGAAAAAGGCACAACGTGGAGCCAGCCGAGAACCTTGAGGAGGGGGCTATCCAGCTACAACTCTGGGGGTATACAGCCCATCATAAAACAAGCTGTTTTTGCTGCATTCAGGACTAGGCAAGGCCAGTCATCCTCCAAATTACCCAGCACAGTGCCACCATAGCAAGCCCCGAATCACGAAGAAGAGCAGGTCAAGGGCAGATTTGTGCAGGGGACAGAATTAAAAGATGTCATCCAGCATTTAAGGGAAGATTTGTCCTTCCCATAGACCCCGGTGAAAGTTGATAAGGATGATTTCTTTGGCCAATACAAAAGAAAAGAGCTAGAATGCTTACCAGTACATATGGCAATACAGAAGGTGTTGAGTGATGAATGGAAAGAGGTGGAGAAGCATGCCTTTGCAATGGGTAGAGGTTGATAACCTCACCTTTCCATGCTTTTTGCAAGAAGATATCTGTTGCAAGGATTTTCCTTCCCAAGTTATAGTTGACTCTCTGGTGGTGGGGTTGTTCTCTCAGGGCACAATAATCTCGGAAGACACGCCATCCTCTGATTCAGTTGATAACAAAGTGGAGGTAGTGGTAAAGAGAGCATATTTGGCTGCCAATTTTTAGGGTCAGAGCAGTGTCATATGTCAGTTACGCTATCCAGTCTTTGTTAAAAGACTTCCAGAAGTTAGGAGAGCAAAATAGAGCGGTGCTCAGAAATATCTTCAACCATCTCCATGATGAAGCAACAGGTCCGCATCCTTTTGGACATATCTTATGATTCGCTGGAGTCATCAGTGGTGGCTGAATACATCAGCAAGGCGGCAGATGCGGATGAGATTGTAGAAGGCAGACATAACACAGAAGAACCTACTTATGCATATCCCATTCACAGGGACAAAGTTATTTGGTGCAGAGTTGGAGACTCTGGTAAACAAGTACAGAGATGACAGGAAGTAGCAGCTTTTAAGAAGAGTTAGACATTGACTGAGCCCAGAGGACCTGTTGCACTAGTCCACATAAATAATTAGGTTGCTTACTGACAGATATAGGGATGAAACTCTTAACTTTGTTCACAGTTGGCATGATTACAGACTCCCTCTTGCACCCACAAATAGGGAGATGGCCAAGAGATGAGTGAGCTGGGTGCTAAACTTGGGTGCACTTCAAGTTGGGCCAGGTACAGTCAAAATACAGCAACAAACAGACCTGACACTGTTGGAAAAATCTAAGAAGCTCTAGAGTCTGTGCAAAGACTTGAGAACTTACGAGGTCCCTGGTTTGTTGGGGCGGCACCGGAGATCTGTGGGTTTCACTGGGACATGTGCCTCTTTCCTCTGCACAAACAGCCCTGCAAAGTGAAGGGAGCACTAGACAGAAGAAGCCAGATTACACAATTGGAAACTATGCAGTTTGTAAAGGTGCCCAAAGCTATACAATACGTCAATACAGAGCAGACTCTGCCCCTTGCACCAGCAGATCAGAGGCAACTATTGGTGATGGAAACCCTGAGCCATTGCCTCTGCAACTGCTCAGAGGGAGTCATCTAATGTCCTGACAATAAAAATTCTTACAGCCTCATTACAGACATTCCTAATGTTGACTGATTTGAAAAAGGTTGCAAAATAGCAGCTGAGACTGCTGTAGAAACAATAAAGGTGAGTATGTCTGAGAGGCAATGTACAACTCTGAACTTTTAAAGTCTACGCGGACATTGGAGGCCAGGTTGGAAGACTTGTATGGAAGGGCAAGACATAATGACATCAGGCTCCTAGTTTCACAGAGAATGTAGGAGGCTGCTCCATAGAACAATTCCTTGAAGACTGGATCTGGAATGTATTGAAGCCTCAGAGATTGTTTGCTAAAGAAAGAACCCATAGACTTCTGCCTCCATGGCCAAAACCAGGAAGGTCCTCCATCCAGCATTATTTATTGCTAAATTGTTGTCTTACTGTAATCCCGATGCCATACTGCAACGAGCACCTAAACGCAACACATGACATCATGATGAACCTGCATAATGATTTTCCCTGACTATACGCAAGCAGTCTAAGCAGTCCAAAGAGAGAAAAGGTGCCTTGATGTGATAAAACCCAAACTCAGAGGGGAACTTAGGTACATGCTACTGTTCCCCAGTGAAACTGAAAGTTATTAATGATAGTGAAATGTACTTCTTCAATTAACTGGAAATGGTATGGAATTGACTGGAGGGATGGGAGACACTATGGAGATCTGGAAGACAGGCAAAGGAAGTGAAGGGACAATGGGGCACTGTCTGCACAATTTTATCAAAGGAACTATTCATGATACATATACTCACAAAGCACAGCGGACTGCAAGAATGTTTGTCACGGAGGATGTGTCCTTGACCTGAGAAACAGAACAGGTGAAATAGGATACCCATTAGACCAGTCAGCAGGACCTGCAAATGCAATGACACATTGCTTATTGTGCTTGGGGGAAATGGGCAGTGAGTGGTGACATGGAGTGATCTCCTTTTCTAAATCATTTATCAGTTTGGTGCAGGAGAAAGGTGTGTGGCTTGTTTTCTCCTTCTGTACTGGACGTGGGCATCCCTACTAGGGGTTATACACTCTTCCCTATGGTTGGAATGCTCGTATGGTTGATTTTGGTTTTGCCTAAGTCAATGTATGCATTGTCTGTTGCAAGACATATTAATATCTTACAGCAGGCTTAGAGTCCGCCCTTCATTGTCACTCTCATTTGTTTGCTTGTAATTTCTTAGCTGTGTGGGCTTTACTTCCTATTCTTCTGTTTGCCCCACCCTTAGTGCATAGATGAATTACTATGTCCTTCCACTGCTAGCTTTTTCATGCGCCCCTTTCTTCTTTTTGTATAGACACTGTACTAGAGTGAATGTGTTTTTCCAGTCTCACCCTTATGAGCTTCCCGCTCCCACACCGCCCGGCCCAGTGTTCCTTTTTCTCACCCATGTGCTTCTCCCCTATTAAACCCATGTCACCTTCTTGCCCCTGTTCTTTCTCATTGCCAATTCCTCATTACTCTTTTTTGCTGGTTTGATCACCCACCCACATTCCATATGTTGCTTCCACCCCATGTTGCTTCCGCCCCTGTTGCGTCCACCCTTGGGTTGCATCTGCCCCATGTTGCTTCCCCACCCACTTTAAAAACCCACCCATCCCCCTGTTTTGCTTCTGTCCCTCCTAATTTAAAAAAAAAGAATGCTTTTGCATATTTGATTTCTTTTTAGTGACTGGTCATTAAACAGAAAGAAAAAGAAAGTGGCCATGTCCTTTTGTAGGCACATGCATGCATGGCACATGCCTACAAAATGTCATAGTTGTCCATGTCAAAAACCTTTTTTTTTTAAATTCTTTACTTGTATGACACTGCTTTGGGGATGCTCTGTCACATGGCTAAAATTATTGGCAAAGCCAAGAGGTCCCAAAGGTGAAACCTACTGGTTTTGCCAATACTTGTTTATTTTGGGAGGGTGATGAAGGTGTGGGTATGAAGTGACCCAAATGTAGACAAAGTGTAACATTTGGAGTTTACACTCTGCCAAGGGTGGAGGGGTGGGCAGTAAGAAATTATTGCTATGTCAGAAAGAATGTGGTTGAGGCAACAATGGAGAGTGGAAGAAGAGTGATTCTACAACAGCGGTGGCTGCTGCAAATCTCAAGGGGAGGGGCAGGCAGGTGGGGGGATGAGGACAATAATTAAAAATAAATCTTACCTGTGCGGCTGCCGCCGGCCGCCTCACTTGTCTTCTGATTGTGTCCCAGCAGTTCCTGGGACACCAGCATTCGCTCCCCATGCACTCCTGGTGCTGTTCTCATGCTATACCTAGCATGAGAGCAGATCCAAGATTGGTCTGAGTGGCTTAGTCTGCCGCTCTGACACTGCACTGGGGTCTGTGCTGTTTCTCCATTCTGGCTGGGCAACAGAGCCCGGTTGGAGAAACATAAGTGCATATGTCAGTTTGGCCAACCTAAGGTGGCTGGCCAAGCTGACATGCACACTTAAGTGCACTCCACTCTTCCTCCCTCATACCAAGGCCCAGCCCCGCCCCTTCCTGCACATGCTAGAAGAGCCAGCACCTGAAAAATAAAACAATAGTAAAATATTGTTTTATTTTTCAGCTGCTGACTCTTAGCCTGTCGGGTGATGCTCCTTTACCATTGCAGAGGAGCCGCCATGCTGTACAGCATTTTAACAATACCTTAACAGCAGTATGGATGGTGCAATGTTGATAAAGTTAGCCACATGTAAGATGAGAGCACTGAACAGATTTATAAAACATCACAGGGTTCACTCTTATATGAGAAGACATAGGCCCTCATTACGACCCTGGCAGTCGGTGATAAAGTGGCGGTAATACTGACAACAGGCCGGCGGTAATTACTGCCAAACTATGACCATGGCGGAAAGATCTACGAAAGACAGCCAATGTACCACACCGACTGCCAGACCGGAAAAAACAGCCACCACGGCGGTAGGCGCATACAGCCAGGTGGAAGTCAAAGTTCCGCCCAGCATATTACACCAACACAATCCGCCACCTTTTCCAGGGCAGTACCAACAACATCAAAAGCCTGGCGGAAACTGAGTCCAGAAGTGAAAGGACTCACCATTAGAGGCACAGGGAAGAACCATGCCACAATGGAACCAGAACTGCATGTATTTCCGATGATATTCTACGTTCTGCTCCACCACGAACACCAATGCTGGTGAAGGCAATGACGGTGAGTACAGATGCCTAGCACACAAGGGAGGGGGGAGGAAAAAGAGAGTGACACACACACACGCACAACACACACCCCATACACACACCCCATACACACAACCAGATGCACAAGAAAGCAAGTTAATCACCCAAAATCGGCTGAATAATGCAAGGACAAAAATAATTATCCAAAGTGAGTGTAATAATATCAACACAGTAAAAAAAAAATAAGTTAGGCAATGTAATAGTTATTTACAAATGTACAGAACAAGGGACACTGCCCAGTCCTCATTTCGAGTGGGCCACATGGCCACAGGGCAAAGTCCAAGGCCCCACTTCTCACCTGCATCAACACGGAAAGAACAATGCAGGGGTCATCAGTTGGCAAATAGGCAGGCACCTCAGGGGGAGGGGGGGCACCTCAGCCGGGAGCTGAAACAAGACCACTGGTTCTGGAGGGGGCAACATGCCCTGTGCTTGGTCCTTGAGATTGCAAGGCCACAGTCTCTCGATTGGGTGTCTTCCTCACTGATTGTGGGGGGGGGCAACATGCCCTGAGCTTGGTCCTGGGGAGGGCAAGGCCACAGTCTCTCGAGTGGGTGTCGTCCCCATAGGTTCTGGAGGGGGCAACATGCCCTGTGTTTGGTCCTGGAGAGTGCAAGGCCACAGTCTCTCGAATTGGTGTCTTGCCCATTGGGTCTGGAGGGGGGAACATGCCCTGTGCTTGGTCCTGGGGAGTGCAAGGTCACAGTCTCTCAAGTGGGTGTCTTGCCCACTGGTTCTGGAGGGGGCAACATGCCCTGTGCTTGGACCTGGGGAGTGCAAGGCCACAGTCTCTCGAGAGGGTGTCTTGCCCACTGGTTCTGGAGTGGACAGGTCACACAGCAGACCATGGAGGCAGGATTACATTGCGTCCGCCAGCGGTGACGGCTGCACTGTTGTGGTGCTGGTGGTGGAGGGAGGCTCCTGCACATCCCCTGTACCCGGATGGATGCACTTTGGTGGTGGTGGTGGGAGGCTCTTGCACATCCCCTGCACCCTCGGATGGATGCACTGTAATGGTGCTGGTGGGAGGCTCCTGCACCCTTGTATGGATCACTGTGGTAGTGCTGGTGGCGGTAGGAGGCCCCTGCACATCCCTTGCACCCTCGGATGGATGCACTGTGGTGGTGCTGGTGGTGGGGGGAGGCTCCTGCACATCCCCTGCACCCTTAGAATGATGCACTGTGGTGGTTCTGGTGGTGGTGGGAGGCTCCTGCACATCCCCTGCACCCTCGGATGGATGCACAACCATGGTTGGTAGTGGGGGCTCCGTGACAGCTGCTGGTGCAGGCTCCTTGCCCTTCTTGCCTGCTGGTGAAGGTTCCTTGCCCTTTCTGGTGGCAGGTGCAGGCTCCTTGCCCTTCTTGCCTGCTTGGGCAGGCTCCTTGCCCTTTCGAGTGTCAGGTGCAGGCCCCTTGCCCTTCTTGCCTGCCGGTGCAGGCTCCTTCCCCTTAAGGCTGGCTGGTGCAGGCTCCTTCCCCTTCGTTAAATGTGGCCTGGATTCCTTTCCACCATGAGTAGGTGTGGAAGGAACTGGGCATGTTGACTCTGTGGCTGAGGTGCGTGGCTTGGTTCGTGATACCCTGGCCATACGTGCAGGACTGGGGGGGTAGGGAAGAGGTCAATGGTGGATAGGAAAGGTTTCTTAGGGACATTGGGTCAGGGAGAAGGAATGAGAGTGGAGGATGAGGGAGTAATTGTTGGAGGTGTTTATCTGCTGGATTTCGGTGCAGGTGCATGGGTTGTATGCTGTTGTGAGGTGGATAGCTGTTGGGTGTCTGAGTGTTTGTGTTTGTGTACCTTAGGGGGGGGGGACAGACACAGTGGGAGAGGACACAGGTAACGTGTGGAGGTGTCCGCCAGTGAGGTGTGTGTTCTGCTTGGCGTGGTGAGGATGCTGGTAGTGGATGATGATGTGAATGTGGACATGGCTGGGAGGGAGGTGGGGAGACAGTGGAAATAGTGGATGTTGTTGTGTCTGCAAATGAATGGTGTTGGTGTGAGTGCCTGTGGGATGAAGTGAGGTGCTTGTGTTTGCCTGTGCCACTCTTGGGTGTTGCCTTGTGTGCACGCTCATCTGAATGTGTGCCTGGGATGGGTTGGGGTTGAGGAGAATGGGACTGGGAAGTGGAAGTTGAAGGGGAGACGGTAGAAACAGGGACAATGGCTGCCATCAGAGAGGAAGCCAGAGCCTGACACGATCTCTGTTGGGCCGCCAATCTAGTGTGCATGCCCTCCAGGAATGCATTAGATTGCTGCATCTGGGCTGCCAGCCCCTGGATGGTTGACTGCCCTACAGAGATGGATCTCAGGAGGTCAATAGCCTCCTCACTCAGGGAAAGAGGACTGACTGGGGCAGGGCCTGAGGTGCCTGGGGCCAAGGAGATGCCCACCCTCCTGGATGAGCAGGCACGGGCAACTCTATGAGGGGCTGCTGGGAGGGCGGTGCTGGTACGGGGGGTAGTGGCTGTGCCTGTAGCTGGGGTGGTCACACAAGTGTCTGCAACCATCAGGGAGTTTCCATCGGAGGAGATATCTGTGTCTGAAGTGTTCCCTCCAGTCTCTGCCGTGGTGCTCCCCTCGCCCTCCGTCCCACTGGTGCCCTCAGCGTCGGTGGACTCTGCCTCCTGGGTCCTGTGGGATGCAGCTCCCTCCGTCACCAGTGCCTCTGCTCCTCCGCCAGATGATGCTAATGCACATAAGGACAGGATGACAAAACAAAAAAGGGGAGAGAGAGACAAAGGATACACTGGGTCAATGGCTGAACCAACACCACATTTGGCATACACAGCACCCTCACACACAGGGAACAGGTCTATGCAGTATGCATTGCACCACCACGGATATTGCTAGTCACCAAGGCGTGAGGAGGGGCACACACCTGGGACCCACGAAGCACTGACCTGTAGTGGATGCTTAAAAGCTACGTAGGCAGGATTATCCTTTCACTACCCTAGCCACCAGAGGACCTACGCTGCTATATCAGGCCTGGCCAAGGGCATTCACTGACACACATCCACCACCCAGATACCATCCCACCAGGCATAAGTTGTATTGATGGGCACTGTACTCATCCCCTTGTGGCTGCTGTGATGCCCTCAAGTGCCCATCCAGCTCTGGATAGGCCACTGCCAGTATGCGGGCCATCAGGTGGGTCAGGGTTCAATGGGCACCCCTTCCTGTTGGGAAGCCATCCCCAGCTGGGCCTCCGCCGTCTTCTGTGCGCAGCGTCTCAGGTCCTCCCACCGTTTGCAACAGTGGGTGCTCCGCCTGCCATAGACCACCGAGGTCAACTCCTGTTGTGGCTCAAATGTTCAGTTTGTGACAGACTCCTCACTCTTGTGTCCCTTAGATGCCTACCGCTGTGGATGAATAGGAGATGGAGACATACCCGCGTGTACAGACCCCTGGTGGACTTGGCAACCCTGGAGGACAGGCATATTATCCTCACCTATAGACTGGACAGGGCCACAATCACAGAGCTGTGTGCCCGATTGGAGCCTGACCTGATATCTGCTATCCGTCACCCCACTGGGATCCCCCCTCTTGTGCAAGTGCTATCAGTGCTCCATTTTCTGGCAACTGGTTCTTTCCAAGTGACAGTGGGCTTGGCAGCAGGAATGTCACAGCCAATGTTCTCAAACGTGCTGACCAGAGTGTTGTCTGCCCTGATAAAACACATGTGCAGCTACATTGTTTTCCCCCAGGTTGAGGATTTGGCCACAGTGAAGGCCGAATGTTATGCCACTGTGGCAGCAGTAGACCCTGTGGACAGTGAGGATGAGGAGGCAGAGGATGAGGATAACAGAACATCAGTTATTCGACAATACTTCCAATGAAACATAGGTAGGACGGTGTAACTTTACATTTCAATGACTTTGGTTGTAATCTGTGTGGCAATGGCATGCTGATATTTCTCACTTCTATGCCCACTTACTGTTCCCTCTGCCAATTCATTTTGCAGCTGTTGGTGAAATAACATATACTCCTTGTGTGATCACTACAGCCAGCTACAGGTCATTAATCTATGCTCATTTCATGTACAGTTAAATTGCAATGTTTGTACCGCTTTCAATCAATACATATTTGATATACATGACATACTCCAAATGGATCTTCTTCAAAGGGTGTTTATTGAAGTGCTAACATATATGGGGCAAGTGCAATGGGACGGGGTGATGATGGAGGACAGTCCAGTCTGTTTGTAGCACAGGTGCATTGTCTAAGGGGACATAGGAAGGGGAGCAATGGCAGTTTAAGGTGGACAGGGTGACTGAGTGGGACACAAGGGTGAAAATCAGGAGAGTCTCATTTCCTGGCGGGGGTCTTGGCAAGTGTCTCTGGCTTCTGTCTGGATCCCAGGGATTGTTTGCGGGGTGGTTCACCTTCTGCAGGGGGATGGGTGCTGGTGGCCTGTGAGTCCTGTGGTGGGGCATCCTGGCCACTAGCGGCAGCGGAACTGGAAGGCTGTTCAGGTGTCTGGGTAGTGGCAGGGGCCCACTGGTGTGAGGCTGCCTCCCTCATAATGTTGGCCATGTCTGCCAGCACCCCTTCTATGGAGATCAGGGTGTTGTTGATGACCTGCAAGCCCTCCCTGATCCCCTGGTACTGTCCCTCCTGCAGCCGCCTGTTCTCCTGCACGTTGTCCAGGATTTGGCCCATTGCATCCTGGGAATGTTGATAAGCTCCCAGGAACTCGGCGAGTGCCTCCTGGAGAGTCGGTTTCCTGGGCCTGTCCTCCCCCTGGCGCACAGCAGTCCTCCCAGTTTCCCTATTGGCCTTTGCCTCTGTCCCCTGAACAGTGTGCCCACTGCCACTGACCCCAAGTCTCTGATTGTCTTGGGTGCGAGGTGTGGCCTGGGGTCCCTGTAGAGGTGGACACACTGCTGATTGACGTGTCCTGGGGACAGAGGTGTGGGTACACTGGGTGGGTGCTGCGGTGGTGTTTCCAGATGGGGGAGATTCTGTGGTGGTTTGTGACCGGGCCTGGGTAACCGGCTGTCCAGTGGTCCCTGATGGGCCAGGTAGGTCATCCAGATCCTGAAGACCAGAGTTGCTGTCATCCCTGTGGGCCTCTTCAGTTGGGGGACTGGATAGTGCTGGCACCTCTTCTCCGCTGACATTGACTGTGTCTGACATATTGTACTACAGTGGCTTCCCCTCTATTGTTGGATTTGTCCTGCCAGCTTTAACTATGTTAGTGTATGGTGGGATTGTTAGTTCTCTCTGCTATGCATGCTTTAGTGATGAGTGTCCATGCAGGGCGGTGAGGGGTGTCCATGCATTGGTACAGAATGCAGGGCTTGGCATTGGGATGAGTGAGATGTGATGGTGGGGTATGTGGGATGTAGTGGAGTGATGGGGTGAGGGTGAGGGTATGTGATGGCATGCAGGTAGAGGGTTGATAATAGTAGAGAGATGACTTACCAGAGTCTAGTCCTCCTCCTCCTCCGGCCAGGCCCTCAGGATGCAGTATTGCTGAGATTTGTTTCTCCCATGCTGTGAGTTGGGAGGGAGCTGGGGGTCCACCACCAGTCCACTGGATAGTGCTGTGGTGTCCTGCTGCAATGGAACGTACCTTCACCCATAGGTCGTTCCACCTCTTCCTGATGTCATCCCTAGTTTTTGGGTGCTGTCCCACGGCATTGACCCTGTCTACGATTCTCCGCCATAGCTCCCTCTTCCTGGCTATTGATATCTGCTGCACCTGTGCTCCAAATAGCTGTGGCTCTACCCTGACGATTTCCTCCACCATGATCCTTAGCTCCTCCTCTGTGAAACGGGGGTGTCTTTGTGGTGCAATGGGTGTTATGTGAGGTGTGTTGGTGAGGGAGTGTTGGGTAATGTGTTGGGGTGTGTGATGTAGAGTGCGTGAGTGGTATATAGGTGTGAGAAGTATGGGGCTCTGGTTGTGTTAGTGGTCTTGGTGTCTCTCTGTTGGCAATGCTTTGTAGTCGTAAAGGGTTGTTGGTACTGTGGGTGGGTGTTTTATAGTGATTTGGGTGTGTGGGTGTGGTGTGTGGATGGGTGTCAGGTGTGTGTTGTTTGAATTGTCCAATGTGGTGTTGCTTTGTATGTGGGTGTCCATTGTGAGCACAGAGGTATGTATCGCCAATGATTTACCACAGTTGAATGTCCGCCGTAGTGATTCGTGGGTCATAATGTGGTGGGCGTTGTTCTGTTGGCGTAACGGTATGCGTTTGGATACCACCAGTTTATCACTGACCTTTGGTCTGGCAGATTTGTGTGTGTGTCTGAATTCTGTTGAATTGGTGTGTGTGTGTGTCATAATATGGTGAACAGATATCCGCCGCGGTAAGTTGGTGGCCGTCAGCATGGTAGTAAGTGTGATTTACCGCCAATGTCATAATGAGGGCAATATTGTGACTATGGCAGTTCCTCAGAAAAAAAAAATATCATGAGTAGTACAGGATTGGCTATGAAAATGAAAGGATAACTTTATGCTACTTTTCTACAAATACTTAGCTGTTGGCCCCTGGAGCACTCTTTCAGCTGCTTAAAACAGGAAAAGTGTGATAGGGCAGATACATATATGCATATACTACCATGATGAGCAGGCAATGAGATTCCTTGATGTGAGTGCCCCTCAACACATGGGAGTTAATTTCTTCCCTCTTTATTGAGTGCTATTGCAGACTACCACTTATTTTGACATCAATTATTAGATCCTGATCTGGGCCACAGCTCGGGTAATGTAACATATCCTAGAGAGGGGGTGACACAAACATTGAACAAGGTGAGGTCTCACCTCAGCGTAGTTGTTAGAAATGGGGTCTTTGGTTGACAGTGAGGTTACCCCCTGTTCAAGCAAGGACCCTCACTCTAGTCATGGTAAAAGAGAATCAACCTCAGCTAACCTCTGCTTACCCCCTTGGTAGCTTGGCAGAGCAGTAGGCTTAACTTCAGAGTGCTAGGTGTAAAGTATTTGTACCAACACACACAGTAACTTAATGAAAACACTACAAAATGACACAATACCAGTTTAGAAACATAGGAAATATTTATCTAAACAAAACAAGACCAAAAAGACAAAAATCCGACATATACAAGTCAAGTTATGAATTTTTAGAGATTAAACAAAAAAATAGCGCTTAGAAACACAAAATGCTTCGATGAGGTGTTAACACGGCGTTGTGCCGCAGTCGTTCCCACAAGCCAACACCAGTGGCGCTGGATACGGAGTTGCGTAGACCCCCAAGTACAGTAACTTTGGTAAAGAGTGAAAACAAGTCGATGCGCAAAGTCGGGGATCGCGGCGTAGGTTCGAAACGTTGAATCCGCGCACTTCGAGCAGCGTCGGTCACGACGTGGTGCGGCACCTTCCACGGAGTCGTGGTCTTCAGTGGGGCTGCAGCGTCATCGGTTCTGCGAAGGTCGTCGCGGTCCAGCGAAGATCACGGAGTCGGTTGCAGGCGGCGTCACCGGATTCAGCAGCGACGTCGGTCAGAAGTCATCCAAAGTCGATTTCCATGGATTTCCACCAGTTTTCCTTTCAAGGGCCCAGGGACTGGCTAGGGCACCACTTGTCAGAGCAGGAGTCTCTCCAGAGATTCCAGGTGCTGGCAGAGAGAAGTCTTTGCTGTCCCTGAGACTTCAAACAACAGGAGGCAAGCTCTAAATCAAGCCCTTGGAGATTTCTTCACAAGAGGGAAGGCACACAAAGTCCAGTCTTTGCCCTCTTACTCTGGCAGAAGCAGCAACTGCAGGATAGCTCCACAAAGCACAGTCATGGGCAGGGCAGCACTTCTCTTCAGCTCTTCTCCAGACAGAGATTCCTCTTGATGTCCAGAAGTGATCTAAAGTCTGTGGTTTTGGGTGCCCTTCTTATACCCAATTTCTCCTTTGAAGTAGGCCTACTTCAGAGTAAAGTCTCTTGTGAATGTGAAATCCTGCCTTGCCCAGGCCAGGCCCCAGACACTCACCAGGGGGTCAAAGACTGCATTGTTGAGGACAGGCACAGCCCTTTCAAGTGTAAGTGACCACTCCTCCCCTCCCTCCTAGCACAGATGGCCCATCAGGATATGCAGACTACACCCCAGCTCCTTTTGTGTCACTCTCTAGTGTGAGGTGCACCCAGCCCAACTGTCAAACTGACCCAGACAGGGAATACACAAACAGCCAGAGTCATAGAAATGGTATAAGCAAGAAAATGCTCACTTTCTAAAAGTGGCATTTTCAAACGCTCAATCTTAAAATCAACTTTACTAAAAGATTTATTTTTAAATTGTGAGCTCAGAGACCCCAAACTCCACATGTCCATCCGCTCACAAAGGTAATCTACACTTTAATCAGATTTAAAGGTAGCCCCCATGTTAACCTATGAGAGGGTCAGGCCTTGCAACAGTGAAAAACAAATTTAGCAATATTTCACTGTCAGGACATATAAAACACATTACTATATGTCCTACCTTAACCATACAGTGCACCCTGCCTTTGGGACTACCTAGGGCCTACCTTAGGGGTGTCTGACATGTAAGAAAAGGGAAGGTGTAGGCCTGGCAAGTAGGAACACTTGCCAAGTCGAATTTACAGTTAAAACTGCACACACAGACACTGCAGTGGCAGGTCTGAGACATGATTACAGAGCTACTTATTTGGGTGGCACAATCAGTACTGCAGGCCCACTAGCAGCATTTGATTTACAGGCCCTGGGCACCTCTAGTGCACTGTACTAGGGACTTACTAATAAATCAAATATGCCAATCATGGATAAGCAAATTACATACACAATTTGTAAAAGAGCACTTGCACTTTAGCACTGGTTAGCAGTGGTAAAGTGCCCAGAGTAACAAAAACAGTAAAATCAGAGTCCAGCACACATCAACAACCTGGGGAACAAAGGCAAAAAAGTTAAGGGAGACCACACCAAGGATGAAAAGTCTAACAGTAGTGAATATATGGAGATGATGCATCATCCAGGTGTTGGGGCCTGATACATGCAAATGAGTCAGCGATCGTGCCTATCACAAGCACATTGGGGGGTTTAAGGAGATTGACGCATGTACAACAGTGTATAGGAAGAATGCTTGGGCAATACTTACTGGCAGCAGTCGATAAACAAGCAGCTTCTGATAGAGCCCGTCTGCGCTTCCTGTTTTTAGCATCGGAGGTTTCTAATGTCAGCCAGAAAATAAGAAACTGGATAAGACTATTATGCAATCAGCCACTGGCCAGTGCAAAGGCAGGCACCATAATTTCCAAATCACTGATATTAGAATCTTGCTCTCGTCCGTGGTGCCCATTGTCACCACGTTTTGCCTTAGTGATACAGCCCTTGCTGCAATCCATCATACTACAATGCCACATTAGGGAGTCCAAATTGGAGATAACAACCACATGGTATTGTTTATTTTTTTTTAAACTGATTTTATTTTCAAGGTAGCGACAGACATGAGCCACATGGTGGCACCATACCATATATTATTAGGACATTTCCCAAAATGACCTCCCTCCCGTACCCAACCAGGTCAACCTACTCACCACCCCAAGATGCACCTACAAGGCAAATCCATTGTCCCATCACTGTCTGACCCATCTGGCAAACCAAGAGCAGGTTGCAGCCATAGTCAGTGCCAGGAGGATGGTACAGTGGGAGCACACCTACAGGAAGGGTCAGAAACTCACTCGCAGAGGTCTAATCAATGGCCGAAGCTACCGGACTGCCAGGGGATGCCAATTGTGAAGAGGGTGCCTGGTCTGTCAATCTATCCACCAACGCTTTCCAGGCACTAGCGACCTCCATTGAGCCACAACCTCTGTGCACCACTTTCATACCCTGCCCATCTCTCAAGTTCTCTGTGCCAAACGGCGATCCAGGGACCCTTAGTAACCTTCAAATTCCTAGTCATTTCCCTCTTTGCTAACAGAAACCCTGATACACCACCAGCAGCCGCTACCGTAGCGGATATCGGTTTGGACAGGTAGCTCTCCATGTCTCTTATGTTTAAGATTCCTGGTGGCCATCCAGAGGTCCTTGTAAACCCTTGTATGTCATTATTTCGCAATATATTAGCTGTCCCAACACCTCCTTTGGGAACAAAGTACTGCATTTGTTCCTATGTGACCTTGTCATAACGTATAGTGAATTGTTGAGCACAAAGCAGCTGACACAAAGTCAACACAAACAGATCTAAAACAGGAGAACAAGCATATGAATCCCATGAGCGACTCCTCAAATTATGGGTGGAAAAGAGAAATCTTAAAGAATCACAATTCATGTAAATAAGAAATGCACTAATAAATTATTTGCCACAGTACCACTCCAGGGGCACGCATGACGTATTAAAACCCAGGAACCTGATAAAATTATTAAAAAATGATATTAATCTTAAAAACATTGACTCCATGGACCTACTGAACCTCACACTACAAATATTTCTGGATTGAGTGGCTTCCATTCACAACAGCCCTCCACCAGAAAGTCAAAAGTGTGCAGCAACCGTGAAAAAACAACAAAGCTGTCCTTGGATCCCTGATAACCATACCAGGCAAAGGAAACATGCTAGGTACAGCAGAATGTTAACACCGTGTCTTTAGCCCATAAAGGGCCACTCTATGACCAATGGGAATGCAAATTAGAAGCAATAATAAAAAGAAGCAGAGCCGATGGGGTACCAGGGCCAAATGGCCGACCGCAAGCATTATTTAAAGCCAGTCTGGCATTCTGGGCAAAAAATCTAATCAAGCTGCACAACACAGTATGGTCACAACAAGCCATCCTGGACTCATGGAGGGGATCAATAATATGTCTTCAAAGGTGGAGGACAAAGCTATCCCACTAATTATCAATTGATCGCTCTCCTAGATATAGAGGGCAAGTACTATGCGCCTTTCATTTTGCAGGACCTCCAAGCCTGGGCTGAGAGTCAGGATCTTATCCCCTGAAACCAAAAGATAATTTGCCCAGGCCTAGGCGCCCTCTAAAATCTTGCAGCCCTGGCCTTATGCACAGAAAATGCATTCACTGCTAAAACAGCACTATTAACATGCTTCATAGACTTCAAGGCAGCATTTAACTGTGTTCCACAGAAGCCATTGTGGCACAAACTATTTTTGGGATATCCTATAAACGTCTCAGAGCAGTCCAATCTGGAGGTAATGGTAAACTCTCCCAAAAAATCTACACTTCTAGCCTGAAGCAGGGATCAGTGTTTGCCCCCTTTTTTTCGATTTTTACATTGCAGACCAGTCTGGAGAGACGGACATGGTAAACGCTCCTCTGCCAAAACTCAGGGAACACCCATTAGCATACATACTATATGCAGATGATTTGCTCCTTGCGACCATAACAAGTGTCTCCAGCGTCTCCTAGTTGTTCGTTTTCTCTAAACAAAGATGATTAAATTGGAGCGCAACCTGACAAAATCCGAGGTAATGAAAATCAGTATGAAAATAAAAATCCCGGGGTCATGGTAGATGAAGGCTGTTGCCTGGCAACAGAAATGCAGTATAAATATCTTGGGCTGAAAATAGAGTCCAGAGGCACCTTTGCACCCCATTCTGATGTGACCAAAGCAAAGGTGTGCTCCCCGACCTCAGGATTCCTCACGTTGTTCAGAACTCTACAAGGTCCAACAGTTGGGCTTTTGTAGAAAGTAATGGAGGCGAGCTTGCTCTGTACCATCACGTAAGGATGTGTTACGTTTTGTACATGGACTCCTCCATGTTTTGTATTAGTGGGGGGGGATGTCTTTAATTCCCCCTATACTAATGTCGAGCAATGGTAGGGTCAGTGACGTAACTGATTGCCTAATTATCTGATTTGTAAATAAAAGGCCTTGGGAAGTTTTCCCAGGTGTGTGGAGCAATGTAACATTTCGGTGTGGAGTGATTCTGTTTCCGGTCGTTTGTTCTTCCTGCTGCTGGTCGCTCCCGCACCTCCTCGGACATAACAAGGATGCAAGGTAACAAAAGGAAATGTGTGAAATCTCCTGGGTACATTAACAGCAAAGACACAGCACACTGTGGCCCTCATTCCTACTCTGGCGGGCGGCGGTCGCCGCCCACCAGGCGGGAACCGCCAATTGGCCGCTACGCGGTCAAAAGACCGCTGACGGCATTCAGACCTTCCCGCTGGGCCGGCGGGCGCTAACTATGTTAGCGCCCGCCGGCCCAGCGGGAAGGAGGGCTGCAACACAGGAGCCGGCTCCGAATGGAGCCGGCGGTGTTGCGGCTGTGCGACGGGTGCAGTTGCACCCGTCGCACTTTTCACTGTCTGCTAGGCAGACAGTGAAAAGCTGGCTGGGGCCCTGTTAGGGGGCCCCTGCACTGCCCATGCCAGTGGCATGGGCAGTGCAGGGGCCCCCAGGGGCCCCAGGACACCCGTTCCCGCCAGCCTCTTCCTGGCGGTGACAACCGCCAGAAACAGGCTGGCGGGAAGGGGGTCAGAATCCCCATGGCAGCGCTCCTTGCAGCGCTGCCATGGCGGATTCGCCCAACCGGGGCTAAATCGGCGGGAAACCGCCGGCCCCGGTTTTCTGACCGCGGCTTTACCGCCACGGTCAGAATGGGCAAGGAAGCACCGCCAGCCTGTTGGCGGTGCTTCCGTCATTCATGGCCCTGGCGGTCGTAGACCGCCAGGGTCAGAATGACCCCCTGTGTGTGTTACAAGCTACTCTTGGCAGGCCCAAACATGACTTAAGTTTGGTCTAGTAAAACAAACCAGTGCCATGAAGTGTACCGTTTTAAAGGTGCGTTTAAAACTTAGATCAGAAGAGTCCAACTCAGAGGCCAACCGAGCCTGGACAGAAATTAATATGCAACATGTCGTATCTCTTTTTAGAATTTTCCTTGGCACCTTCCTACAGTCGCTGCAGGTCGGCAGTCTGTGCAGCACTTCGGTGTCAGCAAATGAGCTTAAAAAATACTAGTGAATAATATTGTCAGGCTTGGCAAGTTATGAACGGCTACGTGGCCTAAAACCTCAATCTTACTTCCACACAGTTTGCGCCAACCATACCAAACATAAGTTCCTGTGCCTGCGTCTTGGAGTTGTACCCTGGACCGGATGCCGGCCTAACTAAACACAGCAGGAGCTGATGCGTGACGATCGCCTTGCTTCGCTAACGAGCCCACGATACACGTATTATGTATTTCTCCAGCAAAGGTGGCTACACGCAGGATGCTATGTATGCATTTTGCAAACAAGTGATGGTTTGAGCCCGCCGGTAATCGCTTACCGCAGCACTAAACCCGGAAAACAACAATTTAAACAAATGTTAGTGAAGATTCTGGCCGTTTTTGAGTAAAAAAATAAATAAATAAAATAAAAGAAGCTGAGAGCCGGTCAAATGCAAGAGCCATGAACCACAAAAGGTCTTTGTTCGTCTTTGATACATTACACGTGGCAGTGCAATATAGGGTTTCATTTTCATAATGAACGCATTCCAGATATAACTCCTTATCAGTCTATATGCACTTGCCTTTTTGAGTCAAAAATTTTTAAAAATATATATAAATAACAAGTTGTTATACATAGCTGTGAGCCGGCCAAATGTAAGAGCCATGGCGGAAGTCAATGTTCTGCCCACCATATTAAGAGACACAAATTCGCCACCTTTTCCGGGGCGGTAGCAACAACATCAAAAGCCTGGCGGAAACAGAACACAGAAGGGAAAGGGCTCACCTTTGGAGACACAGGAAACAACCACGCGCCATGGAGCCTGAACTTCAGTTCTTCCCAATTATTTTCTACGTCCTGCTCCACCGCAAACACCAACAACGGCAAAGACGACCACAGTGAGTACAGCTGTCTAGCACACAAGGGTGAGGGGGGAGGAAAAAGAGAGTGACACACACACAACACAACCCCAACACCATACACACAATCAAATGTAGTAATAAAACATTTTTACCCCATACCCCTCAGGAATAATGCAAGGACAACAGGAATTGATGAAAGTGAGTAATAATATAAATACAGTAGAAATATGAAAAGTCAATCTAATGGTACATACATATGTACAGTTCAAGGGACACTGCCCAGTCCTCAATGTCCGTGGGCCACATGACCACAGGCCAAAGTCCAAGGCCCCACTTGTCATCAGCAGCAACACGGAGAAAACACTGCAGGGGCATCAGTTGGAAAATAGGCAGACACCTCAGGGGGACGGGGAACGGGCAACTCAGCCGGCAGATGGAACAACACCACTGGTCCTGGAGGGGGTAACATGCCCTGTGCTTGGTCCTGGGGAGTGAAAGGCCACAGTCTCTCAAGAGAGTGACTTCCATACATGCTCTGGAGGGGTCAACATGCCCTGTGCTTGGTCCTGGGGAGTGCAAGGCCACAGTCTCTCAAGTGGGTGACTTGCCCACATGCTCTGGAGGGGGCAACATGCCCTGTGCTTGCCCTGGGGAGTGCAAGGCCACAATCTCTCAAGCGGGTGACTTGCCCACATGCTCTGGAGGGAGCAACATGCCCTGTGCTTCTGATCTTGGGGAGGATGGGGTGAGCGGGTGTCATACCCACTGGTTCTGGAGGGGGCATCCTGCCCTGTGCTTCAGATCTTGGGGAGTGCAAGGTCACAGTTTCTCACCTGGGTATCATTCCCACAGGATTTGCAGGGGGCAGGCCACACAGCAGCCCATGGATGCAGGACTACAGACCGTCCACCAGTGGTGATGGCTGCTCAGTGGTGGTGCTGCTGATGCTGCTGGTGGTTGTGGGAGGAAGCTCCAGCCCATCCCCTGCAGCCCCAGACAGCTGCCCACTGTGGTGGTGGTGCTGTTGATGCTGCTGGTGGTGGAGGGAGGCTCCAGCCCATCCCCCTGCAGCCTCAGACAGCTGCCCACTGCTGGTGGTGGTGGTGCTGCTGATGCTGCTGGTGGTGGGGGGAGGCTCCAGCCCATCCCATGCAGCCTCAGACGGCTGTCCACTGCTGGTGGTGGTGGTGGTGCTGCTGCTGCTGTTGGTTGTAGGGGGAAGTTCCAGCCCATCCCCTGCAGCCTCGGATGGCTGCCCACTGCTGGTGGTGGTGGTGCTGCTGCTGGGGGTTGTGGGGGGAAGGTCCAGCCCATCCCCTGCAGCCTCGGACAGCTGCACAACCATGGTTGGTGGAGGGGGTGCCAACTGAGTCCCTGCACCAGGCCCCTTGTCCTTCCTGCCTGCTGGTGCAGGCCCCTTGCCCTTCCTGGTAGCACTAGGGGCAGGCTCTTTGCCCTTCCTGCCAGCACTAGGGGCAGGCTCCTTCCCCTTCCTGGCAGCAGCTGTTGATGGCTCCTTGCCCTTCCTGGAGGCACTAGGGGCAGGCACCCTTTCCTTGAGGCTGCCTGGTGCCCTAGATCCTTTTCCACCATGAATGGATGTGTAGACTACTGGTCCCGTGGACTGGGTGGCTGAGGTGCTTGCCTGGGTTTTTGCCACCCTGGCCAGATGTGAAGGACTATGGGGGAGGGGTAGGGAAGAGGTCAATGGTGGAGAGGAAAAGCTTCTTAGGGACATTGGGGTGGGAAGAGAGAGAAGGTTTGGGAGTGGAAGAAGAGGGAGTGGTTGTGGGAGGTGTCTGTCTGCTTTGTTTGGGTGCAGGTGCATGGGCTGGATGCTGTTGTGAGGTGGATGGCAGTTGGGTGTCTGAGTGCTTGCGTTTGTGTACCTTGGGAGGGGGGACAGACACAGTGGGAGAGGACACAGGGAACGTGTGCATGGCTGTTGTGGTGGTGTCTGCCAGTGAGGTGTGTGTTCTGATAGGTGTGGTGGTGATGGCGGTAGTGGATGAAGATGTAGTTCATGCAGGTGTGAGTGCAGACGCAACTTGGAGGGAGGTGTAGAAGGAGGAGGAGGGGACACACTGGAGGCAGTGGATGTTGGTATGTCTGTATCTGGATGGTGTTTGTGTGAGTGCCTGTGGGATGATGTGTGGTGCTTGTGTTTGCCTGTGCCACTCTTGTGTGTTGTCCTGTGTGCATGCTTCTCTGCCTGGGTGCTTGTGATAGGCTGGAGTTGAGGGGAATGGGATTGGGAAGAGGAAGTTGGAGGGGGGAGGGTGGGAACAGGGACAATGGCTGCCATCAGAGAGGAGGCCAGAGCCTGGATTGATCTCTGATGGGCCTTGATTAAACACATGTGCAGCTACATTCTTTTCCCCCCGGAGGAGGATTTGGCCACAGTGAAAGATGACTTCTATGCATTGGGACATATCTCAAACATCATTGGGGTAATTAATGGTACACATATTGCATTTGTTCCTCCCCGGCAAAATGAACAGGTGTTCAGAAATCGAAAGAGATTTCACTCAATGAATGTCCAGATGGTGTGCTTGGCGGACCAGAACATCTCCCATGTCAATGCTAAGTATCCTGGGTCGGTGCATGATGCCTTTATCCTGAGGAATAGCAGCATCCCAAATGTAATGGCCCAACTACAGAGGCACAGGGTGTGGCTAATAGGTGAGCCCTGGTTCCCACCCAGTAGATATTGGTGTACCCAGTAGATATTGGTGTATAGGTACGGTGTGGGCCATATGGGACAATGTGTGGCTTAATGTTGTCTTTCAATATTTGCAGGTGACTCTCGTTACCCAAACCTATCAAGGCTACTGACTCCTGTGAGGAATCCCAGGACAAGGACAGAAGAACGTTACAATGAGGCACATGGGTGACCAAAAAGGATTATAGAATGTACCTTTGGTCTCCTGAAGGCTAGGTTCCAGTGCCTCCATCCAACAGGTAGGATTCAACCCTGTAGTACTCACCCAAGAAAGTCTGCCAGATAATCGTGGCATGCTGCATGTTGCACAACCTGGCCCTGAGACGCCATTTCTGCAGGAGGAGGAGGCTGGAGATGGCCGTGTGGCAGCAGTGGACCCTGTAGACAGTGAGGATGAGGAAGCAGAGGATGAGGATGAGGACAACAGAGCTGCAGTGATTTGACAATACTTCCAATGACACACAGGTAAGACAGTGTTACTTCACATTTCATTGGCAATTATTTGTATACCTTGCATGCTGTTGTTTCCCACTTCTATGCCCACTTACTGTACCCTTTGGCAACTCATTTTGCAGATGTTGGCACCCCACTATCGCTCCTGGTGTGATCACTGCAGCCAACTACAGGTCTTTCACATTTGAACATTACTGAATATTTGAATTGCAATGTTTGAACATGGTTAAACAAATACATATTTAAATAAGTTTGACAAAGTCCATACTAGTATTTTTTCAAAGGGTGTTTATTTAAGAGCTAAAACGTAGAGGGGCAAGTGCATTGGGATGGGGTGATGATGGAGAAAATTCCAGGGTAGTGTTCCAGTCTATTTGTTGCACAGGTGCATTGTCCAAGGGGACATAGGTAGGAGAGCAATGGCAGTTCAAGGTGGGCATGGTGACAGAGTGGGACACAAGGGTGACAATCAGGAGAGTCTCACTTCCTGGCGGGGGTCTTGGCAATAGTCTCTGGCTTCTGCCTGGATCACAGGGAATTTGTGGGGTGGTTCACCTTCTGCAGGGGGAGGGGTGCTGGTGGCCTGTTGGTCCTGTGGTGGGGCCTCCTGTTCACTAGCGGCAGTGGAGGTGGAAGGCAGTTCAGATGTCTGGCTAGTGGCAGGGGCCAGCTGTTGTGAGGCTGCCTCCCTCATAATGTTGGCCATGTCTACCAGCACCCCTGCTATGGAGACCAGGGTGGTGTTAATGGCCTGCAAGTTCTCCCTGATCCCCTGGCACTGTCCCTCCTGCAGCCACCGGTTCTCCTGCACATTGGCCAGGATCTGGCCCAGCGTATCCTGGGAATGTTGGTATGCTCCCAGGATCTCAGTGAGTGCCTCCTGGAGGGCCAGTTCCCTGGGCCTTTCCTCCCCCATGGTGAGGAGCAGTCCTCCCAGTGTCCCTGTTGTCCTATGCCTCTGTCCCCTGAACCGTGTGCCAACTGCCACTGACCCCAGGTCCCTGATTGTCTTGGGGGCAAGGTGTGCCCTGGGGTCCCTGTAGTGGTGGACACACTGCTGACTGATTGATGTGTCCTGGGGACAGAGGTATGGGTATGCAGGGTGGGTGCTGTGGTGGTATTTCCTGAGGGGGGAGGCTCTGTGGTGGTGCGTGACTGTGCCTGGGTAACCGACTGTCCAGAGGTCCCAGATGGGCCTGGTTGGTCATCCAGATCCAGGCGACCAAAGTTGCTGTCATCACTGTGGGCCTCTTCTGTTAGGGGACTGGATAGTGCTGGCACCTTTGCGCAGACATTGGCCCGGGTACCTGTGGGGATGCAAATGCAGTGTTATTGTTTCTGTGTGTGACATATTGTGCATGAGTGGTTTGCCTTCTTTGGTTGGATTTGCCCTGGCAGCTTTCACTTGTGTAAGTTGGTATGTGGTGGGCTAGCTGATTCTCTATAGTGTGCATGCTTTGGTCATAGGTGTACATGCAGGGCTGTGAGTGGTGTCCATGCATTGGTATGGAATGCAGGGCTTGGCATTGGGATGTGTGATTTGTGATGGTGGGGTGTGTGGAAGGTAGTGGAGTGATGGGAGTGAGGGCATGTGATGGCATGCAGGTAGTGGAGTGATAGTAGTGTAGAGGTGACTTACCAGAGTCCAGTCCTCCTGCTACCCCTGCCAGGCCCTCAGAATGCATGATCGCCAAGACTTGCTCCTCCCTAGTTGTTAGTTGTGGGGGAGAAGGTGGGGGTCCACCGCCAGTCCTCTGTACAGCGAGTTGGTGTCTTGCTGCAATGGAACGTACCTTCCCCCATAGTTCATTCCACCTCTTCCTGATGTCATCCCTGGTTCTTGGGTGCTGTCCCACGGCGTTGACCCTGTCCACGATCCTCCGCCATAGCTTCATCTTCCATGCAATAGATATCTGCTGCACCTGTGCTCCAAATAACTGTGGCTCTACCTTGATGATTTCCTCCACCATAACCCTTAGCTCCTCCTCTGAGAATCGGGGGTGTCTTTGTGGTGCCATGGGTGTTGTGTGAGTTGTGTGGGTGAGGGTGTGCAGGGTGATGTGTTGGGGTGTGTGATGTGGGGTGCGTGGGTGGTGTATAGGTGATGGTGGTGTGTGACTCTGGTCTTGTCTGTGGTCGTGGTGTCTGTCTCGTGCCAATGGTTTGTAATCGTAAAGGGTTGTGGGTACTGTGGGTGTGTGTTTTATAGTGGTGTGGCTGTGGTGTGTTTTATGGATGTCAGGTGTGTGTTGTTTGAATTGTCCAATGTGGTGTTGTTTTGTTTGATTGTGTGTATCTTTAGCGCAGCAGTATGTGCTACCAATGGTTTACCACCATTGAATGTCTGCCCTGGTGATTCGTGGGTCATAATGTGATGGGCATTGTTCTGTTGTCGTAACGGTGTGGGTTTGGATACCGCCAGTTTATCACTGACCTTTGGTGTGGTGGAATTGTGTATGTGGCTGAATAGTGACGGATTGGTGTGTGTGTGTATCATAATATGGTGAACGGATGTCCGCCGCGGTGGCGGTCTGTTGGCGGCAGTCAGCGTGGCGGTAAGTGGGATTTACCGCCAATGTCATAATGAAGGCCTTTGTCTTTGATATAGGGCATGGTGCCAGTGCAATATGTAGTTTCTGTTTTTATAAGGAACCCATTTACGACATGACTCCTTATAAGTCCATAAGCATTTTATTAACCTTTTTAACTTATTCATTTTATTGCTTCAATACTTGTCCTTTATTAACTCAAGCACTTTATCTCATTGAATTACAAGCTGCATTGATATGACTATTAAACAAAACACAGGTATTTCTGTAACCTTCTAGAGTTGAATAACGGGCAAACTAGAATAATTTTAGGACGTATACTGTTTTACATTTTGGCTAATCGTTTGTGTAAAGGTTTTAGTTATTAAACATGATTTACAAATACATTTAAATGGTGTAATACGTTCTTAAATGGGAGGTAGCAAAAGAATTACAATTGGTAAGAGTACGAATTGTTCAAACTGCCGAAGACTAAGGGCCAGATTTATGAAAATGTTTTGCACTCGCAAACGGTGCAAATCGGTAAATTCGTCCGTTTGCGAGTGCAAAACAGTGGTCTGCAATGCATGAAAGGCATTCGCAGACCACAAAGCAGAAATCGCTAAAATAGCGATTTCTTGCGTTGCGACCTGGGTTTTGCAAATCGCAATTTGCGATTCGCAAAATCCACATCTCAAGGCGATGCTGCAAAAAATCACAAATTGCGATTTTTCGCAGAATGGCATTTTGCACATGCAAAATACCATGGACTGCAACCAGGTGGTAACCTGGTGCAAAATTTAAAAATGCATTTATAATGCATTTTTAAATTGAACATGTAAAGCACACATGCCCTTTTGGCATGTGTGCACCTTACATGTCCCCCAAAACCTTTTTGGGGTGCAGCAGAGGGTGCCATAGGCCCCCAGCACCCTGGGGATTTGTATTTCCAAAATTGCGATTTCTGGTTCAGAAATCGCAATTTTGGAAATGCAAAAAATTAGCAGCTATTGGCCAACAGGCCCATAGCTGCGAATGGGGCCGGTATCGCAATTTGCGATTCGGTAATAGCATTTGCGATTTTTAAGAAATCGCTATTACCGAATTGCAAATGTGATACATGGCACTTTGCGAGTCGGTAATAGCGATTTCTTAAAAATCGCTATTACTGAATCGCAAAGGGCCGTGATGATACATCTGGCCCTAAATTTCTATGTGAAATGACATGATCAGATCCACAGTGCTGTACCCAGATGATTTTACGCCTCTAGGTGGTGAAATAAAGTTGGGACAAGTGTACTGATAATACAGAAGACTTTTAGGAGCTGGGGGTTGGTGCAGTATGTATATCACGTAGTCATAAATATATAGAAGCTTAGAGTTCTAATGGTCGACTTGACTTATGCTAATTATGAATGATGACTGGCACTATATTTGTATATACTGTTTCTGGAAACGTATACAAAAACCTTAATTAAAAAGAAGGATTTATGGCACTAAGTTTACAATGTTTTGAACCTCGATAAGAGTTTAACATTATAATCGATCTGTGCAGTTCTTCTGCAAAATATGCCTCCGGGCCACTTAAAAAACTAGTCTGTGAGCGAATAGAAGACATTGGCTGTGGCTATATAGTACGGGCAAATTCAAGACTTAAAATAGCACTGTGAAAAAAATCCTAATGGTATTTCACAATGGGAAGCGTTAATACAGTGTTGTGGCACATATCTAAATGGGTGATCTGTTTACAGAAAAGCCCCTGAACGGCGGAATTCATCCCGAAAGATGAAAATAAGGCAATTGACTGTTTCTCTAGATATATAAATGGAGAAGAGGAGGAGAAAGAGAAGTGTTATGAAGGGGAAAATGCAATTCAGAAAAGGTTGTATGTTCCCTCAATGGGTGGTATCAGAGGAGGAGGGGAAAGAAGAAATTAGTTGAAATAACATTTTTCAGTAATGGAGCACATCTCTTGAAGGGAAATGGAAAGATAAAAAAACATCTGCGTGAGGACATAACCTATACTGGAATCTTAGGTTAACTAAAGTAGATTGCTTACTAAGTTAGTACCACTAAGTACCACTAAGTAAAGGTCAATAATTGTTTCTGATACTGTGTGTCTATGAAAAAACAATAAGGAGCACTGGAAAGATTTATGAACCAACCACGGTCATCTGGTTGAACTAGACTAGGAACAAGTGATGAATGGAATGCTGAACAATGTCAAACATTCACCCCCAGTGCAGAGATATGGGCCTAAATCCATTGTTTTTTTGCCACCCATGCCATTACAGTTTGGACCCAGCCATGTGCAAATCAGTCTTGACCCTGTTCCCCATGGGAACAGTCCTGCCCGAACTGCCAAGCTAGGTCCTCCCTGGACTGGAAACAAGCATCCTAGGACTGGTTTCAGGGTATCACCCTTCATCAGCCAGGCTAGCTTGACTCCAGTGGCATGGGGAGCAAGGGACACCCACATCTGGGCATACCCTTCCCACTTGGGGCAACAAATTGAAAAAGAACAAGTGATGGATGGAATGCTGAACAATGTCAAACATGCATCCCCAGTTAAGAGATCTGGGCCTAAATCCATAGTTTTTTTGCCACCCATGCCATTCCAGTTTGGACCCAGCCATGTGCAAATCAGTGTTGACCCTGTTCCCCATGGGAACAGTGCAGCCCGAACTGCCAAGCCAGGTCCTCCTCCATGTGGCCCCCTGCACTTGTTCTTACCAGCCTTTTCATGGTAGTTGAGCTCACATGAAAAGACTGGCAGGGAACAAGGTTGTAACCAGCAGGGCAGCGCCGAGTTCAGTGCTGCCCTTGCTGATTACAACCTGCACCGCTGTCAGCCCGCCGGTCTGAGATCCTGGTGGGGATGGCGCTAGGTTGGGGGGTCTGCTCCCCAACCTAGGAATGTGGTGGTCAGACTGCCACAGCTGCGGCAGTCCGACAGCCACAGCGAGGCTGGCGGTCTTCGGACCACCAGCCTCGTTATCAGACCCTAAGTCTCTGAAATGGAAGCCAAAAATCCTCAGCAGAGCAAGGCAGCATATTATGCCGAGAAGGGCTCCACATGGCTGGATAGCCTTCGAATGAGGTCCTGGTGAACCTGTAGACTTTTGCCGGGAAATCTCAGAGCAGTAAAAATTCAAGCTTTGCATTCAAAGAGAGTACCTCGCCAGTAAAATCTGTTGGGATATGATTAATTAGTAAGGTATCTTTTTTTTACCAGTTTATTAGTATATTTTGTTTAGCTCTTTTGATTGTATGGAACTTAGTTACATTGATCATTTGAACCCTTGTTATACACTGTACAGGATTATGTTTGAGCAATAACATAAAGGAGAAAGTAATGGTTAAGTAAGTCTTATGCAGTGAATGAAGTCGTATGTTCAAGAGTAACTGTTGAATTTGAATTTAGATGTTAGATTCAAACTACTTGTTCATTAAGCTTTTATTAATTTTTCAGTTGTTTAACCCCTTTGCTGCCAGGCCCTTTCCCGTTCAGGTGCAAGGCCTTTTTTTGGCTATTTGGGGCAGGGCGCTTAGGCCCTCATAACTTTTTGTCCACATAAGCTACCCATGCCAAATTTGCGTCCTTTTTTTCCAACATCCTAGGGATTCTAGAGGTACCCAGACTTTGTGGGGTCCCCTGAAGGAGACCAAGAAATTAGCCAAAATACAGTGAGAATTTCTTTTTTTTTTTAAAAAAATTGGAAAAAGGGCTACAGAAGAAGGCTTGTGATTTTCCCCCTGAAATTTGCATTAACAAATTATTTGCAGTGCTAAAATCACCAGCTTCTCAGCTTTCAGGAACAGGCAGAATCAGAAAACCCAATTTTTCAACACAATTTTGGCATTTTACTGGGACATACCCCATTTTTATGATTTTTTGTGCTTTCAGCCTCCTTTCAGTCAGTGACAGAAATGGGTGTGAAACAATGCCGGATCCTAGAAACCTAAACATTTCTGTAAAGTAGACAAAATTCTGAATTCAGCAATGGGTAATTTGTGTAGATCCTACAAGGGTTTCCTACAAAAAATAACAACTGAAATAAAACAATATTGAAAATGAGGTGAAAAAAACAGCCATTTTTCTCTACGTTTTACTCTGTAACTTTTTCCTGTAATGTCAGATTTTTGGAAGCAATATACTGTTACGTCTGCTGGACTCTTCTAGTTGTGGGTATATATAGGGCTTGTAGGTTCATCAAGAACCCTAGGCACCCAGAGCCAATAAATGAGCTGCACCTTGCAGTGGGTTTTCATCCTACACTGGGTATACAGCAATTAATTTGCTGAAATATAAAGAGTCAAAAATAGGTATCAAGAAAACCTTTGTATTTCCAGAATGGGCACGAGATAAGGTGTTGAGGAGCAGTGGTTATTTGCACATCTCTGAATTCTGGGGTGCCCATACTAGCATGTGAATTACAGGGAATTTCTCAAATAGACGTCTTTTTTACACACTGTCTTATATTTGGAAGGAAAAAATGTAGAGAAAGACAAGGTGCAATAACACTTGTTTTGCTATTCTATGTTCCCCCAAGTCTCCCGATAAAAATGGTACCTCACTTGTGTGGGTAGGCCTAGCGCCCGCGACAGGAAATGCCCCAAAACACAACGTGGATACATCACATTTTTCCAAAGAAAACAGAGGTGTTTTTTGCAAAGTGCCTACTTGTGGATTTTGGCCTCTAGCTCAGCCCGCACCTAGGGAAACTCACAAAACCTGTGCATTTTGGAAAACTAGAGAACCTAGGGGAATCCAAGACGGGTTGACTTGTGGGGCTCTGACCAGGTTCTGTTACCCAGAATCCTTTGCAAACCTCAAAATTTGGCTAAAAAACACGTTTTCCTCACATTTCGGTGACAGAAAGTTCTGGAATCTGAGAGGAGCCACAAATTTCCTTCCACCCAGCGTTCCCCCAAGTCTCCCTATAAAAATGATACCTCACATGTGTGGGTAGGCCTAGCGCCCGTGACAGGAAATGCCCCAAAACACAAAGTGGACACATCCCATTTTTAGACAGAAAACAGAGGTGTTTTTTGCATAGTGCCTACCTGTAGATTTTGGCCTCTAGCTCAGCCAGCACCTAGGGAAACCTACCAAAGCTGTGCATTTCTGAAAACAAGAGACCTAGGGGAATCCATGATGGGGTGACTTGTGGGGCTCTGACCAGGTTCTGTTACCCAGAATCCTTTGCAAATCTCAAATTTGGCTAAAAAAACACTTTTTCCTCACATTTCGGTGACAGAAAGTTCTGGAATCTGAGAGGAGCCACAAATTTCCTTCCACTCAGCGTTCCCCCAAGTCTCCCGATGCAAATGGTACCTCACTTGTGTGGGTATGCCCAGTGCCCGCAACAGGAAATGCCCCAAAACACTATTTGGAAACATCACATTTTCTCAAAGAAAACAGGGTGTTTTTTGCAAAGTGCCTACCTGTGGATTTTGGCCTCTAGCTCAGCCAGCACCTAGAGAAACTCACAAAACCTGTGCATCTTTTAAAACTAGAGACCTAGGGGAATCCAAGACGGGGTGACTTGTGGGGCTCCCACCAGGAAGAGAGACACATCATAGTTACATACAGACTTGATCGTGCAACAATCCAGGAACTGTGTGCCCAGTTGGAGCCAGACCTGATGTCAGCTATCCGCCATCCCACAGGGATACCCCCCCTAGTGCAGGTCCTGTCAGTACTCCATTTCCTGGCAAGTGGTTCCTTTCAAACAACAGTGGCCATTGCATCAGGAATGTCCAAGCCAATGTTCTCTAATGTGTTGTCCAGAGTGTTGTCTGCCCTGCTGAAACACATGCGCAGCTACATCGTGTTCCCTCAGGTGGAGGATTTGCCCACAGTGAAAGGTGACTTCTATGGCCTGGGACATATCCCCAACATCATTGGTGCCATTGATGGGACACATGTGGCATTAGTACCACCCGCAGGAGTGAACAGGTGTACAGAAACCAGAAGAGCTACCATTCGATGAATGTGCAGATGGTGTGTTTGGCAGACCAGTACATCTCCCATGTGAATGCCAAGTTTCCTGGCTCAGTGCATGACGCTTACATTTTGAGGAATAGCAGCATCCCTTATGTGATGGGGCAACTCCAGAGGCACCCTGTGTGGCTAATAGGTGAGGCCAAGGACCCAATACAGTGTGAATAGGTGTCGAGATATTGGGTTGTCCCTAAACGTTAGTGTGTTTCTAACAGTTGTCCCTCGATATTTACAGGTGACTCTGGTTACCCCAACCTGTCATGGCTACTGACCCAAGTGAGAAATCCCAGGACAAGGGCAGAGGAACGCTACAATGAGGCACATGGGCGAACTAGGAGGGTGATCGAACGCACCTTCGGCCTCCTGAAGGCCAGATTCCGGTGCCTCCATATGACAGGTGGTTCCCTATACTACTCACCAAAGAAGGTGTGCCAGATCATCGTGGCCTGCTGTATGCTGCACAACCTGGCTTTGCGATGGCAGGTGCCTTTTCTGCAGGAGGATGGGCCATATGGTGGTCTTGTGGCAGCTTTGGAGCCTGTGGACAGTGAAGAAGATGTGGCAGAAGAAGAGGATATTGACAACCGAAACAACATAATCATGCAATACTTCCAGTGAGACACAGGTAAGAAGATGTCACTGCCTCCCACATCTCATATTATTGTTGGAGCTAGCATAAGTCTGTCATTTTCACTCAGTGTATGGACCCTGACTTGCCACTTTGCCTTTCCATTTCACAGATGTGGGTCCCACTTTGTGCCCTCTGCTATATTTCCTCCTGGCCTACAGCTGTGTTACATCAGTATGTGCACAAGTAAATTGACATTGCTATATTCCATGGATATTGCAATTACACATTTGTGAAAGCACAGACTGACTCCAGATTGTTTTGTGATTGAAGTGTGTTTATTTCTGTGCTAATAAGTGGAGGGAGTTGTAAAATGGGCTGGGGGGATGGTGGAGGAATGCCCATGGCAGAGTCCAGTCTATTTGTTTCACAGGTGCATTGTCCAAAAGGGCATAGGAAGTGGAGCAATGGCAGTTTAAGGATGGACAGGGTGACAAAGTGGGACAGAAGGGTGACATTCAGCGGGGTCCTTGTGTGATAGTTGGTTTGGGGTCTGTGTGGGTATCTGTACTGGACATGCTTTGGGGATGGGTGTGCATGCATTGGTATTACATGCAGGGCTTGTTTTTGGGATGTGTTGGTTGTATTGGTGTGGTATCTGTGGGTTGTTGGGGTGATGGGTGTGAGGGTAAGGGTTGGGTATGTGATGGCATGCAGGTAGGGTGGGGGATAAAGTAGTAAAGATTTGCCTTAGCAGAGTCCAGTCCTCCTGCTACTCTTGCGAGGCCCTCTGGATGCAGTATTGCCAAGACTTGCTCCTCCCATGTTGTTAGTTGTGGGGGAGGAGGTAGGGGTCCACCGCCAGTCCTCTGTACTGCAATCTGGTGTCTGGAGACCACGGAACGCACCTTCCTCCGTAGGTCATTCCACCTCTTCCTGATGTCATTCCGTGTTCTTGGATGCTATCCCACTGTGTTGACCCTGTCGACAATGCTCCGCCATAGCTCCATCTTCCTTGCAATGGAGGTGTGCTGCACCTGTGATCGAATAGCTGTGGCTCTACCTGGACGATTTCCTCCACCATGACTCTGAGCTCCTTCTCAGAGAACCTGGGGTGTCGTGGAGATGCCATGATGTGGTGTGGGTGATGTGTGAGGTGGTGTCTGTTGTGATGTGTTAGTGTGTGTTGTTTGAGGTGCGTGGATGTTGTGTAAGTTATGGTGTTGTGTGTCTGTGGATGCTGGTGTTGTTTAAGGTAGTGTCTCTCTGGTCTGCTATCAAATTTCTGGTAGTACGGGTTTGTGGGTGATGTGAGTGTGTGTTTTATAGTGGTGTGAGTGTGTGGGTGTGGTATGTGTATGTTTATCAGGTGTGTGTTTTTCTAATTATCCAATGTGGTGGTGTTTTGTAAATGTGTGTGTATTTTGAGCGCGGCGGTGTGTACTGCCAATGGTTTACCGCGGTTGAAAGTCCGCTGCATTGATTCGTTGGTCCTGATAGTGTGGGCGTATTCTTGTTGGCGTGACGGTGTGGGTTTTGTTATCGCCAGTTTATCACTGACCTTTGGTGTGGCGGACTTGTGTGGGTGTCTGTATTGTGGCTGATTCCGAGCTGTGGGTCATAATACCTGTAGTGGAATTCCACGACTGCAGCGGTATGTTGGCGGTCTTCTGCACGGCGGTAAGTGGGATTTACCGCCAGGGTTGTAATGAGGGCCAGAGTGTTTTTTGCAAAGTGCCTAACTGTGGATTTTGGCCTCTAGCTCAGCCGGTACCTAGGGAAACCTACCAAAAATGTGCATTTTTGAAAACTAGAGACCTAGGGGAACTCAAGAAGGGTTGACTTGTGGGGCTCTCACCAGGTTCTGTTACCCAGAATCATCCTTTGCAAACCTCAAAATTTGGCTAAAAAACACTTTTTTCTCACATTTCGGTGACAGTAAGTTCTGGAACCTGAGAGGAGCCACAAATTTACTTCCACCCAGTGTTCCCTCAAGTCTCCCGATAAAAATGGTACCTCACTTGTGTGGGTAGGTATGGTGCCCGCAACAGGAAATGCCACAATAAACTAAGTGAACACATCACATTTTCTCATAGAAAACAGAGGTGTTTTTTGCAAAGTGCCTACCTGTGGATTTTGGCCTCTAGCTCAGCCGGCACCTAGGGAAACCTACCAAATCTATGCATTTTTGAAAACTAGAGACCTAGGAGAATCCATGACGGGTTGACTTGTGGGGCTCTCACAAGATTCTGTTACCCAGAATCCTTTGCAAACCTTACAATTTGGCTAAAAAAAACACTTTTTCCTCACATTTCGGTGAAAGAAAGTTCTGGAATCTGAGAGGAGCCACAAATTTCCTTCCACCCAGCATTCCCCCAAGTCTCCCGATAAAAATGGTACCTCACTTGTGTGGGTAGGCCTTGTGCTTGCAACAGGAAATGCCCCAAAACACTATCTGGACACATCAAAATTATCAAATAGAAAACAACATGTTTTTACAGGGGGGCACCTGCGTTTTTGGTCCTGGTCTCAGCAGCCATGTAGGGAAACCTACCAAACCCAGACATTTCTGAAAACTAGACACCTGAGGAAGTCAAGGGAGGTGTGACTTGCATGGTTCCCCCAATGTTTTCTTACCCAGAATCCTCATCAAACCTCAAATTTAGCTAAAGAATCAAATTTTCCCACATTTCTGTGTGGGATCACTGCACCGGGACAAATCTCCTACCACCCAAAGTTCCCCTCAGTCTCCTGATAAAAATGATACCTCACTTGTGTAGGTGGGCCAAGTGTTTGTGACCCGGAAGAGCCAAAAACACGTCGAAATTGAGGGGGAACAAAAGTGGGTCTAAAAGGGCAGTTTGAAAAAAATCATTTTTAGGCTGACAAGTGCAGCAGAAATTTTATTGGTATAGATGAGATAATGCTGGGTGGCAGGAATTTTGTGGATTCCTGCAGATTCCAGAAGGTTCCATCACAAAAATGTGGGAAAAATGTGTGCTTTCCAGCAAAGTTGCAGGTTTGCAGGGCATTGTGGATAAGGAAATGTTGCGGGATGCATGTGAAGAACACCACCCTGGAATCAACTAGATGCTTAGTTTTCAGATGTGTCTAGTTCTTGTGGATTTTTCTACATGGCAGCATCCCAAAGTAAAAAAAAGTGCAGCCCCCAGCATTCCAAGTAGGACAATTTTGGGAGTTACCAAGCTCTCATGGCCCAAATGTAAAACAAAAAACAAAAATAATCAAATGTCCTCTTGCTTGCCATGGGATAAGATGTTTTAGTGTGCAGGGGAGAGCTGAATGACTGTTAGCCCATTCAGTTCGGGTGGGGGGGCATAACCATGCCCATACTTGTTGGTAGCCACCATCCCACTATTTTCTTTATTCTTTTTTTTATTCTCTGGCATCTAGTAGGCTTTCTGTCCCTCCAGGGTGTGGATCGGGGGTAATTGCCCAATCTGCCCACTGGTGGGCAGAACAACTTTGGCCCCATTTATTTGGGGTGGGGGTATGGCCATTTTAAAAAAAAAATCTTCCCTGGTCTCTGGTGGGCTTTCTGCCCCCCTTGGGAGCAGATGGGCCTTCCAAAAATAGGCCAATCTGCCCCCAAGGGGGGCAGTTATGGCCAACAGTAATGTGCCCCCATAGGGAGCGACTCTTGCCCAAGGGTCTGCCCCCCCAAACAAAACACACACATACCCACACACCAATCCATGGTGTCTAGAGGTTTCTGCCTAACAAAAATCGGCCAATCTGCCCCCAAGAGGGGCATAAATGGCCTAAATACAATTTGACCCCCAGGGGCGCGACCCTTGTCTAAGGGGTCGTTCCCCATACACAAAAACATAATAAATAAAAAAATATATATATCCCTGGTGTCTAGAGATTTCTGCCTCCCCTGGGGGCACATCTGCCTAATTATATTAGGACGATCTGCCTCCAGGGGGGGGCAGAAAAGGCCTAAAAATATTTTGACCCCCTAGGGAGTGGCCCTTGCCAAAGGGGCCGCTCCCCTTATGCCTTAGTATATAAAAAAAAAAAATCCCTAGTGTCTTGTGGTTTCCGCCCCCCTGGGGGCATAAATGACCTAATAATAATTCCCACCCCCCTGGGAGCGACACTTGTTCAAGGGGTCACTCCCCAAACATAAAAAAATAAAAATAAACAAAAACAAATTATCCCTGGTGTCTAGTTGTTTTCTGCCCCTCCCCCTACCCTCCCCCCTCCCCCACTGGGGGCAGATCGGTTAGTGGCCATGCAAATAGGGGCATTTTCCTACACATGTGCAGTGCCCAAAACACAGTTATGTTGGTTTCTATCTTACATAGCGGGCATTAAGGATATGTGATCAAAGTGGGACAGCAAATTATTATGAGGCAGAAAAAATATTGTATTTTAAATCCAGACAATAGAGCTTTGGAGAGGTATCAGATTTTGTAGTAAAGAGGGACACAATCACATAAAGGGACACAGCAACAGTTAATGGGGAACTCAACACAATATTTTCAGAAGCTTAAATAAGATTTGAAATAGCTGCTATCTATTGTAAACACAGTGGGGACATGGGCCACAAGTCTCACCCTATTGCTTGGTAGACCCTCAAAAGGAAAAAGGGTAGAAGAGAATGGACTTTCATCAACTGCATCACGTAGATGGGGAGAAAGAGGGTGTCTTTTAAACAGCCATTCTGTGGTCTTATTCAAGCTTTGAAAGGCGATTGTAGGTCTCCGTCCTCATCCCTCCATTTGCCCCTAGGCAGGAGACACATGTGATCTAGAATGATCCACAGCAGTAAAATCAGCCTCTGGCCTGGTTGTGGTACTGCCAGCAATCGTATCTCAGTGCCTGATTGTGCATTACCTCTGTGTGCTCTGCCCAATGGGGGTCCTGCAGGTACATCCCTGTTTCTAGATGCATCCTCTGCTGCATTGACAGGCATGGAGAACACGTCCAACAAATCCTCCCCATTTGCGTGTTGCTGTCCTCTTTCTCTTGTGGTTCAATAATCTGGGGAAATAATTAGGAAGGAAGAGGAACAGTTGGGGCACATTCTCTGGTACTGTTCTTAAGGTGGCTAATTAGATATTCCAATTTCTCCTGAGTATTCTTCTTACCCCGTACTTTGGATTCATGTTTATGTTTGTGTGCTTCCTCGTGCCATTGTATAAAGAGGGTCATTATGCAGCCTCTATTCTATTTTAAGGGTCCTTCAGCTTTTTTTGTAGGTTAGCTAATCTTTCTATATCGAAGGTACCATGCTTCTGAAAGTCCTAATTTCTGCCCTCATTAATGAGATCCACCGACTCTCATAAATATTTGCATGTACATTTACCATATTGATGGTACATAGTATTGACAGAAGCCCCTGATGGTATGTGCTCACAACTTTTACCATCCAACCCTTATTATCACCTCTTACATTTCATCAACACTTAGGTACCAGTGGGCTAGGTCTGCAGGACTTGTTGATTTGTGAAAGGTAAGTGTTTATTTTTCAGAATAGCATGCAACAGTGGGCAAATATGATGGGTTGGAATGCTACCCTGAATGATTGCTGTAAGAACACTTCAAAATGCAGGTAAGTTCAAGTTCAGGTTTTATTGAGGAGAACAAACCTACGCCCGCCTCCAACTATAGGTTCACTCCAACTGCCATCACCTTCATTCCACATTCTAAAATCTGCAGTGTCCAGTTACCATGGAGCTAGCAACTCAGACACCACATCTCCCTTCCTTAATAATGTTCCAACAATATAATGGCTACAATCTTGCACTGGAGGTTAAACAGAAAATGTAACTTAAAGAAAGTGACAACATATCCATGTGACCAAACAATGGTAAACAATACAATAAAATCAGCCCAAAGCACCCCAATTACTACAGCTAACCCCATTATTCCTTCTCTATGTACAGAATACTTAATATTAAATAAAAATGTTATATTCTTCACATAACAAACTCATTACATTTCTTAGGTAATATAACTTTCCTTCCCCTATATGTTGTCAAATGTGAGTTTATTTCTGGCTCATTAGCATCCTGCTGTATATTATTGGAGGAATATCCTTGAATGCTAGGAACCACTGCCTTTGACTCTGGAGTATGCATAAGCTGTGTTCCTGTGTTTGTTATATCATCCCATAGCCATTCCATGTCCTGTGTGTGTATATCCTTCCTATTATTGATTTTCAAATCCATGATTTTATTACACCTGAACATTCTGCTAAAATGCCATATTTTTATCAATTAACAAGGCTGACTTATTGTAAACATCTCTCACTTGTAGTGGTTCTGAAAACTTGCTCCAACCTTTCTTCCTCTTGTGTCCAAGCTTAACTTTTACCCAATCACATGAAAGTAAATGTACCTCTTTGACACCATGTTTTTTGTCATAATGCATTTTATACACTTCTTGTGTTTTCCGCATATTGTTTTTGACTACAGAAAGTGGCCACTTACTGCAAATCTTTTTTTCCTGCCAAACTAGATTGTCTTTCGTGAAGGGTTCCCTACCCCTTAAAATTCACAAATGACTATATCCGATTCCAGTGGGAGTAATTCTGTATGCCCAAATAGTGCTGTTCAGTTCCTTCTCCCAATCCTTTCCCACACCAATGGCAGCTTGTATTCTACCCATTATTATCTTGTTAAACCGTTCCACTATTCCATTCCCAGCCAGATGGTAAACAGTTTTTCTTTAGCAACAATTCCATTCCTCTTAAGGAACTTATGAAATCTCTCCTTTATAAATTGTGGCCCATTGTCGCTCAACACCTATTTGGAATACCTTCTCTTACAAACAGACCGTCTAGAAAAGTAACTACTTCTTTCCCCTCAATTTTCTCCATTACCATAATCTCAGGCCACTTAGAGTAGTTGTCCATGGCGACAACTATGTGCTTAGATAGTCCCCATTCATTCAAAATGGGTCCGAGTATGTCTATGCTCACTTCTTCCAATTTGCATTCTGGGAATATACATTCACCCAAGGGAGGTCTAAGCACAGTGTGAGACTTGTCAGCATTGGTACAAACAACACAATTCTTCAAAAAAATTCCAATTTTGACATCCATACCAGGCCACCAATACAAGGATTTCACTCTTTTCTTTAATTTTACCATTCCTAGATGCCCCCCATGCATTAATACTAAAATTCTTGATCTTAGCCCTACTGGGAGTACTAGACTGTCCCCTCTGAAAATGTACCCTGAATCACTCAAGGATAATTCATCTTTAATTTCCCAATACTTCCTACATTTGTCTTGTAATTTGTCTTTCCTTGCCCAACCTTCGACTATAAGCTGTTTGATTAAACTCATATTCCTCTCTTTTTGGTATTCCAAATCCCATTCTTCTTCTAATATGGCACTGTATTCATCATTAACAAATGCCACATTTTAATTATTCCATTCATTTTTAATTTATTCCTCTTTAGGTAAGGGAGATCTGCAACCTCATTAATCTTCCCCGGTAAATATTCCACATCATACACCTAATACAACAACTTTAAGGCCATTCTTGCAAAGTGAAGTACCTTAACCAGTGGTTTGTAGTCTGTCCTTGACCCCCATATGTTGTGCCCAAATTTTTCCATGGCCCACACAACTGCTAACATCTCTGTTTCGATCACAAAGAATTTACCCTCGTCAGGTGACAATGAACAGGAGACATATGGTACCGTACTTTCACTACTACACTCAGACGTTTGGGTAAGTACTGTTCCAAGGCCCTTTGCACAAGCATCTGTTGTGACTATGCTGCATGTTCCTATTTTAAAGCCCTGCAAGGGACTGGTTCTGCAAATATCTTGTTTAATATTCTCAAAATCAGTTTGTAATTGCTTATTCCAATTCCATTCTTGCCTTACTTTTAGTAATTGTCTCAATTTGTGTGTTTTCATTGCGAAATTCTCTACAAACTTAGCATAACATTCTGTAAGTCCTAAAAAGGATCTTATTTCATCCTGGGATGTAGGTGCAGGTATGTCACTAATACCCTTGATAATGTCCTTCTTGGGTGTGATTCTCTCACTTCCTACTTCATGTCCCAGATAGGTTACTGAATTCACAGCGAATTTGCATTTTCCTAGTTCTGCTGTTAAACCCACATCTGCTAGCTTCTTCAATACTAACCTGAGTTTGTGATCATGTTCCTCCCTACTGTGACCCATAACAATTATGTCATATTGAAAGTAAATGACTTTACTTATCCCTTTGAATAGTTTAAACGTTAATGGGGTCATTACAACATTGGCGGTAAAAGCTGCTTACCGCCGTGCAGAAGACCGCCAGCACACCGCCGCCACGGTCATTATGACGCACAGCTCGGAATCCGCCAAAATCCAGACACCCACACAAGTCCGCCACACCAAAGGTCAGTGATAAACTGGCGATAACAAAACCTCCACTGTCACGCCAACAGGAATACGCCCACACTATCACGACCCACGAATCCACGCAGAGGTCTTTCAACCACGGTATTCCATTGGCAGTACACACTGCTGCGCTCAAAATACACACAAATTTACAAAACACATCCACATCGGACAATTCGAAATACACACACCTGATACACATACACACACCACTCCCACACATCCAATACAATATAAAACACACACCCACATCACCCACAAACCCTTACGTCAACAATTGCGACAGAAGGCCAGAGAGAGACACCACCAGAAAGAACAATAGCATCCACAGGCACCCTACACCATCACTCACACAACATCCAAGCACCTCACACAACACACCTCTAAATATCACCCCACACACCACAACACACCACAACACACACCACCCCACACATCACCCACACCACCCCATTGCCCCGCAAAGACACCCCAGGTTCTCTGAGGAGGAGCTCAGGGTCATGGTGGAGGAAATCATCCGGGTAGAGCCACAGCTATTCGGCTAACAGGTGCAGCACACCTCCATAGCTAGGAAGATGGAGCTATGGCGAAGAATCGTGGACAGGGTCAATGCAGTGGGACAGCACCCAAGAACACGGGATGACATCAGGAAGAGGTGGAACGACCTACGGGGAAGGTGCGTTCCGTGGTCTCAAGACACCACCTTGCAGTTCAGAGGACTGGCGGCAGACCCCCACCTCCTCCCCCAGAACTCACTACATGGGAGGAGCAGGTCTTGGCTATACTGCATCCTGAGGGCCTCGCAGAAGTAGCTGGAGGAATGGACTCTGGTAAGGCAAATCTTTCACTACTTCATCCCCCACCCACCTGCATACTATCACATACCCCCATCCTCAACCTCACCCCCATCACTCCAACTCCTCATGTATGTCCCAATATCACAAACCACACATCCCAAACCCAAGCCCTGCATGTAACACCAAAGCATGGACACCCATAACCAAAGAATGTCCACTGCACATACCCATACACCCCCCTAAACCATTATCACACAAGGTCCTACACAGGAATGCAAGCACTGGGGTACATGGTCACCCACCCATTGCACACCATGGCACACACAGATGCAATAATCATGCCTTTACACCCCTGCAGGACCCCTACCCAACGTCACTGGACAGGAGGGTCCAGACATCTCCACTCCACCCACAGAAGAGGCCCACAGTGATGACAGCAGCTCTGTCCAACTGGATCAAGATGACCAGCCCGGCCCATCTGGGACCTCGGGCAGTTGGTTCCCCTCACACTGGCACAGGCCACTACAGAGCTACCCCCCTCTGGAAACACCAGCACAGCATCCACCCAGCGGGCACATCCCTCTGTCTCCAGGACACGTCAATCCACAGTGTGTCCACCACTACAGGGAACCCAGGCTAACCCACCACCCCAACAACACCAGGGACCTTGGGGCAGTGGGCACACGGTTCAGGGGACTGAGGCCCAGGAACACAGGGGAACTGGGAGTGCTGCTGTGTGACAGGGGGAGGACAGGCCCAAGGAACCCACTCTCCATGAGGCCCTCTGCAACATCATGGGAGCCTACCACCATTCCCAGGAGACGATGGCAATGGTACTGGCCAAGTTTCAGGAGACCCAGCGGCTGCAGGAGGAACAGTATCTGGGCTTCAGGGAGGAACTAAAATCCATCAATTCCACCCTGGGCACCATTGTAGGGGAGCTGAAGGAACTCGTCAGCACCAAGAGGGACACTGTGGCACAACAAGGGGCCCCTGACACTAGCCTGGACAATGAACTGCCTACCACCTCTGCCGGCGCTAATCGACAGGAGGTACCGCCACAGGACCACGACACCAGCACCCCACCCCCTGCAGATGGAGAACCACCCCGCAAGCGGTCCCTGAGATCCAGGACAAAGACAGAGAACAATGCCAAGACCCCTGCCAAGAAATGAGACCACCCTGAATGTCATCCTTCTGTCCCACTTTGTCACCCTGTCCATACTTAAACTGCCCCAGCTCCACTTCCTATGCCCCTTTGGACAATGCACCTGTGAGACTAATAGACTGGACTCTGCCATGGACATTCCTCCACCATCACCCCTGATCATTTTTACAACCCCCTCCACTATTTAGCACTTAAATAAACACCCTTAAATCACAAAACTATCTGGAGTCTCTCTGTGCTTTCACAATTGTGTATTTGCAATAACTGAGGAAAATAGCAATGTCCATTTTATTGTCAACATACCTATGTCACACAGCTCTAGTCCATGCGGAAACAAAGCAGATGTCACACAGTGGGACCCACATCTGTGAAATCGTAAAGGGAAAGTGACAACTCAGTGACCCTACACTGGGTGAAAATAACAGACAGATGAGAGGTAGTAGAATTAAATCAGATGTAGCAGGCAGTGTTGTCTTCTTACCTGTGTCTCACTGGAAGTATTGGTGGATCACCGTGTTCCTGTTGTCTATGTCCTCTTATTCTGCTTCCTCGTCTTCACTGTCCACAGGCTCCACAGCTGCCACAACACCTCCATCTGGACCATCCTCCTGCAGAAAAGGCAACTGCCGTCACAAAGCCAAGTTGTGAAGCATACAGCAGGCCATGATGATCTGGCATATCTTCTTTGGTGAGTAGAATAGGGAACCACCTATCATATGGAGGCACCGGAACCTGGCCTTCAGGAGGCCGAAGGTCCTCTCTATAATCCTCCTGGTTCGCCCATGGGCCTCATTGTAGCGTTCCTCTGCCCTTGTCCTGGGATTCCTTACAGGGGTCAGTAGCCATGACAGGTTGGGGTAACCAGAGTCACCTGCAAATGGCGAGGGACAACTGCTAGACACACACTAACTCATAGGGACATCCCCAGACCCAAACACCTATTCACACTGTATAGGGTCCATGTCCTCACGTAACCTCTGCCTCTGGAGTTGCCCCATCACATAAGGGATGCTGCTATTCCTCAGAATGTAAACGTCATGCACTGAGCCAGGAAATTTGGCATTCACATGGGAGATGTACTGGTCGGCCAAACACACCATCTGCACATTCATCGAATGGTAATTCTTCCGGTTTCTACACCTGTTCACTCCTGTGGGGGGACCAAGGCCACATGTGTCCCATCAATGGCACCTATGATGTTGGGGATATTTCCCAGGGCATAGAAGTCACCTTTCACTGTAGGCATATCCTCCACCTGAGGGAAAACGATGAAGCTCCACATGTGTTTCAGCAGGGCAGACAACACTCTGGACAACACGTTGGAAAACATAGGCTGGGACATCCCTGATGCTATGGCCACTGTTGTTTGAAAAGACCCACTTGCTAGGAAATGGAGTACTGACAGAACCTGCACTAGAGGGGGGATTCCTGTGGGATGGCGGATAGCTGACATCAGGTCTAGCTCCAACTGGGCACACAGTTCCAGGATTGTGGTACGATCAAGTCTGTAGGTGATGATCACATGTCGCTCCTCCATTGTCGACAGGTCCACCAACGGTCTGTACACCGGAGGACGCCGCCATCTCCACACCTGCCCCAGCAGACGTGGCCTATGGAGGAGAACAGTGAGCAGAGATTCAACCAACTCTGAGGTACGTAAACACAACTTAATCGGAAAATGTTTGCAAATCGACATATGGCTGTATTAGTGTTTAAGCAAGGCCTAGATATGTGTGACGCAGTCCAAAATAATGCCAGGTGGGCCCGTAAATGGCGGCTGCCTGACCTGTAAAGTGGGACAAGGGGATATGAGGTAACTGCGCTGGCGTTGTACACCGTCGCGGTAGGCGGTCGAAGACCGCAGCGCAATCCTGCATTGGTTAACATTGGACCCTATGGGTCCCAGGATGCCAATGACGATGTATGTCGGCGGTGACGGTACACACCGCCGTGGACGTGACCGCCATTTTCGACCGTGGGTGCATGTGCATCATGGCAAGGGTAGTGATGCGGGCCAATGACTGTGACGGTGCGGACGGTTATATCGTCTCCTTTTTCCCTGTACTATTCCTGTAGGTCAGCACCCACCAGAAGAAGGATATTTGGCGTGCCATCGCCAAGGAAGTCCGGACCCTGGGGGTCTACCACAGACGGAGCACCCACTGCCGGAAAAGATGGGAGGATATTCGCTGCTGGAGCAAGAAGACGGCGGAGGCCCAGCTGGGGATGGCATCCCAACGTGGGAGGGGTGCCCGTCGCACCATGACCCCCCTGATGTTCTGGATCCTGGCGGTCGCGTACGCGGAGTTGAATGGGCGCTTGAGGGTATCACAGCAGCCACAAGGGGGTGAGTACACTCTGATTCAGCTGATTCAGCGTTCCCCCATTCAGACATTGTAGGTGTCTGGATGGGGGAGGTGGGCTGTGGGTTCCCCTAGGCCAGGGCGAGTTTAGTAGGCAAGGTCCCTTCTGAAGGCAGGCCCTGTGGCACTCCACCCCACCTGTGTACAGAGCCAACTACACCTAGTCAGGCTCTTGTGACATCCATGAGTGCAGCAATCAGGCATAGCCTTGTAACCCATGTCCCTGTGATTGATTAGGGAACTCCAAGTGCACAGCGTAGTGCAGGGGGCTTCTGTGTCTGTAGTGTCTGCCAACTGTAGCAGTATCGCATGCACTCAACATGTCTTTCTTCTTTCTCGCCCCCCCTTTTGTGGTCTTCCTGTTCTTGTGTGCATTAGCATCATCAGGCGGAGGAGCTGCATCCCACATGGCCCTGGAGGGCGACACAACGGAGTCTGAATTCACCAGTGGGACGGAGGACGAGGGGAGCTCCACGGCAGGGACAGGAGCTGAGACCAGCGACACAGACTCCTCCTCTGATGGGAGCTCCTTTGCGGTGGCGGGCCCATCTGTGCCTCCCGCATCTACAGGTACAGCCACCACCCCCCCACCAGCACCGCCCTCCCAGCAGCCCCTCAGTGTTTGCTCCGTGGCCACTCACCCAGGAGGGTGGGCATCTCCTTCGCCCCAGGCACCTCAGCCCCTGCCTCTGTCACCCCTGCTGCCCTCAGATAGGAGGCCATTGACCTCCTCAGGTCCCTCACTGTTGGGCTGTCTACCATGTTGAATGCCATCCAGGGTGTTGAGAGGCAGTTGCAACAAACCAATGCATACCTGGACGGCATTCATTCTGGTCAGGCAGCCCAACAGCAAACTTTTCAGACTCTGGCCTCAGCACTGATGGCAGCCATTGTCCCTGTCTCTAGCCTCCCCCCTCCAACTTCCTCCACCCAGACCCAAACCCCTGTACCTCAGCCTATCCCAAGCACACCATCAGACCAGCATGCACACACGTCAACACACAAGGGAAGCTCAAGCAAACATAAGTACCACACATCCCACAGGCACTCACACAAGCATCATACACATGCAGACATACCAACATCCACTGCCTCCACTGTGTCCCCCCTCCTCCTCATCTTCCTCCTCCCTCTCTGTCTCGTCTCCACTCACACCTGCATGCACTACATCGTCAGCCACTACCTCCATCACCAGCACACCTATCACCACACCCCGCTCACGTGCACTCACCACCCCGACTACCATTTACACATCCCCTGTGTCCTCTCCCAGTGTGTCCGTGAGCCCACCTCCCAAGGCACACAAACGCAGCCACACACCGACCCAACAGCCATCCACCTCACGACAGCCCCCATCCCATGCACCTTCACCCAAAGTCAGCAAACGTACACTCCTACAACCATTACCTCTTCCTCCACTCCCAAACCCCCTCCATCTACCCGTCCCAGTGTGCCCCAAAAACTTTTCCTGTCCAACCTTGACCTCTTTCCCTCACCTCCCCCACCCCTTCAGTCTCCTAGGGCCCACCTCTCCAGGTCCCAACCCAGCGCCTCAGCCACAACATCTGCGGGAACAGTGGTGCCCGTAGTAACCGGCTTCTGGAGAGCGCCAGGCAGCAGGGCAGTCAGTGTGGCAAGGAGCCAGAGCACGGACAGTCCCCCACCTCAAAACCAGAAAATGTTGGCCAGTGCCTGGCGGGAGAGAGGAAAAAAATCTGCCTCCAAAGCCGCTCCCAGGGGTACAGTTGGGAGTGTGGAGACAGCTGCGCCACCATCCAAGGTGGGGAAGGGGCACAGTAAAACCGGCATGTCTGGGAAAACCTGCACAGTGGACAAGACCGCAACAAGCACTGCTGCCAAGGACACCGCCACCACCAGCACCGCTGCCAAGGACACCGCCGCCACCAGCACCGCTGCCAAGGACACCGCTGCCACCAGCACCGCTGCCAAGGACACCGCCGCCACCAGCACCGCTGAACAGAACACCATCACCACCAGCACCGCTGAACAGGACACCGACGAAACAAGCACCGCTGCCAAGGACACCGCCGCCGCCAGCACCGCTGAACAGGACATCACCACCACCAGCACCGCTGAACAGGACACCGCCGCCGCAAAGCTACCGAGGCCACCACGAGCAGGATGAAGCACTCTGGGCACCAAGCCCCCTCCAGAACCAGTGGAGAAAGGCATCCACTACCTCAGTCCTTGGCAGGATGAAGCACTCTGGGCACAAAGCACCCTCCAGAACCAGTGGAGAGATCCATCCACTACCTCAGTCCTTGGCAGGATGAAGCACTCTGGGCACAAAGCCCCCTCCAGAACCAGTGGAGAAAGGCATCCACTATCTCTGTCCTTGGCATGATGAAGCACTCTGGGCACCAAGCCCCCTCCAGAACCAGTGGAGAAAGGCATCCACTACCTCTGTCCTTGGCAGGATGAAGCACTCTGGGCACAAAGCCCCCTCCAGAACCAGTGGAGAGATCCATCCACTACCTCAGTCCTTGGCAGGATGAAGCACTCTGGGCACCAAGCCCCCTCCAGAACCAGTGGAGAAAGGCATCCACTACCTCAGTCCTTGGCAGGATGAAGCACTCTGGGCACAAAGCCCACTCCAGAACCAGTGGAGAAAGGTATCCACTACCTCTGTCCTTGGCAGGATGAAGCACTCTGGGCACAAAGCCCCCTCCAGAACCAGTGGAGTATCACATCCACTACCTCTGTCCTTGGCAGGATGAAGCACTCTGGGCACAAAGCCCCCTCCAGAACCAGTGAAGAAAGGCATCCACTACCTCTGTCCTTGGCAGGATGAAGCACTCTGGGCACAAATCCCCCTCCAGAACCAGTGGAGTATCACATCCACTACCTCTGTCCTTGGCAGGATGAAGCACTCTGGGCACAAAGCCCCCTCCAGAACCAGTGGAGAAAGGCATCCAGTCACCCTATCCTTGGCAGGATGAAGCACACTGGGCACCAAGCCCCCTCCAGAACGGGTGGAGACTGTTATCCACTTGAGAGACTGTGGCTTTGCACTCCCCAGGATGGAACAGTGGGCAACCCACCCACTGTAGAGACTTGAGAGACTGTGGCTTTGCACTCCCCAGGATGTAACAGTGGGCAAACCACCCACTGTAGAGACTTGTGAGACTGTGGCTTTGCACTCCCCAGGATAAAGCAGTGGGCAAACCACCCACTGGAGAGACGTGAGAGACTGTGGCTTTGCACTCCCCAGGATAAATCAGTGGGCAAACCACCCACTGGAGAGACTTGAGAGACTGTGGCTTTGCACTCCCCAGGATACATCAATGGGCATGGAGCCCCCTCGTGGATCTGGCGTCGTGCACTCATCCGGCTGAGGTGCTCTCCCTTCCCTTCCCCCTGAGGTGCATGTTTTATTTCTATCTGATGCCCCAGCAGTGTTCTCTCCGTCTTGTTCGGGTATTGAGTGTGGGCCTCGCCCATGCATTGTGGGCCCAGTGGTTCACGGACTATGATGGTGGAATACCTTGGACTTGTATTCTTGGTGTATATATTTGTTTATAGTGTGAATATCTTTATACATGTATATATTTTTGATTCATGTATTTGAATATATTACAATCATTCGACTCATTTCCTGTTGTCCTTGCATTCTTCCAGGAGGGGTTGGGGGTGCAACTGTAATGTGTCATGATGTATTAGTGTGTGTGCTGTCGTGGGTGAGGGTGGGGGTGGGGGTGGGGGTGTTGCGTGTGTGTGTCACTCTCTTTTCCCTCCTCCCTCCCCTGTGTCATAGGTGCAGTACTCACCGTGGTCTTCGCCGCCGTCTTTGTTGCTTCTGGTAGAGAAGCAGGAAGATAAAGGCTGGCGGTATCTGGAGCTCGGGTTCCATAGCATCCTGATTCCTCGTGGGGTGTGTAGAGGTGAGCGTTTTCCCTTCCAAGTCCTGTTTCCGCCGTGTTTTTGTTCACGGTGAATCCGCCCCGGAAAAGGTGGCGGATTGAACTGTCGTAATTCTGTGGGTGGTACATTGTCCTCTGCCTGTCTGTTGATGGATACCTCTGCGGTGTTTGGTGCCTTGGCGGTCGGAGTGTTAAAGTGGCTGTCTATGTTGGCGGTTTCCGCCACGGTCGTGATTCCAATTTGTTTTCCGCTGGCCTGTTGGCGGTTTTACCACCGCTTTAACACCGACCGCCAGGGTTGTAATGACCACCAAAGCGCTTGAACACAGCTGCTGCTGATACTAAATCAAATGGCATGCTAACAAACCTATAACATCGAAATGGAGTGATGAAAGCTGTGACGTTCCCGCTTGAAGTGTGTAACCGGATGTGGTGGTAGGCTGAAGTTAGATCTATCATAGAGAACCATTTTACACCTTTGGATTGAGACAGCTGATCAATTTTAGGTAGGGGAAATTTGTCAATAACGATATTTTTGTTCAGTTCTCTCAGGACGATACAAAGGTGTAACCATCCATCTGATTTACGAGCCACTACACGGGGAGCCAACGATTCAGCACTTTCAATTGGTTCAATGATTCCTTTTTTTCTAATAATTCCAATTCCTTCATAACATTTTCTGTTATGCTGATAAGTATGTTCCTAACTTTGTGACAGACTGGAATGGCCCCCTCCTTTGATATGATTGTTTGTGTCAATCCTTTTAATTCTCCAACTTCACCAGAGAACACACTTGGAAACTGTTCTTTAACTACTTCTTCTAGGCTTTTAGTGGAATCCTTAACTACCATTACTTGGTCCCCACTATTAGGGTCCAAAATAATGCCCAAGGCACCTTGCTCAATCCATCCAAGGACTGAAGGTCCCTTCTCAGCAATGTATAATTTGGCTACTCTGTTCTTAAACTTAAGTTCTACTTCCTTTAAGTCTACCATGGGAATTTTTTCACCCGTAAACTTGACAGTGTGTATATCAGTGGGAAATAGCTGTTTCCCCAAAACAGCTGCAAATTTCCCATCCCACACAGAACGCTATATGATGGAGTATGGGGATGGTGAGTCTGCAACCACCTACATATGAACTCCACGTATTCTTATGTCACACTTAGGTTTTTTTTTAGTGTTAATGTTAACAACTACAACTGTATCAGCCTCGCCAATACTCAACACACTCTCATCACTTGTTGAATCATGTTCATTGCTCTCTATTCCTTCATTACTTAATACACATTTTACCATATTATTTTTAACACCCTTTTTTTCCTGCACACTCTCTCATAATGTCCTATAATTCCATAATAAGTGTATTTAGTTTTAACCTTTGGAAAGTTCTTGTCTCTGGCAAAATCTCCTTTGTTGCCACACCTAAAATCGTAAAGGACCTTTGTCTTCCAGGTTATATTTACTCTTAGTCATTTTTTCCCTTCAGAGTATTTTCATATTTCCTATCGATTCTTTTTTCCTTGTCTTTAGGATGATTTATTTTGCATACAGCTTCTTCTCCACCTTTGATTTTAAGAACTACCTTCGTACATCTCTTCAACATTTCTGCTTTCTTCACTATTGCGACCACTTCATTTAAAGGTAAATCGCCACATACCCACAATATCCCCTGTATACTGGTATTGTTTGAATGCATAACTACTTGGTCTGTGATACGATCATCGTGTAATATACTGAATTTGCAGCTGACTGGAAGTTTCTTTAATGCAGCTACATAGTCTTCTACAGTTTTGTTAGCCAACTGTCTCCTCTGAAAGAATGCATACCTGTCTATAGCCACACAGACGGTAGGTAGGTAATATGTATCTATGTATTCTAATGCGTCTTTAAATGTATTTGTATCATCCGTTTGCCTATCTTTCTTTTCAATTTGATTATAAACATGTAAACCCTCAGGACCAAGGCTATGGAATAAAATCTTCTTCTTTCTGGAGGGCGTAAACTGTTCATCATTCTCTTCTTCTGAAGCAGATAAGTAATTCATGAAATACTCCTTCCAATCTGACCATTTAAGCAAGGGATCCCCTTGTCTCAGAAGAAATGGCACAGGTGGGGTTAGACCACGGCTCTGCGCACACACTTTCCCTTATTCTGCCACACAGTTACTATAACCAGTAAATTGTATTATACGCTTAGTAATTATAACTTCCACTTTATATGTGCATTCACGGTATTACCATGCAATCTCTATAGTGTGCCAAATCACATGCATGTCCAAGAATGCTTTAAACATATGCATGTCCCAGAATGCTTAAAACAGGGTGTGTGTGTCCTTAATACAGATAACGCACATGAGAGCTGGTGTATGTGTCACTTAGAATGTTTTAAAACAGGGTGTGGGTATCACCGTGTTCCATTAATACGGTAACGCACATGAATGAATAGTGGTATGCGTGTCACAGATAAAGGAGCTTGCTTACTGAAAAAATGGCAGAGACATGCGCGTGTTGCATGCTTAATGAGTTAGAGACGTCAGCAATGAGTGCGGCTTGTGCAATGCGCGCGAGCGATCTAGTTACCAATGTGCCCCGGTTTTTTTCCCTTAAATTGTACTCACGTGGGACGCAGACATCCCTTGCGAGTCTCCGGAGTTTTCACTCACAAACAGAATGAACACCTGCAGGACTCTTTGGGGGTCATTCAGACCCCGGCGGGCGGCGGGAGCCGCCCGCCTGGAGGGAGCCGCCATATGGCCGCTCCGCGGTCAAAAGACCGCGGAGGCCATTCTGGCTTTCCCGCTGGGCTGGCGGGCGACCGCCAGAAGGCCGCCCGCCAGCCCAGCGGGAAACCCCTCCCCACGAGGAAGCTGGCTCCGAATGGAGCCGGCGGAGTGGGTAGGTGCGACGGGTGCAGTGGCACCCGTCGCGAATTCCAATGTCTGCAAAGCAGACACAGGAATTCAGAGTGGGGCCCTCTTACGGGGGCCCCTGCAGTGCCCATGCCATTGGCATGGGCACTGCAGGGGCCCCCAGGGGCCCCACGACACCCCTCACCGCCATCCTGTTCCTGGCGGTCGGAACCGCCAGGAACAGGATGGCGGTGAGGGGGACGGAATCCCCCATGGCGGCGCAGCAAGCTGCGCCGCCATGGGGGATTCCTCAGGGCAGCGGAAAACCGGCGGGAGACCGCCGGTTTTCCTGGTCTGACCGCGGCCAAACCGCCGCGGTCAGAATGCCCTGCGGGGCATCGCCAGCCTGTTGGCGGTGCTCCCGCATCCCCGGCCCCGGCGGTCCTTGACCGCCGGGGTCGGAATGACCCCCTTTGTCTTTTCACGCTGCCTTGTAGTGCCTCTTCTCTGTCTCTCACGATTCCCCAACTGGAACTTGATTGCTCTCCCCTCAAGAAGGTTATAACTGCAAACGGCCATATCCCCCCTTCGTTGCCATTTTGTAAGAATGCTTCAAAATGCAGGTAAGTTCAAATTCAGGTTTTATTGAGGAGAGCAAACCTATGACCGCCTCCAACTGCAGGTTCATTCCACGTTCTTGAATCTGTGGTGTACAGTTACCATGGATCTAGCAACACGGACATCACAATTGCCAGTGGTTGGACTATTTGCAAGCATTCCTCTCATCTTTTTTGTGTGATTGATTTTCGTGTCCCCAGTTCATTCCATTAAGTGAAGAAGAGAAGGAAATGAATAAAAAAGTAAAGGCTTTCCTTCAGCTATATTTCTTCTAACTGTTCACCTGGGTGGGTGGGGAAGGTATCGTACACACCAAAAGATCCCCTTGTGTTCAACGAATCTTCAGTGCACATAAGGAGGGGTTCGTCCAGGGGTCAGGCATCTAAACCAGAGGGTCTCTTTACTCTCACACAATCATCATTCAAAGATCTGTGCCTAGGCTCTGGCACTCCTGCCTATTGTTCCTATTACACCACTATTTCTAGAGCCCACCCTCTATATGTATTGGGTTCACACTTATAATCATTTTAACTTTATTTGGGCTTCTGCCAGTAATACCTACCAAGCTATTTTCTCATGTTGTCTCCTACCAGAACTAGCTTTAATGTGCACCCTCTTTGACAATACATTATCCAGCACAAAATATATAGCCAAGCAAGTGAGCAGCAGACAAGCGGTAAGTGTGGTTAGACTTTACCTTAAATTCTGGTCAATTTGCACTCATGTTATTAGCCAATTTGCCAGTTTCAGCCCTGGCCCGTTCTCCAAACCCAGTCCCCTGGAGAAACTTCCTCTTTACCTCTGGCACCTGGAATCACCCTGTGGAGCTTAGTTTAGGTTTCCTTTCTGTTGAGGCATTTCTCACTGTAGTTCGAATCTGATGTGAACACTAAATGATTGTGACATTTATTCTTTTCTGTTAACATTTTATCAGCAAAAAATATAGATAACAAGAATGAAATATGGCTGACATTTGAACACAGTAATATATCTTGGTACATATACTAGTTGACAAGTGACCTCATAAAGGCTTCACCATTCACTACATAGCAATTACATAGCACAGCAGCAAATTCCTCTTCTTTGCAGAAAGTATCAATTTATCGCTGTCTTAAACACAAATTCTCCACTTTTGAACTTGTTATGGTATTTGGTGGAGTATTTCACATTTTTGTCTTACATTTAGGGGGTCATTCTGACCCCGGCGGTCTTAGACCGCCGGGGCCAGGGTCGGCGGGAGCACCGCCAACAGGCCGGCGGTGCCCCGCAGGGCATTCTGACCGCGGCGGTAAAGCCGCGGTCAGACCGGCAACACTGGCGGTCTCCCGCCAGTGTACCGCCGCCCTTTTGAATCCTCCAAGGCGGCGCAGCTAGCTGCGCCGCCGAGGGTATTCCGACCCCCCCTACCGCTATCCAGTTCCCGGCGGTCCGCCCGCCGGGAACCGGATGGCGGTAGGGGGATCGCGGGGCCCCTGGGGGCCCCTGCAGTGCCCATGCCACTGGCATGGGCACTGCAGGGGCCCCCGTAAGAGGGCCCCTACGAGTATTTCACTGTCTGCTTGGCAGACAGTGAAATACGCGACGGGTGCAACAGCACCCGTCGCACCTTCCCACTCCGCCGGCTCGATTACGAGCCGGCATCCTCGTGGGAAGGGAGTTTTTCCCTGGGCTGGCGGGCGGTCTTTTGGCGACCGCCCGCCAGCCCAGGGAAAAACTTAGAATACCCTCCGCGGTCTTTCGACCGCGGAGCGGTATTTCGGAGGGGGGAATTCTGGCAGGCGGCCTCCGCCGCCCGTCAGGGTCAGAATGACCCCCTTAGTGTACAGGGAGTCTTTTCATGGTTTACGCTTTTTCCTTGCTGGCCTGCCAGGAATCACTGTCAGCCCTTGTATTCTTCATGTCATGGTAGGGTAGGATGATGCCTGACAATAAATTGTTCTTTCAAACTAACTTCTTTCTTCATATGCTTATATCTGGTTGAGGCTTCTTTTGGTTATAAGAAATAGTTACTGTAGTGTGCCCCCACATGTAGCAGCTCTGTTGACTGGTGTCTGGCATCAAACTGCAGTACAGTGTGCACATGTTATCCTGCTTGAGAGGCTGACAGTTTTTGTAACAATGTGCCTCGAACCCTCCTAAACTGTTGTTTTGTGTTACTTTTTAACATGTTCTATACAGCTACCATTTCGTCTCATGTTGGGTGCTTGTTCTCTCTTCTGGGCCTGTATTTCAGCGAAGTAGTTATAGGCTTTACTCTGTAGGATAGAATTTAGCTATAGGGAATTTATGTTTACATTTATTTGGTTGCATACAAAAGTAATCAACAGAAGTAGGAGATATATTATTAGTAGGGTAATAACTGTTTAAACTTATTTGCATTTGCCCTGATTCAGTTTGGGATGTTTACCACCAACGGTCAAGAAGAATACGCTGTGCCTTCCTTTCACTTGCCCATACTACCATGCACTTTAGGACCATCACCTCAATTCCAGAATTGAGAAAGGCCCTCAAGACCTGGCTGTTCGAATAAGAGTCCCTGACCTGCAAGCACCTTGATACCCTATCGGGTGAATTGTCGCACTTTATAAACCCTGTTTGATTGATTGACCTAGTACCTTGAGTATGCCTCTTATTAAGTGGGTTATGGAGGGTGCAGATAAAAGCTGTATGAGAAAGCTTTTTTGCAGAAAACATCTATTAGATTCAGGCCATTGTATGTTTGAGGCCTCAATAGATAAGGACAAACACAATCTACATGCAATACAGATACATATCCATCCAGGATGTGGTTAAGTTAGTGATGAATGCACCTTTTTAGTCTGTGCATCATAGGATACGATTACAGACTCATTTAATAAACGTATTGATTATTTAATCACTTGCCCCTGACAGGATGCATATGGTTCCTAGTGAAGCAGTTCCCCTTCTTTGGTTTTAATGGCAATTTCCTGAGAAAGCACACCTCATGGGCATCACAGGCTAACAAAGAAAAATCTGCTACCTGCTCTAAAGACCCAAGTCTTTAGACTTTCCAGGAGTGTTCAAAAGGCATCTAGGGTTATCTCTTTAGTGTTAGAGCTCTTCTGCAGAAAACAAGATTCTCTAGACTTTCTAGAGGGTCCTTAATATAGAAACAGCTTCTTCCCTTCCTTTCCAACACACTGACAATGAGGATGATGATATGCTGGATATACATTTATCAGTAGCTACTTTAGTTCATTCTGGTGGTACAACAGTGGTGCTTTTTAATTGCTTTGGGTAACCCTTATTTTCAGGGAGATTTTGTCACACACTCTAGATGAACAGACTCCATCTCCATTTGTCATGGTGTTTGCTGCACATTGCAACAATCACCGCGCAGACAAAGCAAATAGGAAAAAACTCTCTTCGGAACATCAGAATGTCTGTAAGGAATGCTGATGGCCTATTCTCCAAAATACAATTTCTTTATCCTTCTATATTCTTTTATGTGGCCAAACAATGTTGACAGTCCAATTTGGCCACATAAAAAGATAAACTGGCATTTTATGTACATTTTTGATTTCAACATGACCGGTTCAATCTTTAAAGCCTTGTTATTAGATTTTTCATATGTTTAACATTGGTCATGGCAGGCAGGCACATTTGTGCCAAATGGATTCTAGAGTAACACGAAGCAAAATTATGTTGTACTCATTTTCAAGTTGATAACTTATAGAGAAGCAGGCAATTACCATCAGGCCACTCTGACTTAATCAAGATATGGCACTGAAATTGGACTGTTAACATTGTTTGGCCACATAAAAGAATATAGAAGGATAAACCTGCATTTTATGTACTTTTTTTATTTCAACATGACCGTCTCGATCTTTAAAGCCTTATTATTAAATTTTTTATATGTTTAACATTGGTCATGAACAATTGATCCATTGTTTGATACAGTTATATATATCTTTTTTGTAGAATTGCATACTTTGCTTCGTATTCCTTTATTTTTGTCTATGAGAAGACTGCTATGCTGCCGCAGAGTTGCTTTTCTGCTTCAGCCAAAGAGTGCCTTGAAAAGCTTGTTGGCTGGCTTCCTGATCAGATCCTCAGGGACAGAAAAGGCCCAACATTTTGAACCATATGCCTGGAACCACCCTGAGTGTCTCCTGACCATCCAAGTGGTGCTCCTCCGGTCTTTAAACCTTGGAAGTAGTGTTAAGGTGCCCAGATAGCACAAATCGGAAACTTGGGACTTGAAACATTTTCTACCACAAAGAGCTCTGAGAACCAAGAGGAGGCCACGACCTACCTGGTCACTGACCTGCCCAAAGTGCATTGCCGGTCGGGCTGACTTTGTGTTAGTTCCCGTTACACTCTTCTCCACAGTGCCTCCTTGCAAAAGGGGGATCCAGCCTTGTGGAGCCCTCGTTGACTACATCCTGCAGTTTGATATTTATTTTTAACGTCCAAAGAAAAAACTAAGGGCCTGATTTAGAATTTGGCAGTAACAATCCCACCATTGACTTTTCAACTAAAAACCTGTCCACCGTTGTGACAGTCCACCAGAAATATTTAGATGCTGGCGGTCCCCTAGAGAAAAGCCTGCTTTCGAACTGCTGTCTCCACCAAGAAACACCACCCACCTTGATTGCGGGATAGGGAAAAGTGGCTGACTTCGGAACCTCAGACACCTTTTCTGCCGTGTAGATTTGGATGTGCCTTACCGACAAGGAAAAAGTGGCGGTCTGACCTCCATGTTTGAGTTGGCGGACTGGGGGGAAGGGAGTGAAAACTCACCTTTTTCCCCAATCCACCCCCATCTTCGACTGGATACGAATGGACAACACTTGCTGTCACAGACCCACGGAAAAAACATGACCCTCCCTCTGTCACTGCACTCAAAGGTAGGGGGCCGCATGTTGGATGGGCACTGTACGGAATGTCGGACCACTGCAGGCGTATACATGTCACATTCATTTTTTTAAATTACTGTGACAAGCATATGTCGGGGACACAAGGTTTAGACATGGGTGGGGACACACTATGGTGCTCCACACATATCGCACACATACTCAACTGTCATTGTAATGTCATCATTCATTGAAAAGTGAATGCTGGCACCACAATGACGGTACACTCACACTGGACAGTGGTGACCATGTGTGCATTGCAAGGTGACCTGTACGGGTATGTTTGTGCTCTCTGTTGTGTATGTGTGACTGTATGCATATGTGTGTATGTGTGTGTGTATGTGTGTGTGTATATTGGCTGTTTGAGGTGGATGGAGCTGGAGTGGATGGTGTGGTTGAGATTGCATGTATGTCACTTGCATGTGAGACTAGAGTTGTTGTATATGTTGTGTTACCTTGTGGCACATTCAGGTGAGCATTGTTGTTGTGTGGCTCTCATTGTCATGATGTGTGTAGTTGTGCTTGTTTTGAGTGTGTTTGTGTAGCTGAGTGTGTAGTTGTGTTGTTTGTTGTGTTTGTGTCATAGGTGGTTTCAATTTCAGTGATGTGAGTATGTTGTGTCATGGATATGACAATGTGTGTTTTTAGCATGTATGGGTTGTCTTGTGTTGGAATTGTAATGGATGATGGTGTGTATGTGGTGTGTTGTATCGTGTGCAGTGCAATGGTACACATATGGCTAAGGTAGAGTGTGTGTGTGTCACTTACATCTTTTCCACTGCCCCTTATATTGTACAAAGTCCATTGGGATCTGCAGCCATCTCCCTTTGTCAGCAATCTGTTGCCATTTAATCTGTTTGCAGAACTCTAACATCTAAATACAGCAGGTGGAACACAATTGGCTTCCCAGTCTTTTTGGGTACACATAGATGCAGCCTGGCAGTAACACTGCCAAGATCTAAATCAGTCCCTCAGTCCAAACCTAGAAATTCTCACTGCGACTTTGTCGAGCTGCTCCCTGGCAATGACACCCCCTTCTCGGACACTGCCAGCTAATTTCCCCTAAGGACCTTTACCTTCTCAGACATTTTTCTTCAAAAATTCTTTTACATTCGAAGGTAAAAAGAGACTGAGCCCAAATATCTCCCTCCGTCAGCAATCTGGTACTATTAAATCTTCTTGCAGAACTGTAACATCTAAATACAGCAGGAGGAACACATTTGGCTTCCCAGTCTTTTTGGGTACACCATTGATGCGGCTTGGCAGTAACACCGCCAAGTTCTAAATCAGTCCCTCAGTCCAAACCAAGAACCTTTCACTGTAACTTTGTCGAGCTGCTCCCTGGCAATGACACCCCCTTCTCAGACACTGCCAGCTAATTTCCCCTAAGGACCTTTACCCTCTCAGATATTTTTCTTCAAAAATTATTTTACATTTGAAGGTAAAAAGAGACTGAGCCCAAATATCTCCCTCCGTCAGCAAGCTGGTACTATTTAATCTGCTTGCAGAACTGTAACATCTAAATACAGCAGGAGGAACACATTTGGCTTCCCAGTCTTTTTGGGTACGCCATTGATGCGGCTTGGCAGTAACACCGCCAAGTTCTAAATCAGTCCCTCAGTCCAAACCAATAACTTTTCACTGTAACTTTGTCGAGCTGCTACCTGGACATGACAAGCCCTTCTCGGACATTGCCATCTAATTTGCCCAAAGGAACTTTACCTTCTCAGACATTTTTCTTCAAAAACTTTTACATTCGAAGGTAAAAAGAGACTGAGCCCAAATTCACTTCTTGTATCTGAGCCATGCTCCATCACAGCTGGCTATTACTTCCCACTTTGCCCTAGTCTTGTGCGACTAGATACCTGGGTTGGTGTTTTGATATTTAGGCACTAGTTTTCACTTTAAGACTTGGAACACCCTCCCCACCATCCTCAGGACCACCTAGGGCCACTCCGTATTCCGGAGACTCCTCAAGACCTGGCTCTTCGAGCAGCAGTAACCCCTTCCCCCTAGCGCCTTGAGACCCGCACGGGTGAGTAGCGCGCTTAATAAATGTCAATGATTTGATTTGATTAAACAATTATTACTCCGATTCTACAGAGTTGATTTTTGTTATTTTGGTGTCTAATAAGTTACAAAATGTGCTATATTTTTCTAAATTAGTGTGGGATTTTTTGTCATGTTTTCACTTCACTACTGTTCAAGTGATGCATAAATAATTCACACATTGTCTCTAAGTTAAGTCTAATTGCTTTTGTACCAAGCTACCAGAGGGTTAAGCACAGTTTAATTTAGTGGCTTTTGTGGTTCACCCTGACAAGGATTCGGGCCCGTTGCTTGAGAAGTGTTTCACCCTCTCAAACTAACAACTAAATTTCTCACATTGTCCTAATAGCTTGATTATTCAGGGCCACCATCAGCTTAAGGATTGGAAGATTTCTTGTTATTCTGGCATGTCATGACATTTTCCAGGAGGGATTGTGAGTCGTCTGAGCTTCCTGGGCTCCTTCCAATCAGTACATAATTATGCCTGGTAGTCTGGGTTAGCTGATGTGTAACACAACAAATTGATCCCATTTTGATCCCATTTCTGCCCCTCCTGTAGATTAAGTTATTACTGTAGTTTCTGTTTTTGTTTCTGAAGGTTAAAGATCAGCTATTTCAACTGGTCATATTTTTATTTTATATTGGTGAAGCAGTGAGGAAGAATTTTTTGTTCCCAGATCCTTGAGATAAATTTGTCACAATATTCCTCTAAGAAATTGGGTCTCTAGTTGGTGGTGCTTTGCACCCTATGCAAGTAGGGACCCTCACTCTAGATAGGGTAAGGAAGCCTCACTGTTAATATGACCCCTTCTCACCCCCTTGGTAGCTGGGCACAAGCAGTCAGGCTTATCTCAGTATAAGGTATCTGTATACTCACACAGTAACGCAGTGAAAACACCACAAAAGTACTCCACACCTGTTTAGAGAAATAGCCAATATCAGAATAAAACAAGACCAAAACGACATAAATCCAACAGACACAAGTAAAGATATGGTTTTCCGAAGATTAAATCTTAGTAAAGCACTGAGAAACACAATAGCTCCAACTGGGGCTATGACAGCATCTTGAAGGAGTCATTCCCAACTGTCCGGCACCACTCGCGAGGGAGTGCGGGCTGGTCACGGAGTTGCACGGACCCCAGGTAGAGTACTTTGGAAAACAATGAGGAAAGAAAGACGTTGCACTGAGTCGGGGAGGTGAGGCCTTGCTGAAGCCAGTGCGGCATCAGTTCCTTGCTACTAAAGGGAAGGTGAGGCGTTGGTTGCTTACTGCTAGGCAGGGGAGATGAGGCATTGGTTCCTTATGATTGCAGGGGAGGTGGTGCGGCATCAGTGGTGAGGCGTTGGTTCCTTATGACCCGGAGGGGTCGATGAATCCAGCAGGTCAAGATGCACAGTGTTGTCTTTGTGGTGTCATGATCACACCACAGGTCACAGGAGCTGTTGCAGATTCACAGTCGGGTGTCACGGATGTTAGTAGCACAGCACTTGAGGACTCACGCTGTGGTGGGACTTCAGAGACGCTGTAGTACCATCGGGCCTGCAGCGTCAGTTGCAGTCATTGCACTCAGTGGAGTCCACCACTCCAGTGCAGACAGCGGTACGGAGTCGGACAGGGCCGCCGGTTCCGAAGTCACACTTGAGTCAATATGCTTGTTTCTTCTTGGTTACACCCGAACCCACTTCCAAGGGCCCAAGAACTGGGTTTGGCACCACTTGGTGAGTCAGAACTCTGAGCAAGAGAGCCCAGATTCTGGCAGATGAAGCCTTTGATGTCCCTGAGACTTCTAACATGAGGCAAGCTCAGTCCAAGCCCTTGGAGAACCTTTGGAAGCAGGATGCAGAAAGCAAAGCCCAGTTCTTTCACTCCCAGGACAGAAGCAGCAAGCAGCAGGCAAGCACAGCAAAGCAACAGGTAGAAGGGGGTTCCTTCTACAGCATCTAGCTCTTCTTCCTGGCAGAATGTTCTCAGTCCAGACGTTTTGCACCTGGTCCTATTTGCAGGGTCATTCCCAATCTTTTTGCCTCCTTCCTCCTAATTTTAGGGCTCAGAGTGGGTGGGTGAACAGTTTTTGTAGGCTTGAGGACTCCGGGCACTTTACCACTGCTAATCATTGCTAAAGTGCATATGCACTCTGCGTAAATACCTCAGACCTGCCACTACAGTGTCTGTGTGTGCAGTTTTAAACTGCCAGATCGATCTGGCAAGTGTACCCACTTGCCAGGTCCAAACCTTTCCTTTTGGTTCATGTAAGGCACCCCTAAGGTAGGCCCTAGGTGCCCCCATGGGCAGGGTATAGTGTATTTAAAAGATAGGACATGTACTGGTGTCTTTAACCCATTTCTGCATTTGAAGTAGGCAAAATTCAAAGAAAAGCTGTGTAGTGCACAAGACCATGCCTTTCCCTGCCATGGCCCCAGACATACTCTAGGGGGTTGGGGACTGCTTTGTGTAGGTACAGGCACAACCCTATTCAGGTGCAAGTGCCAGCTCCTCCCATCACTTTAGATCAGGAAGGCCAATCAGGATATGCACGGGACACCTCAGCTCCCTTTCTGTAACTGTTAACTGTCATTCCGACCCAGACGTGTATTCCACAGACCGTCAGAGGCCCAGAATTCCCACTTTCTAAAAGTGGCATTTTCAAACTTACAATTTGAAAAACAACTTATGTATTCTTAAATTGTGAGTTCAGGGACCCCAAAATCCACATCTCTAACTGCTCCCAATGGGAAATTAAACTTAAAAGATATTTCAAGGCAATCCCCATGCTACCCTCTTGGAGAGATAGGCCTTGCAATAGTGAAAAATGAATTTAACCATATTTCATTATTAGGACATGTAAAGCACTCGAGTACATGTCCTACCTTTTGAATACACCTCACTCTACCCATGGGGCTGCCTTGGGCCTACCTTAGGGGTCACTTACATGTAGTAAAAGGGAAGGTATGGGCCTGGCAAGTGGGCACACTTGCAAGGTTGAAATAGTAGTTGAAAGCTGCACACACAGACACTGCAGTGGCAGGGTTGTATGATGGAACCATGCGTGCCGGAACAACGCATGCCTTAACAACGGGGTCAGAACCACAACTGCATTGTTTCCATGCATGCTTTTACCACGCATGCCTTTATCAATTAATTTCCATTGTAAAAGCATGCCTAGCAAAGGCATGTGTGGAAACGGCATGCAAAACGGCAAGCATGGTTCTTTCGTGCAACTCCCCCACCCACCCTGAGGCCCAAAACTACCCAGACCCCTAATACCTAAACTACTCGACCCACCTGCCCCAAAAAAAAACTATCCTAACCCCCACCCTGAAACCTAAAAAAAAAACTACCTTGAACCCCCCACCCCTGCCCCATAAAACTAAACAACTCCTACACCCCACCCACTCTAAAAAAAAATACTATCCCGACCCCCACCACTGCCCCTTAAAACTACACTCTCCCGACCACCCACCCACTCTGAGCCCTAAAAAAACTACCCCAACCCCATCCTTGCCCCTAAAACCTAAACTACCCCAACACCCCCACCCGCCATGAGCACTAAAACCTTCCCCTAATAAGTAAACTACCCCAAACCCCCCACCCGCTCTAAGCCCTGAAAAGAAATCCTGACCCCTCCACACCACCCCTAAAAACTATATTACCCTGACCCCCCACCTGCTGTGAGTCCTAAAATAAACTACCCCCGTACCCCTGCCCCTAAAAATGAAAGTAGCTCAACACCCCCCACCCACCCTAGGCCCTAAATCCACCCCACCACTAAAAACTACCCGCGTGCCCATCCCCAACCTCACTTACCTCACTGCATACTCTCCCGATCTTTCCTCCTCTTCTCTCCTCCCTCCTCTCACCCTTCCTTAAACCTTGCCCCACCCCTTTAAAAATAAACTACCCCGCTCCCAACCTAAGCCCTTAATAAAAAATACACCCAAACCTCCCACCTCTGCCCCTTAAAAAAAATAGCCCACACCGACCCCTCACCCACCCTAATCAACTAATCCCATCTCCACCACTGCCCCAGCCCCACATACCTCACTGTGTCCTCTCCTGAACAATGCATGGCTTTTTCTGTACCTTAACCACACATATGCATGGTTTCGCACATGCATGGTTAAGGCACAGAAAAAGCCATGCGTTATTCCACTTGTGTGGGAAACGTCCGCAGACTTAAGGACGGGTGGTTAAGGACGTTTCCCAAGTGGGAGGTCTGAGGCATGTTTACAGGGCTACTCATGTGGGTGGCACAATCAGTGCTGCAGACCCACTAGTAGCATTTGATTTACAGGTCCTGGGCACATATGGTGCACTATACTAAGGAATTACTAGTAAGTCAATTATGCCAATCATAGATAAACCAATCACCAATACAATTTAGACAGAGAGCACTTGCACTTTAGCACTGACCAGCAGTGGTAAAGTGCCCGGGGTCCTAAAAGCAGCAAAAACTAAATTCAACACAGGATCAAAACAGGTCAGAAACCAAAAAACAGGGGAAACCCAGCCAAGAGCTGATGGATCTAAGAATTACTCCAAGACAAAATATTCTGCATTGTTGGATATAAGGATGGTGTTAGATGTTTTGCTGTCCAGTCCCGCTAATAAATTCCATTCTTTGCAACATTTTCAGCAACACTGACTATGATATTATGTTTGATTTTGTTTCTAAGGTTATTGGATGTAAAAGCTGAAGATATGGATAGTAGATCTTTTTCTACATTATGAGTGACTTTCTACATTAGTAGACATAGTAAATTACTAGACATACCAAAACTCTGTACTTCATTTTAGCCCAGTTTTTAGTAGTTTAAAATACTGCATGTAGTTCGGTGTCTCCACTGTTATTGGTCATGTGGCCAGCTTACGCGTCTAGTGGTCTTGAGACCGCCAACCTCGTGATGGCGGTCAGGACTGCCACTGGTGTGGTGGTCAGACCACCACATTACGACCCTGGCGGTCAGACAACCAGGGCACCGATGTCTCCACTGGGATTGATGCTCGAGTCGGGCTGATGGTGGCAGAGGTCGAAATCAGCCAGGGTGGCGCTGCACGTAGCGCCGCCCTGCTGATTACGACCTGGTTCTTTGCCAGCCTTTTCATGGCGGTATCACTGCCATGAAAAGGCTGGTGGAGAACAGGTGCATGTTGGCATGAGCAGCCCACTGCCCTGCACTCTCACAATGCTCACTGTCTACTGTGTCAGACAGTGAGCATTGCGATGGTGCTGGTGCACCCGGCAGCTGCAGCATTGTCGCTGACTCTATTACATGCCGGCAACAATGCTGCCACACCTTTCCCGCTGGTAAGCCCAGCAGGAAAGTCATCATGGGCCCGACGGGGAGGAAGCCAGCATGCCGGCAACCTCCCTGTCGTATGTTCAGACTAAGGGTTATCCCGTCTGCCAAACTTGTAATGAGGCCCTTAAATCTGCTTTCCATCCTCCTTCAGTTCCCTACTAATTTAAGAAGCCATTAAACCCTGTATCTCTTTTTACTATGGCCAGAAGGTCTGGTGGGTAATGGTTGAAACTGGCATTGAGTATCCCTTTTTGGTGTCTGTCATTGGTGTATCTCTTTATGTCATCTAAGGCTCACATCTTCTCTGGATGCACAGAAGATGTTCTGAAATCAAAATACTGTTCTCAAGAGTCTACTTTTAAATGTATTTGCTGAAAGCCAATAGTTTATGTTTCTCTCAGTGAGACTGAAACTCTTCAAACATGTCATAATTCAGCCTCCAGTCTTGTAATAAAATGTAAAATCTCCTGTACTACCATAATAGGAGAAGTGCATTGAAATAAAGATACAGAGGCAAAGTTTATCCCTCCATGCTCCTTATTTACTTTAGATTTTAGTTTAATGTTCACACCCTACATACCTTTAGGAGGAGCATATTTATTTTGGCTATTTATAGTTTGACTGAATTTTGTATGAAATCTTCTTCTCTTCTAGGAATGAAGTTGAAGTTCTTCGGCCGCCACCCGTCAAGCATTTGTAACGAGACTCCTTAGTAAGCATTGACTTTGCAATAAAGAGGAAGCTTTCTTCTTTGTAAGGAGTGGTCACTGATCTACTAATATGGAGTCACTGATGTATTACTGTCTTCATTGTTCAGCCATGTTTGATTATTGTTATCTGTTTTGTATTTGCTGATAGAATTGTAAAGACAAAATGTCATAATCTTAACTTCTGCGTCTGTAATAGAATCCAAATTTCTATCACACTGGTGGAGAAGATTTTCCATTCTAGCAAACTGGAATTGGGAACACAGGGACAGGAGGACATGGGAACTGGGGCACTGGTTAGCAAGAACTAAGGAAACAAAGCCTTGAGAATAACAAACATCAGTAATAAACTAGGTTCAAACAAGTTACACAACACGGACATCCACTCACCCAGTTCTAGAAAAAGGACAATAAACATACAGTGTAACTTGAGTTCTGAGAAAACCCCAAACGAGGGATTAAACTAATGTACTCCATTGACTCCGCTGTGATGGACCCTGCAGAAACAACCCAGACCTACATCACTCCACACAAATGTGCCTGGTGTATCATGAATCCCATCGCCCCATGGAACAGAACCATGAGAGAGACCCAACATCCCATGCTAAACTATGCTTAGTCAGTAGAAGTAGTGCTGGTGGGCACAAATGTGCACTGTGCAGATGTTAATTATGTACTTTAAATTGGCATTGTAATACTCTGAGGTGTATTCACATTGAATCTGTGGGTAAGAGGAGGTACAGCAAGCACACCCTTTAGTCACTAACACTAAGTATGGGGGTCTCCTGTGGAGTAATTATGCTGTGCACCAGTTTTATACAATAGTTGACTATCCAGATTAAGCCACTTTAAAGTTGACTTTTTACTAAATGCTCTGTTCCTTGGCTTCTTTTGGGCAAAAGTCCATAAGAATCTCCCATTTACTGATTTCCATTCAAATGTGTTGGATCTACACCTGTATGGTCGTAGTCACCTCATATCCAGTTTCGATCAACATTACTTACTAACCCAATGAGGAATCATTCTACATAGCTGTTGCTAAAAATAAACTGCCCTCTTTTCTAAATTTGTACTTAAATCTTACCAGTTTTGCTTAATTTTACTTGAGCATTTTGCCCAAAAATTTTAAGTTAACCATGACCTTCCCATAAGAAACTCCTTGAAGAAGAGCTCTACAACCCTCGGGTACATTGCATTCAAGTTTCCGGTACCCTTTACCCGTTTATAGAAAGGCATGGGAAGTGATCGAGAGGGGCTGTGTTTTTTCGAGTTTACTCTATTTGAGCAAGTGGTGCAGCCAGGATTAGAACCATGTCGGGACATTTTCGCTCCAGTTTCCACGCTGGGATTATATTTCCTGTTATCGTTTCCTGCAGCCTGGCCAAGGAGTGATGCTGCCGCATTATCTGACCCCTTCCTCTTGTTCCTCATCCCCTCTCGCTCACCTCATCTTGCTGCCAATCACAGTCGCACTTGTTTTCGGTTTGCTGAGAGGAGCTCCCCCGGGCTCTGCCTTCTTCCTCTTCCAGCTGCAGCCTGCAAACAGGCCGTGGAGATCAGGGGACAAGCCTTGTTCCCGCACTGTGTCCTGCGAGGGACCCCTCTGTCAGCACCCCCCCGGACACGCAGCCCAGCACCTGCCCAGCCTCCGCCCACCCAGGCAGAGCCAGCGGAGACGGGGGGAGGGGGCATGACTCCCACGGGAGTCCTGCACAGCCTGCACCAGAGGCACAAGCGTTCCCGTCCTGCTTATTGCGGCGGCTGCTGCTTGCTGCTGCTCCTGACTGTCAGCGCGAGGCAATGATGCACGAGACTATATAAATTGCCTCTGTTAGCAGCCGCGCACAGCGCAGATGAGGGAAACAACAACTCTGCATCCTCGCGAGACATTTGTCCGATTTTTTTTCTGTTTTGCAAAAATGTGTTTTTACAGAAAGAAGTGACTTCCAGCGGAAATGTGCAGAGCTTGCAGATAATCCATGTGCCATTGTTTGGTTTTAAATGAATGGAAGTGCAGTCCGGCAAAACATGCAGGTCGCTTTGGAATGCCCAACACATTGGTGTTTTTGACTGAATTAAAAAGGGGAAGTTCCTCGTGCGAACGCGAGACAAGCAGATTCGAGGAGCGCGTTCCTATGAGGGCATCCAAGGTCTGGGGGTTCAGCATCCTTCCGGGCTTCTGGTCTGCTGGATTGTCTGCGCTGGGTGAACTGAGAAAGGTGGACGCGGCTCTAAAGAAAGGCGCCCTTCAGTACCTTAGCACCTGCATTTCAATTTTGCCTGCGCCAGGATCACCCCTGGAAGGGATTGCGGCTGCTTTGACATTGCGCTTTGCAGGGGGACTGCCTGAGGTGCTTCTGATTACCCCTGTGCGTCTGTGCTGCTGCTTCTCTCTTCGGCTGCTGCTCTGACATTGTCCTTAGAACGTCTTGCTGCTCTGCGCACCTCCTGTATGCTGTGGCGTTGCTTTCACTTTGCAGTTATCCCTCCTTTGCCGCGTGGATGCTTTGGAGCTGGCTGCAAACTGGTGCCCTTGTACATCCTGGATTGCAGTTGGCGGCCAGTCAGTCCCATTGCTAAGTGCACCTCTCTCACGCCAGCTGTTGGATTTCAGTCCCTTTTGGAGTCGGGTTCCAGGGCATTTGTCTGTGAGTTTCGGAAGTGGTTCCAGTTTGCAAGGAGCTGCAATGGTCTTGCCTTCGACACATTGGAACGGGTCCAAGCAGATCGTCCTATTTACCTTGAATCTCGTTAGAGTTTCGATCTGACCCCAACATTTCCAACCCCTACAGAAAAACCAAAAAACACCTTTTCATTTTAGAATTGGTTGCTGTTTGGAGATGGGTGCTGCCCTCATCCTCTTCACTTTGGAGCAAGTTGAAGTCTAGTGGTGTTCTCGTCCTTTCTCTACATTTTGGAGCTAGATTTCCTGGTCAACGTATAACATTGGATCTACTCACAAGTGGGAGTAACGTCACCTATGTATTGTGGAGTTTGACAGTTTGGGACAAGCTTGCATTTCCCATTATACTACTGGTGCACTTCAAGGTGCTTTCAATACCTCATCCTTTCAGTACATTGTGGAGTTGGGTGCATTTTGGAGTTATGTCCATTACGTCCCCTATATTTTGAGCAGGTTGCAGTTTGGAGCTGTCATCAGTGTCCCTCTACATTGTGGGTCTGGTAGCAGTTTGGAGGTGACTCCGGTTCACCACTGAGAATTATTCCTGGTTTTGTCCTGCATCCTACAAGGGTCCCCAATGATGATGATGCCAATGGTAAGCGCCCTTCCTGGGGGGCGCTCTTCACTCAGCCCTGCCACCATCTCGCGTAGCTTGTCCCGTCTACGTGAATATCGCACCCGCTCTCTGATCATGCTCTCCCTCGGGGTTTCACAGATGGTGCTTGGCTGTCTCATTGTTGCTGTCAGCTTCGCTGCATTGGCGCTCACCACTTCGGCACGGGTGCGCCATTCCTGCCCCTTCTGGGCTGGCTTCTCGGTAAGTAGCATCAACACTTTCTTGTGGGCTACTACTTCATTACCTTTTCCCTCAAGAACCCCCATTTCTACTTTTGTGACACTGTGGCTTAGACACATCAAGGAGATCAAATGAGTCACATAATTAATAGTTAATATGTGCATAACTTGGAAGCAGAAACATTTCTGCAAGGTTCAGATCTAGACACCTAGTCTTAGTGCAATGCATTTGAGTAACCAGGTGGGGTACTGGCACTTCTAGTTCGAAGCAGTGGTGAGGCATGAGATAGATTAGAGAACCCACAATGTAGGTAAAGAAATGTCTAGTGTTTTTTTAGTTTGGTATTAGGTGAATTTGCAGTAGGTGTTCTATCAGACCTTCGGAAATAGGCAAGAACATTATCCAATCTTTACCAGAAAAGGTGTCACAACCAGGAGTAATCAGTACACTCTGATTCACTCTTATGTGAACAGACAGTTTTTTCAATGGTCATCATCTGAGAGGAAAAGTCTGTGAAGCTTCAAAAAACTTCTTCATTGCACCATATTGGAAATTGTAGTTCCATTTAGTTCAATAAAAGTTATAAACACCATAATTGCACATAACATTTATTTTTGAAATTGTAAATTGTAGTTTTCTTTCTTTTTACAGTTTGATAGGTTCTGATATAGCAGTTCTCTTACTACTTTGAGCCAGTAGTCTCCCCTGCAAGCGAAGTAAATGTTAATTGTGCTTTATGTCATGTTGAATCTCAGTTTCATAGAGTTTGTGTAAATAAAGCCCTCTCCAAAGCACTCAGTTTTAGTAGTGGTGATATGGACATGAAGCAGGTTGTTGGCCAGGCCATTGAAGCACCTTTATGTCTGTATGCTGTTATTGCCAATGTTGCCTAGAATAAATATGTTGAAGCCGACAAACCTCCTTATTTCTTACCAGGCACAGTATGTATATTATGAATGCGAACATCACAAACAATTGTCACCTACATGCTCACCTGATCCAACCAGGGGTGGAGTAAACATCAATGCATTTGCATTAAAAAAAGGCCTATTTCTACTGTTGCTGCCTGTACTAATTAACATACAGTCTATACAGTGTTTTTATAATTTCCTACCTTTGTGACCCAGAACATGCAGAAAACATGAATTTGATGGTCTGTTGCACATATCAAATGCGTTGTTGAGAAAATGTGATTGGTAGGTCAGTGGGACAGTGGCACTTTGAGAGGATATCTTTCATTGTTAGTGTTATACTTTGCGTGCTCCATCACTCCGTCGACGGGACAATGAAGCTGTTACTGAATATGTTTACTTCTTGGATAAGGCAATTTAACATTGCTACTTGCCCTGTCCTTACCCGAAGTAAAGCATTGGACAGTGGTACTGTGAATGGGTGTCTGTTCTTGATATTGAACAGAGCCTAGGAGTTAGCCTTGCCACATCCCTGCAATTGAACAACAGACTACTGTACGGTGACTAATATCCCATTCTTTGTCATGCTGCATCCTAGCAAGTCAGTGGACGGTGGTACTGAGACTGGATAGCAATCCTTAATATTTAACACAATGTGATATTTTACCTTACTGCATCCTTACACTTGGGCAATTGACTGTGGTAACGTGAATGGATATCTTTCCTTGTTAATACGGCCTCCCTGTTTGCTATGATACATCTTTACAAGACAATTGACTGTGATAATGTGACTGATGTCTTTCGTTGTTCGTGAATACAGTCTCAGTGTGCATTACTCCATCTTTACTAGACAATGAACAATGAAAGTGTCACTTGATTTCTGACTTTGTCATTTATCAGTCTGTTAGTTCACCTTGCTACATCCTTTCATCTGACAATAATCTTTGTACTGTGACAGTGCTTGTCGTAGGACAATAGTATGTAATAGTGGGACTTGAGATATTTGTTACTTTATGTAGGGTACTAGTTAGACATGCCATGTGGTTATAGTAGGACAATAGCATCTGATACTGGGACTAGATATATGCTTTTGTTTATGCAATTTAACAGCTATGCCGTGCTCTTACAGCAGTACAAGTGCCTGTGCTATGGTGACTGGATGTATTTCGTTGTTTCTTTATGCAGGGTACTAGTTAGCCATGGCATGTGCTCTTAGTAGGACTAGATTGTGATACTGGGACTGGATATATGCAGTTGTTTATGCAGTGTAATAGTTAGCTATGCTGTGCACTTACAGCAGTGCAGTAGCCTGTGCTACGGTTACAGGATACATCTTTTGTTTCTTTATGCAGGGTACTAGTTAGCCATGGTATGTGCTCTTAGTAGTACTAGATTGTGATACTGGGACTGGATATATGCAGTTGTTTATGCAGTGTAATAGTTAGCTATGCTGTGCACTTACAGGAGTGCAGTAGCCTGTGCTACGGTGACAGAATACATCTTTTGTTTCTTTATGCAGGGTACTAGTTAGCCATGGTATGTGCTCGTAGCAGGAGTAGCCTGTAATACTGGTGCTGGATTTTTCCCTGATAAGTCTGATAGTTTGCCAGGCTCTATCCATAGAATAGTACAATTGAACTGTGACTCTTTCCCATCTATTGGTTAACATGTTCCATCAGTGTTCCCTACTCTGTGCTCACAGCAGGACCATGGGCCGCGGTCCCGTGGCACACACCTTTCCTTGCTAGTAACACAGTCTGGCGGGTTGTTGTGACCTCTCCTTGCAGTAACCCGCTTGAAGAATACAAACCTACTGATGCGGTGCTCTCAGCTGTGATTGGCATCCACTCTGTGCTACATTTCAATAAACTCCACCACCATGGTCCTGTTGCTGTGGGGAGAGTTTAAGAGTCACCCTTCCAGCATCCTGAGCGAAGTGCTCAACTCTGACACAACAAACGCACGCTAGAGAGAGGGGCGATAAATAAGAGGTTCCTTTCATAAGAACCATGTAGGAAGCCGCAGTTGTTCACAGTGCATTTTCGTGAGAAGTGTGCATCGGAAAGGGCGGGACCTCCCTACCTTTAATCTTGTTTTGTCTGATGCCTGTCAATTACTGACACACATTGGTTGTTCTGTCCGCGGACGCTGATTTTAACTCTGCCCCCTGAGACCTGCTGAAGGCAGAGATATTTTTTTACCCATCCTTTGTCATTCTGTTCATGATGTTGTGGCCACGTGAAGTTTAATTGACTATAATCTCATTTGGGTGGCTACACTCTCTCCGGGGTTGAAGTCAGTCCCTGCTGGATGTGTGTTGTGGGGTCTTTGATTTTTTTGACTGAAGGTTCCTGTAGCAATATCTGTAAGAGGAATTTATACACTAAACTGGCAAGTGGTTGTTTGTCAAAAGGGCTTCTGCACAAACACTCCGGATACTCATCACACATTTAATCCATCTGGATAATTTGAAATGTATTTACTTTTAATACTATAACTTGATTCTAATTACATTCATTGATGCGAGGTGCTGGCTGGACATAATGGCAGTTAACATCAGTTCTTTGTGATCAGGGGACATACATCTCGTGTCTTCCCTTCTCCATAAGGATGTGCACTAGTTAGCTCGGGTTTAACTAATGAAAAATAAATAAATGCATAGCCCTAAAGTTTTCATAGGAGCCTGCTGCCAGTGCTGCCAAACGCCATGATTGCAAGACACAAAGGCTGCCTAATCTTGATGTCACTTCATGCCTCTTTCTTCCACCACCCTTCCCTGCCAGACGTTGTATCTCATTCTTGTGGGCAGTGGTGTAATACTAAATGAGAGTGCCCACCTGCTGACAGATATTCATTGGCCTGGGGCTGACTAGTGGACCCTTGAAAGGCTGGGGTCCCACTGCGCCGCAAAGGCTTTTGTCCCCCCCCTGCTTAAGGGTTATTTTACAATCGCACTTTCTTCATTTATCACCATTTTCATGTTTCTCTTCCTCATTTCCCCACCCCTTTTCTGCCTCTCTCCTGTTCTAAGTCAAAGTCTGATGACAAAAAAAATACATCCTGGTCCCCACAAACGAGTGGAGATGCCCACGTGCTACGGCCACTGACACAAATTACAACTGGCAGGATTATTTTTGTGGAGTTTATTGTAGCCATTGCCTTACTTTTTCTAGCCTGGGCCCTCAGCCCTAGTAAGTAAAGGAAGAGTTGTTGTCCTTCCCAGCCAGCCAGCTGGTCAGTGCTTAGTTTGCAAAAGAATACCTGCTTGAGCCCAAAGGATTGTTCAGAATCCCACGGCTGGTGCTATTGAATTTGGGGGTTTCGGGAGATGGGGACGTGGGTAACCCAAGGCTCTGTAGCTTTGGTTCCACCTTCTGTCTCTTTCATCCATCACCAGACTCACACTGCCCATTTACCTCACTCTTTCAGGGTGTCTTTCCTTGTTGACACAGCCTCCCTGATCCCTCCTTACAAGACAATTGACTGTAATAATGTGACTGGATGTCTTTCATTGTCTCTTAATACAGCCTCAGTGTGCATCACTCCATCTTTACTAGACAATGGACAATTATACTGTCACTGGATTTCTGACCTTGTCATTTAGCAGTCTGGTAGTTTACCTTGCTATATCCTTTCATCTGGCAATAGACTGTGTTACTGCGACTGTATGTATTTCTTTGTTATTTTATGCAGAGTACTAGTTAGGCATACCCCTTGCTTATAGCAGGACAATAGTATGTGATGTTGGGACTGCATATATTTCTTAATTTATGTAAGGTATTACATCTCTGCTTTCTTTGTTTAGCACTGTTTTTCCATCTTTCTTTTTCTCCATTTTCCCCCTTTTCTGTTTTCCTCACTCTTGCTCTAGGTCAAAGTCTGATGAGAAGAAATAAGGGCCAGATGTAGCAAAGTGTTTGCGCCTCGCAAACAGCGAAAAACGCCGTTTGCGAGGTGCAAAAGCCTCTTTGCTATGTAGAAATGCATTTTGCGAGTCGGATCCGACTCGCAAAATGCATTTCCGACTCGCAAATAGGAAGGGTTGTTCCCTTCCTATTTGCGACTCGCAATGCTATTCAATTTCATTTGCGACCGCGAAAGCATGAAATCACAGTTACCATCCACTTGAAGTGGATGGTAACCCAGTTGCAAACGGGAAGGGGTCCCCATGGGACCCCTTCCCCTTTGTGAGTGGAACCAAAACTAATTTTTCAGAGCAGGTAGTGGTCCTATGGACCACTGCCTGCTCTGAAAAATACCGAAACAAAAGGTTTCGGTTTTTTTTCTAAGTGCAGCTCGTTTTCCTTTAAGGAAAAAGGGCTGCAGATAGAAAAAAAAAAAAACTGCTTTACTAAAAAGCAGTCACGGACATGGTGGTCTGCTGACTCCAGCAGGCCACCATCCCCGTGAGTGCCCATACTCGCAATGGGGTCGCAAAATGCGACTCCATTGCGAGTTGCAGAAGGTGTCTGAGACACCTTTCTGCATACCAAATTGCGAGTTGCAATTTGCGAGTCGCACGGACTCGCAAGTTGCAAGTCGCAATTTGTTTTTTTCCTACATCTGGCCCTATATGCTGGTCTCCAAAAATGAGTGCTAGTGGGCCTAACCTGTAACCACCAGCTCAAATTAAACACTGCAGCTGACTCTCTTCTGTGCATGGCCATACCTTGGCATCAGTTTTCTTTACCACCACCCTCTTGGATAACTGAGATTATTTCCAGACAAAGACAGAACACCAGCGTACAATCCACAGCTTATACAGACACTCTGTCCTTGGGATTGTCCCACACTTAGAAACTTCTATGCAGTCTTACCAACCAGATTCTATCACGGATCCCCTCCCTCATACTCTGTAGCTACTACTAAAAAATCAATAGTAATATTTATGTCATTTTAGTTGTTTTGTAAAACGCTGGTTTGTGACAATTTGGTCCTTCATTGAATTGATGGTAGTGTAAGCAGCAGTTTTTAGCTATTATTAATAGTCAACTTTATTGGTGGTGCAGCGACTGAAGTTGTACAGTATCGAATCATGAAAACAGGAAGTTCAGAGTTGGTCTTTAGCTGTGGTCACACTGTGCAAAGAAGGGCCCTGATCGTTCTATGAGAAGGAGGGGGATTAGCTCTGAAAATCTCAGGGATGGGTGGGAAGGCTTGATTGAATAGTTTTGTGTCCATTTTTTTTAAAACTCTTTTTATGAATACAGTGCTCGTTATACAGTTGATTCAGCAAAGAACAAAAAGTAATCCTGTTAATAAATTACAACCATTGCGGATGTAGTATAATGCAATCTGGCTCTTTTACGGCCTATATCATAGCTTGCGGATCGTTCTAAGGAGAACACAGTAGGTGCATCTTCCATTCCCCATCAGTCTCCCCATCCCCCACCGCCACGAAAGGTACTCCAAGCACCCCATACGTCCTCCCTCTTTTAAGGACATCCCCTACTTTCATAAACCACGTGTTCTGCCCTTTTGCAACAATCTAGATCTGCTTCCCAGTGTGCAACTCATGGGGGGTTGGGGGTGGAGTTTCCCCAGGACCATGCAACATTCTTATTTGCCATCCCAACTGCTAGGGTTGCCCACATTTGCCCATATTTTCTGATATTTCAGCCATGGTCCCTCCCCAGATATTAATAGAAACAGCCACTTGGCACCCAAGGGAATAGTCTGTCCCAAGGCCAGAGAAATAGATCTGAATCGCTGGGCACTCCCATAGAATATGAAAGAAGGAACCTTCTTGGCCACACCATCGAAGACACAGTAATGTATTAGTTTGGCCTATTTTATGTAGGAAATGTCCTGCAGTAATATGATCTGTGTAGGATTCTCAACTGGACTAGTCAAAACCTAATACGGAAATTCTTTTTCCCTTGGAGTCTGCAATGCCTATCCAGTCATCATCATTGAGATCTCCGAAGTCTGAGGACCAGGCCTCCCTCAAGGATACCAACAGATCAGGGGAATAATTCATTAGCATTTTATAAATCAGTGAGATAGCCTTGGCAGGTATGGGTTCTGTGAGTAGCCTGTCCTCTAAAGGGGTGGCTTTTTGCAGTTGTTCACCCTTGAGAATATGGCATCTATCTGCATGGCTGAGATGGATATACCTGTATCTTTTGGTCTCAGCCAGTTTGAATTACTGTTGAAGAATTTCGAACTGTATGAAGGACTGCTTTCTTGAGACATCACCCAAGTGTTGAATGCTGATTAGCTGCCACTTAGAGAAACCCGTCAGACTGCCTACCTACTTCAGCAGATCGTGAGCCACAGAGGTGTCATATCAGTGAGCTTATTTCACCAGCCCAAGAAACCAGTGGCCTCCATCCACACCCAAACTACCATCTCAATGTGGGTCAGTAGAACTCGTTCCAGTCATTGGCAATATAATGCCGTCACATAGCCCCTTTTACCATCACTGCTCTATTCACCCTGTAGGCCGGCTCTTCACAGTCGTTAAAGACCCAGTCATTTACTAACACCAATTGTGAGGCCCAGTAGTATTTAAGTGGTCTGGAAATGCTAGTCCACCATCATACACTCCTTTTGGAGTTTGCACAAAGCATTATGTGAATTATTCCCATTCCATAACAAAAGGCAAATTGCACGGTCTATTCTCCAGAATAACTACTGCAGGATCCTGCAGGGAGTGTTCTGAAATATGTGGGTGTGAGCAGGCTGATGCTGTCTGCCATGGAAGGTTGGGGTTCGGAGTTTTCATAAATGACTGAGATCTTGTCGTAGAAGAAGACTGCAAGAATATGTCACAGTTCTTGGGAGGGGGTGATGTAATTTTCAGCAGCTGCAGGGTTTGAGAACGCCTTCACGATGGTGAAGGTTCCTTGCTGTGGTTAGAGCTGGATTCTATGTGGTCTGTTCTGGCTTTCTTCTTGGTTAATTTCAGGACGTGGTGGTACTGGCTGAGTGCTGTCTTGAAGGTGGTGTGGTCCCTGTAGTAGTTTCTCCTGATCATAGAAGAAGATGCAGTCTGAATAATGTATGGAAAGTTCTTCTTTATTTTGTATAGATGAGGGTAAAGGAAACTCCAACCACACCTGCATGCAGCTCCACTTGCTCCAACTGACTAGAACCCCCGGAGTATTCCAGATTATCCAAGAGCTGGTGCAGGGGGTAACCAGACCATACCAACTACAATATTTGATACAAATGAACAGATGTCCAGAGAATACAATATACTATACAATACAATATAACCTAAAATGACACATGCAATAATACAGTCCCCTCTCTCTTTGCTGGTGTGCCGTTTCCTTTCTAATTGCCGGTAACTGCATTATGTGGCTATTAACTCTGTGGTGAACCAACTGGCATTTCCGGCAGATCCTTTGGATTTTGCTGGTTTGACAGGGCAATTTTGTTTGCATATTCTGTCCACTGGGAGAGTTTTTTTGTGGCTTGATTTGGGTAGGATGTTGCATCTGGGAGGTGGGATTGGAGAGCATCTCCTTATATCTTCTTCCAGTTTCTAAGCATGAGAGCATTGCTGGGATTGGCCTGAGCGAGCTGGTTTACCACTCTCTCAGGCACAGGGAGTCTGTGTTGTTTCTCCAACCCGTCTGTCAAGTACAGCTGGGTTGGTGAAACCTGAGTGCGCATGTCTGTTTGGGCAGCCTAGGACGGCTGGCTAAACTGACATGAGCACTTAAGAGCACCCCACTCTTCCTCCCCCCTCCCATGGCCCAGCTCCGCCCCTCCCCGCACACGCTGGCCCAGCCAGCAGCTGAAAAATAAAACAGTAATAAAATATATTTTTATTGAAGCTGCTGGCTGTGGGCCAGTGGGCGACGCTCCTCCACCATTGCAGAGGATCCACGGCTGAAATTGAGGTCCTTCCATATTGGGGTTGAGTCATCTGAGAAGGTTGTGTAGTGTTGGGTATCCTTGTAGATGATGGCTCTTCCAACTCTGTGTTAGATCTGTTATCTTGTATCCTCCGGGGATAGTGATGTCAGGCATGGAGGTGGATTTCCAGCCAGCTCTCAGTAAGAAAAATGGTGTCCGGGGTGAGGGATGAGATTGTGCCCCAGATTTCTGTGGCATGTTTGCTGAGTGATTTACGTTGAGTGGGATGCACTAAAGTTTTGCTGTGGTGGTCTTGGTTAGTGCTGTTCTGTTTGTAGTTTTTCTGGCGTTGTTGGTGGCTTTGGTGTTGCAGGCGAAGCAGCAGCACTGCAGGATAACGGACCTCTGGTGCTTCATGAGGATGTGTGGAACATGTCCTCAGATTTAGTTATGGTTCACCATTCAGGAATACTAACTGACAATATTTTGGGAAAGTCTAGCATGAGCTTTGACGATAATGCAGACAGTGTTGAATCTTGATACCTGAATGTATTTAAGAGTGGTATGATATTAGATTATTTCTTTAAAATGAACCACAGTCTGGCTTCTTGATTTTGCATCATTTTAAGTTTCTTGATAATTATTTTGGGATGATTCATCATATAAAACTTTCCATTATCCTAGCCCCTGAAGCCACAGTGCTCTGGTAAGCTGAATATGGTGAGAAACCTGAATCAATCATAGTTTTGTTCTCACCAACATGGGATGGAAATTGTTATTTTTGGTTATTACTGTTGTATGATGGTCAAAAGAAAGATCAAAGTTGAAATTTACTACACAATTTTGACTGTATTAACAGCAGACATCAATGCATTTAAGTGTGATGGCCATTTGAAGGAACATCTATCACCAGACACATCTCTGACTGAGGAACCTCATATGTGATAGGTTTCATTGCCCATGATGAAGAACAAACTTTACATTTTTGGCTGTAGATTGACATTGAAAGAGTGACAGCATTGGACACAGCTGTTCTTGTGAACCTGGCCCATTTTCCAAGTGATCCAATAATATTTCAACGGCCAGGGTGTCAAAAGCTGCAGACAGTTCGGGAAGAATTGGTATCTGTGAATGACCCACATCCAGCCAGCAAAGGAGGACTTCCTTGATGTCAATAGTTGTCGTAATCAAATTCCTCTCCACATTTGGAACCCTGAGTGCCTGTCATGCAAAATAGAGTTAGATTCTATGAGTTTCTGCAGATGTTGAGTAACCTCTTCTATGATTCTGCTAATTGGTAGTAGTATTGTTATTACCATTATCAATAGAGCTACTTCTCTGCCTGCTGCCTCAACTATCACTACTGACACTTCTACTACCATCACTGCAATACTAGTATGCTAGACCTGACAAACCCAGAGTGGTCTTCTCCTAAACATTTCCCTGCTATGACTCACTTTTGCTGATCTGTTATGTTGGCCTCAGGACTCTGGGCACTTTACCACTGCTAACTAGTGCTAAAGTGCATACGCTCACTCCCCTTAAATATGGTAACATTAGTGTATTCACAATTAACATATTTAATTTACTTTAAAGTCCCTAGTAAAGTGCACTATGTGTGCCGAGGGCCTGTAAATAAAAAGCTCCTAGTGGCCCTACACTGCTGATTGTGCCCCCCCTCCACTTAAGTAGCCCTTTAAACATGTCTCAGACCTGCCACTGTAGAGCCTGAATGTGCAGTTTCACTTCCATGTCGACTTGGCATTTAAACCCCCTTGCCAAGCCTTAAACTCACCTTTTATTACACAAAAGACACTCCTAAGGTAGGCCCTCGGTAGCACATAGGGCAGGATGTGGTGTAAGTAAAAGACAGCACATATACGTTTTAGTTTTACATGTCCTGGTAGTGGAAAAACCTCCAAATTGGACTTGTAATAATAAATCCCCTTTAATGGTCAAGTTGGATTTATGATTACAACTTTAAAAATGCCACTTTTAGAAAGTTGAAATTTTTCTGTTCTTAAGCCTTGTGTGCCTGCTACCTGCCTCCAATATGTGTCTGGGTTGAGTGACAGCTGGGATTTTTGCATTCCCTCTAGACAGTCACACACAAAGGGAGCTGAAGTGTGCCATTTACATCCTGATGGCCCATCACCTGAGCTAGATGGGAGAGAGGAGCTGACAGTTGCACATAATAATAATGTTGTCTGTCCCCCACACAAAGAGCTGCATACCCCCTGTTGTGTGTCTGGAGCCATGGCAGGAAAGGGAGGATCTGTGTGCACTTCAAAGCCCCTCTATGAAGTGACCCCCCCACCTCAAAGGCTCCAGAGGGTATAAAAACAGGACTTCTGACCGTACCAAATGTATACACTTCTGGCCCTGAGAACCATCTGCCAGGAAGAAGGACTACTGTGCTGCTGAAAGGACAGCCACTCTGCTGGACTTTGCTTGACTCCTGCTTTGCTGTGCCTGCCCTGCTGCCTGCTGACCTCATTTCCTGTGAGTGAGAAGGACTGGACCTGCATCTCTTCACCCCCAGAACCATGTGACTCCTAGGGCTTGCTGGCTTGCCTCCTGTTCCAAAGTCTCAGAGACATCAAATACTTCACTCACCTCTGCTACAGCTTCTGGACTCTGCCAACTGTGAGTCTTCCCCTGCCAAGTGGTGCCAGTCCAGTCCGGGGCCCTTGAAATTGGGTTCTGCAGCTGTGCTCTGGGAAAATCCACACATCGCCATCACTGCGCTGATTGGAACCGCAGCATCTTTCCTAGACACTGACACATCACCAGTGCCACTGAGGATGAGGACTTTGCATCACCAACTGCGCAGCTCAGATTGATGCATCATTACCAGCCCCAGCATATCACTTTCACATCGCCGGCTGCGTGGCTCGATGATGATGCAGTACCTCCATTGCAAAGGGTTTAATGCCGCATTCTTGCTCGGAGATTGTCAACTGTGCGGCTCGATGACAACGCATCCCTGGATTGCGTGGGTCAGAACCAATGCATCACCTTCACATCATCTCCTCTGCTTCTTGCCTCGAATCTTCGATGTAGATACAACCCTCCATACATGGTACTGTTTCAGCCGGACAAGCTTGGTCCCTGTAGCCAAACTGTGCTCTATTGCAGTCGGCCTGAACTTTGGATTTACCCCAAGCAACCATATAGTGCTGTTTGGCACTTTTAGGGCCAGATTTACAATAAACTGACGCAGTGCGGTGCAGTGCCAAACTCAGCAGCACCTTGCTGTGCCAGTTTTGAAATGCAGGGATGCGCTGTATTTACAAGAATGCGGTGCACCCCTGCATTTCCCAATTTAGCTGCCAATGCAGGCATCCTTGCACCATAGTGCAAGGGTGTCTGCATTGAGGGGAATGATTGCTTATGTGCAGGAAGGTGTCCCTTCCTGTTTATAAACAATCTATTGTGACGATTTGTCACTTCTATGTGTTCTGTATAGTGCAACACACATAGAAGTACCAAATGTCATTTTTGAATGATTGTGTATGTGCAGGAAGAGAAACCTTCCTGGACATAAACAATCATTCATGGTGGTGTTGCTCATTCTATGTGTGGTACAGAATGCAGCACACATAGAAAAAGCAAAAACAAGGAGAAATGTAGGCATTTCTCCTTGTTGCGCTGTGCTAACAAAAGCCAGGGGGTGGCATTTGTTTTTGGCTCTGCCACAGATTTACAAATTCTTGTAATTCTGAGGCAGCATCAAAAGCAATGGGTGTTGCAGTGGAACGGCCACAGCAACACCATTGCAGCCCCTCCATTGCACACCATTGCACACCCCTGAAAACTGCGTCGGGGGGAGGCATAATTACAAGGCGGCGTTAAGCCACAAAAAGTGACTTAGCGCTGCCTTGTAAATATGTGTAATGCACAGCAGCACCGGAGTGTCACAAAAAGTGACGCTCCGGTGGCGCTATGGGGCTTGCAAATATGCTCCTAAGATTACAAACATTACAATTGCACATATTCTTTAAAAATCCATATCTCAACTTCTACTTTTTGGATTTTTGACGTTTTCGTCTTGTTTCGTTCATTAAATTAAGATCTATTTTACGAACTTGGTGTGGATTATTTCTGCGTGGTGTTTTAACTGTTTAAAGTGTTGCACAAATACTTTACACATTGCCTCTTAAGCCAGACTGCTCTGTGCCAGCTACTAGAGGGTGAGCACAAGTTAATTTAGGTTGTGTATCTGATTTTCCCTGACTAGGATTGTGGTCACTAATTGGACAGGGTGCATACCTCAGCCAAAAAATACATATTGTATTGTTTTTTTAAAGATGTTTTTATTAGTTTTATGCAATATCAACAAACATCATAACCAAACACTCTCCCTCCCCCCCAGCACGGTACATACATCCATTTGTTGCAGATAATTTAAGTTCAATTCGGCACAGTGTTACAGTCTTTGTCAATCTTTTCCATACTTTCAGCTCCTGATTGGTCCAGCCCTTGTCATCCTGTGATGTCTGCATTTGGACTTCACTTCATTCAACCGGTTTCCCCCCTGTGGGTACCCTTTTCAACCAAACCCTGAAATCCAGCCACCACAGATCTTCTTGTATTTCTGTTCACATCCCCTGCTGCGAAAGGTTTTCTTTTTCAGTATTCTGCAGTGACCCATAACATCTAGCCACTCTTGGTGTTGAGGAACATTCCCTGGCCCCACTTCTTAGCAATATCCTGTTTCACCTCCATTCATGCTAAGTTGATCAATAGTTTGTGTTATCAAGTGTGATCAGTCTGCCCTATACACCCATTAGAGCCAGCTCAGGCCACAACTCCAAAGATATTCCTGTTGCACCCTCCAATATCACCCCAACCGCCACAGAGAACTTACCAATATTGTTAGAAATGGGGTCTCTAGTTGGCAGAGGTATACACCCTTGTCCACATAGGGACCACAACCCTAGTCAGGGTAAATCCCACACAATCCAAATTATCCTGTGCCCACCCTCTGGTAGTTTGGCACTGAGCAGTCAGGCTTAACTTAGAAGATAATGTGTAAAGTATTTGTGCAATAAATCACGCAATAACACAGTGAGAACACTACAAAAAGACACCACACAGGTTTAGAAAAATATAAGATATTTATCTGATTAAATTAAGGTAAAAAACGATCAAGATTTGCTAGTTGAAATATCACTTTTGTAATGATAGGAAGAGTCTGTAGTTCTTAAAAACAACAATAGTCTCTTGCAAACACAAAGTACCTTGTTTGCGTCAAAATTACACGCACAAGGACCGCAGAGGAGGAGATGCGTGGAAAATGGTAGGTGTGCATCAGTTTTCAGGGTGCACACAGATGTTGCATCAATTGTTTTCCATGAGACAAGGGTTGTGCGTCGGTTTCCGGCGCACAGGCCTGAATTCTCGTTGCGATCTTTTCCATAGTAGAGACCATCTGGTTAAGGTCAGTGACACAAAAGTCTCTAACAAACCTTCAGTCTCCTTGACACGGTCAGCAAGCGTCCATTGGTCCTTTCTGATGGGGTCTACGTCCCTCACACTCACGCAATTTATGCTTTCAGAGTTTCAGAGTTATTGCCCCCAAAATTGCGGCTGTATGTGCAGGCAGGGTCTCCGATTCATCGACTCTTCCCTGGGGGTCTGCTTGGCCGCTATTGGTTGACCATGTTTGCAATCAGAGCCTCTACACAGATACAACACAGTGATATTTCCGAAGTGTCTTTTTTAGGCTTCTTATCCCCTCTACTCAGGACATGGTATGGGAGCCGTACTCTGCAGCAGGAGCCACTGCATCTTTGGCAGAAAGTCCACAGGTGTTTAGGTCCACTATAGAGCCCCAGCAGCAGGTGGTCATGTGCTTGCAGCACACTGCAATGCAGGCCCCCATCCGTAATGTCCATCTAAATCTTTCCCCCTGAGAGGTTGCATTTCACAAGATTTACACCTGCAGCTCGTTGGTCATAGTCTCTGCATTTGGGGACACAGCCAGAGTGGAGGGAGGGGACCAAGCAGGGAGGGCGCACTCACAAATAACTGAAGGGTAGCACTCAGGATGCCAACGCTTTATCTCTTCCAAAAGTTCAACAGGAGCCTCTACCCCTTTCTATTGCACCCCCCCCCCCATGCTGTATCCCCATGTAGTGTCTATGGCTCTACGGGGCATGAAAAACTAGCCCACTGTCCTTCAAGTCCGGTGGCCACATTGAAAGCTCCAAGCGGCCACCGTTTTGCCTTTGTTTCACCCATCTTGCTTCCTCCGCAAGCCAAACCACCTGTGGTGGACCTTTTCACTAGAAGGCTCCATCTCCGCCCGAGTGATCAGGGCTCCAAACGCAGGACAGCAACACGTTTGCAAGCAGCACCGCTCAGCCCTCTAAGTCTGCACTGCCGCCTGTGCCGCTCTAACAAGATCGAGCAGCCACCATCTTACAGCACCAACATGCAGGCCGGCCCGCCTGCCAAAATGGCCAGGTTCAGGTCCCAGGGAGCCGCTCTCCTTGCCAGAGTCCTGCATGTCTGTATATGTAATACATCAGATAGATGAAAACTGCCTTACAAATAGACTTTGGGATTTTCGTGATACATGTGGGATCTCAACTAAATGTACGCAGCTCGTCACAAATAGGCCAAGCCATACCAGTTTTAATGCCATCTTAACTTTTTACCTACATTCTGTGTCCTGGCCAAGTATTTGGTGCAGGAAATTCACAACATTAATTGTCTGAAATATTCTTCAATGGTGGTGTCCCATTCCTTGTGAAGGAGGTGACGTGTAAAATAGATAATTTTTTACCACTATCCATAATTTTTTATTTCTGTTGTTGCTGAAATACTTATTGTTTACCATCAGTAACATGAGCAGTTGGTCACTATTCACGCCATTAGCACTCTCTTGGCTTACATATAATATCTTCAGAGAGCTGGCCCCAGCTGCAGACAAGGGAAAGCTGCCGTTCATTGTGCCTGCTTGTATTCGGGATACAACAGATCTCAGGAATGAAAAAACGCTTCTGGAAACCAAGCTTTTCCATTCATAAAGAACAATAACATACAGGGTTTTGGGGTGTGCTAGGCAGCACAACGAGTGATTGCTTATCCAGTTTTCTCTAGTCATTTTACAATTCCTGGCAACTGAGAGGTGGTAGGTAAAGGAAGGTTTAGAGTAGTCGCACTGTGTTACAATTTGTTGCTGCAAAGAAGTGCTTGACCTTTTCAAGTCTTGAGCATAGTTGTAGGCTCACCACCCACTGGCGAATATTAATTAAAGTCACTACCTTCCATTCAGATTTTATTGGAGGTCCTTATCTGTATCGAATTGCAAGCAGCCTCAATGGTGGAAGAAGTGAGCAATGTCAAATGATTAGAAAGGTAAACATTGCTTCTTTACAAATTCAGTCAATCAATCAAATGTTTGAAAGCGCACTACTCACCCATACGGTCTGAAGGCACGGATGGGTGTGTCCTCAGAGATCAGTTAAGAGCCAGGTCTTGAGATCATTCCTGAACTGAGCCAGCAATAATGAGTGTCTGAGATGAAGGAGTAAGGTGTTCCAAACTTTTTCTGCCAGGTGTGTGAAAGATCTTCCTCAAGCCGAGGTCTTCTTTATCTCGGGGTAGGTTGGTGGGTGACTGCTGGGACGAACAGAGAGGTCTGGAAGGGGAGTACCAGGTATTGCGGTGGTTGAGGTAGCTGGGTCCGCTGTCATTTAGAGGTCTGTAGGCGTGCATTAGGAGTTTGAAGTTGATCCTCTTCTCGATGGTGAGCTAGTGGCAGTTTTTCAGGTGTTCTGTGATGTGCTCTCGATGGGGAATGTTTAGGACGAGTCTGGCAGCGGCGTTCTGAATTTGTTGCAGCTTGCTCAGGTTCTTCTTAGTTCTGTCGCGTGGGCTCTCATTATCCTAAATGAGACTATTGGATTTCTAGGCAGCAGGATCGATAACGGTGTGGGGGACTGAGTCTGACCCACGTGTAAGGAACTCTGTCACCCTAAATCCAGTGTTTGCTCCGGCTAACTAGCAGTGCCTCATTTCTCCCACGGGGAAGAGATGATTGGGCAGCTGAGCGCATGACATCTTTGGAACTTCTCAGGGAAGTCGTGGTCACTCAGATCCAAACCAACTCTTCTCATTTACAATATGATTTAATATACAAATGACAAAGACAGTATAAGTTTTATATAATGTTTTAATAAAACGACTGTATTTTAGATAATAAGGCGTGAGCTGCAATAACCAGAACAATACAACACAGTAGGATTGAAATAGTCACCAGGAGAGTAAAACATAAGAACAAAGCTATCATAGTGCCTAACAGTTTCTACTCTCCCTCTGCTTGTTCTATTTAGAGCACAGCATGTTAAGCTTCTAGCTTGCCTTTCTGAATCACTGGGGAGACATCAGCCCTCATACCTGAGCAAAGGCCTGTGATCTGGTTCAGCATCTGCAACGAAGCAGTCAGCGTCTAGTTGTGGTTCCCTGGTCGGAATCTCCCTCTTGCGTGTATTGGGACAAGGAAGTGATTTTATAACTAACATGTCATCGTGATCACAAAATGTCCCTACGTAGGAATGCCAAATCTAAACTCCTACCACGTCTATCGGCAATGTACTAGACTGTATTCTTGACTGAAGCACAGAGTGAATATGTTATGGAGAACTCCAGTGCTGAAGTAGGCAAAACAGTGTGATATGAATAAAAAACAACACCTTAGAACTGGCTATTTGAAAAATAACAGTACGAAGCCTAATAAAAAGCATTTAGAGCAAAGTGCACAAAGGCTCTAAGCTGTCAGCAAATGAATAAAATACATTCAGGGCAAAGTGCACAAAGGCCTAAAGCCTGAAGCTAATGCGCAAAGGATATGTAAAGCTAACCACACTACAGCTCTACCGGCATAGTGGGCATTGTAATAGTCAAGTCTGCTTGTGATTAGTGCCTGTGTCACGGTTTTTCAGCAGTTGGTTGGTATCCATCTGAAGACCTTTCATAGGAGTTGGAGAGTGTGGAAGCAGGTGGAGTGGCAGAGTTGACCTGTCTGGTCATGTTGAGCATTGAGGCGAGGATGACTCTGAGGTTACATGCATGGTCTGTGGGAGGCCTGCTGAGTGTTGAGAGTGTGGAACATAGAGCATAAGGTGTGGTGGGATACTGTATCAAAGGAGGCTGAAAGATCAAGTAGGATAAGGGCTGCCCTATGTCTTCGGTCGAGGAGTTAGCGTATTTCATCTGTGGCAGCAAGCCAGGCGGTTTTGGTGCTGTGGTTAGTTCTGAATCCTGATTGGGAGATGTCCAGGATGTTGTTGTCCTCAATGTGTTGGTGTAACTGAGTGTTGATTGCTTTCTTGGTAACCTTAGCTGGGAATTGAGCTTAACATTTCTTAGATTCAACGTTGATCATTCTGGGTGATGGGTTTGAATCCAAACACAGGCTATCCTGTTCATGATCTTTCCCTGACTGGCTATTTGCTGATTTTCTTAGCAGGTGAGGGCTGTCCAGTGGATCACAGCATAATAAGTCTCACCCACAGACTGAAGTTACTTTAGATACATTTTAAGAAATCTGTTTGAGAAAGTGTTTGGGACCCAGAAGCACTTAGAAAATTGTTCTTGTGAATAGGAGCTACCACAATTAACAAATGGGCTGTCATGGAGGAAGAAAAAGTTCAAAAGATTGAAAGACGAGGATATAATTGTTAGGAAACTTATATTTAAACTGCTTTTATCTATTCACTGACTGTGCTGCTTTGAAATATCGCTCAGGAGGGAGTGTGGGAATGCCTATGGTCTGCCTGTGTACATTTGGTATCTCTAGGTATCATTAATTGGTTCTTGACTGCTGATTTTATTAGGGGTCTTTAAGGAATTTGTCTGTAGTTATTGTGACCCCTCCCACCCCGACAAATGTTAATACTTTGGATAGCATTGCTTGAAAATGGCACAAATATGTATACATTTATTTATTTCATTTTTTGATGTGTGATGGATATCATGGAAGCGCAATGATTGAGCTAATATCAGGTGCTCCAGCACACAATGAAGTGCCCTGTTCCAAAATAATTGGGGCAGGCTCTCCTAAAGGTTTGCCTAATGGGTCCTGCCCTAAAGACAGAGGATAGGACCAAAGCTGTTTTTTTCACATGCCTTTTTTCCTGTACTTGGAAATCTCTATGAGATTGCGTCCTGTTATGTAGTGGATTCATTTGAACTGGGTTGGCAGCATTTTTAAAGTCTTTAGTTGCTCTACGGGGAGCTAGGGCAAATATTTCAGGGCAGGGGAACATGTTTACCCCACTTTAGATAATAAACAAAACATGCCGCTTGGTTAGGCATCCTCGTAAATTTCCTAATTTCCTTCTTAGGTGCGCTGATGTGTACGGCATTATAATAGTCTAGTGACGCTGGTTTTAATGCTCTTGCGAGTTCAGTCTTGTGGCTGATGTGGAATATCGTGCTTTACTCCCCTTAGCAATTTTCTTTCCCTAAAATAGCAAAGTATTGTATCAGGTGTCATTCCCTAAAATAAATCAATAGAAAGATGTATATACTGAGAACAGTGCATTAAAGTTCACCAACACAATACAATGCCCTAGACTCAATTCTGAGGGAATGATAATGCATAAAATAAACATACGCTAGATTTTCATCTGATTGTTATATGGTGTAGCTTCAGAAGATTTAGGACTTAGATTTGCTGTGGGGCTACTGCTTGTCGCACAGGCAGCCTGTGTTTTTGCACAATATTGAATGAATAGGTAACACCATTAGATCATGACTAGTGGCTGGCATGTTGAGGTTATTTCTGTCTTGTTGGGTTGGACATTAGTTGACAGACTCGGAAGCTTTAAGTAGTTGTCAGTTTCACATCCCTTCAATGAGTTGGGAAGATGGACCTCTGACCCCTCTCGATTGGACTGTCAGTACGGCGACCAGGACATGGCTTTAGTGGGTGGGTAGCTTGATGTAACCATGGAGCAAGAGATTTTTGGGTGACTGCTTCTGGTGTTCCACGATGAGTAGAGCAACTAATGGAGCGAAAGCCAGTTGAGCAAGATTACTTTCACAAATATACTTCACCTGCACCTAGTGTTGAGGTTTCGAGCTTTCAGCGCGGATTTGTAACCTGATGCCGCCCAGAGCGCCGTGGCATCATCAGGCGCCGTGACATCATCAAAGGTGTGAGATGCCTACATAAATGCTGTGCTATAATAATACAATGCAATGCAGCGCAGCACAACGATTCCTCCAGGCGCTGACCTGAAATTCTACCTATTGGTGACACAAAAACTAGTTGCCTGAGCTGTACTGCAATGGAATCTGCTCGATTTATTTTCGCTTTTTCTCGTCCCCTTACCACATAATAAAGTTAGTTTATTATATTGTGTAATCATAGATCTCGAGTGCCTTGTTGTTGTAGAGTAGATAAATATGCCCTTGTTTGACCCCTGTCAGTATACTCGAGAACGTAGATGTGTCAGAGAATTTACAAAGAAAAGTGTGGTTATGTTGTTCCTTGCTTTGCTTGGATGCTAATAATAGCGCAAGTGATGGTGTTACTGTTACAAAGAACCGGATACAATGCGTGTACTTCTGGTTAGTTGTGTTCCTGTTTTTAAAACGCGCTTTATTTGAAAGACTTGTGACATCGAGGTTTTGTTTGACATGTTCATATCAACAGAAGTGCACTTGCTACAGACCTCTTTACACAAAAGCTTCCTCAATCAAAGCAACATTTCCTGCTAATCTGCATACAGGTGCATTTTGACAAATTGGATTATTCTGCGGCAATGTATGTATGTATGCTTGCGTGCGGTTTTGTGATTACCTCTTTCTGAACACTGAGTGCTATCTCTGCTTGTCAGGCTTAGGCGCTTCAGATTCTTGTGTATACACAACCCGTTGGCATTGAAGTCATTAATTGTTATATTTTTCTGCGTTGTCAGATGTGAACAGAATAATATGGTTTATTAGAACACGGTTAAAAAACTGAGTGAATTATAGTTTCGAGTTGATGTTTAACTATGCAACTACAATTTAGCACTCTATTGATTTTTTAAATTATTTTCCTCTTTTTTGGTTGGAAGCTCTGTTTCAGTGCTATGCCTATTACAAGATTTTGCCCTCCAAAAGCGACCATTGAAGATTTCACAGAGCGTGGCGATAGGGTGTTATATTGCTGTTCCTGTGACCAGATGAGCTCAGCAGGAACAATGGCTCTTAAATGGTGAAGTGGGGGCAGGGTTCAGTATGGAGCTGATAGACCAGACAATACTGCTGGACATAAACACAAGATGAAATATTGGGAAAGTTAAGAAAATAGCCAGTCTCATTTTATGTTCAACTGAACACTGACCTTATTTCACAAAGTATATTATTGATTTAAAATACCACCGGAATATCTAATATCTTTAAACGTTGTTTTCGAAACCATAAACTATTCAAAATGTGCATAAAACAGATACATAATTTTGATGGAATGTGGGCTCCTTGAATGGATGGGGGCCTCCAAACACTCTCCTGAACCATGTAGTTAGGGATAATGAACAATAGGTCTCGGCCTTGAAGAATTTGACTTTTGGGTTGAAAGCAACTAAAGAAGTAAGAAAACAGGCATAAACATCAATAATAATGCTGAATGTAGTGTATCTATACAAAAATGCGGATTACAACTACCCATCTAGCATGTTCTGCCATTTCAGTGTTATAAATGGGATAAAGTACCCCATGCATACATTATGAAGAGGTTGCAAGTCACTGAGGGGATTCGTGACTATATAGAGTGATAAGGCTGAAAGTTGTTTTCCTTTAGAAGGTCATAGAATTTAGAATTCTGATGTGACTTGCAATATCATTTTATTGTGTGGCAAAGGGCATGTTTTAGTCCTTATAATACTTGGTCACATCTTTTCCTGTGGCAGAGGGTATTTATTATTCCTTATGATACATGGTCCCATCACCCACCCCCCCCACACACACACAAACTGCTTTAATCCATGGCATCTTGTTATTTCATGTTCCCAGCAGACATGGAGAAAAAAGCGTAATCTTTACTTCGTAATTGGAAGCACACTAAAAAGTATTTAATAATTTTTAGGTCAATACTACTAGGGTGCTCATGAGCAGGCAAATTTTGGCTTCCCAAGTACGTAGAGGGGGGTATAGCCCCTTTCTTTTTGTTTCTATGTGCTTTGACCTGTGATATAGCATTTTCATCCTTTACCGGAATCAGTGCTCTTCGAGGTGGATGAATCTTTGGACCTTGTGAGTGGTGTGGTAGAACTAGCAACAAAAATTCAATGCAACCCCAAACACTTTAAACATCATGATGAATGCAGTCACACAAGGAAAACCTCAATAAGGAAAAAAAGTTAAAAATGTATTACAAACACAAGCTCAAAGTCATGCAAACAATGTGCAAAATCAAATTGTAAAGGTACATAATCACCAAGGGTTGTCCAGGATGTTGAAATAGATTTAGGTAAACTAACATTAATAAAACTAAGCATTCAAGAAGAAAAATGCATATCATCAACAAGAAAATCTGAGTTACAGAGATGATACGTTGCTCAGAATTAACAATCATCAGTCAAGTCGAGTTAGCAGAGTCAAAAATTTTTGGCTAGGCATAGGTCTACCCTACAACTATCCAAATCAGGGAAATACATGTGTTGGGAGAAACACATGCGGGCAAATACAAAAAAGCATAAAAAGGGCAAAAAATAATTTGGAAAATATAATCTCGGACCGCAGGTCACTAACTAAATTGGGCAAAAGATAAGAATAGAAAAGGAAAGCATCAGCATATAAGAAGCTCTATTAAGAGTCTTCCTGAAGGGAAAATAGGATTTCTAAATCTAAAAGTGCATTTCAAAGGCAATGTCAGAGAGGAAAATACCTCTCCATGGGTACAGCATTCAGAGAACCTTCATTAGCAAAGTACCAGGATCAGCAAGCATAAGGACAGCATCTGAGGATCGGAAGTATCTGTCAGGGACTGATCAGGAGTGCTCAAAGTTCAAATTTCCATCAGTATTTTAGAATTCACAAAGCATTTTGATTTGCCAAAGGTATTAGTTCATGCCACGTTGAAAGGGCATCATCCAATAGTAATCCATAACCAGACTCCAAGTTGAAACAGTCCAGTTCTTTCCCAGGTCTTTCATGAGAACATCTTCCATCTGCGTGACTCCATGAATGCTTGAAACAATTGTATATGATACCAGTCCATGTTTCACTATGTTCTTCCGTCAAGGACACTACGTTATATTGTCTCTGTACTTAAACAATAGAGCCTATTACCAATTAGCTAAGCTTCTCATGAGAACATAACCTAAAAGAAAGTTCACATTAGGAAATGAATCAACATTTCAAGTACAGTCACTAATTATAAGTTACATCTGACCTCACGCATGCTAACACAAAGAAATCATAATAATGCAGTTAATTAATATGTTTCAGTAAAACACGTGTGTCAGTAATGGGGTCTTTGGTTGGCAGTCAGGTTACCCCCCGTCCAAGCAAAGACCCTCACGCTAGTCAGTGTAAAGGAGAATCACAGTCCGTTAATCGCCTCTCTCCCCCTTGGTAGCTTGGCACGAGGAGGCAGGCTTAACCTCAGAAGCAATGTGTAAAGTATTTGTACCAACACATACAGTAATAAAGTGAAAACACTACAAAATGGACACCACACCAGTTTAGAAAAATAGGTCATATTTATCTAAATCGAACAAGACCAAAATGACAAAAATCCAACATACACAAGTTAAAATATGAATTTTCAAAAAAATAAGAGTCTTACCCCATCCAAAACAATGAAAACTATGATTTTGCACAAAGTACCTGGTTAGCATCAAAAATAAAGTTGCACGGTTGAGCATGCGTCAGAAAAAGCAGCGATGCATCGATTCCTTCCTCGCAAGCGAGACCTGCGTTGTTTCTTCTGTGGTCGGGTTCACAGTGCGTCGTTTTATCTCCCTCGCAAAAGAGAGTGATGCATCGATTTCAGTCTGGGCACTTCGGATCCGCACAGGTTCATGATGACTTTGACGCCCAGGGATGATGTGTGGAAAATCCTGTTGCATGGTGTTAGAAAATTGCGCTGTGTGGGGTTTGCGTCGTTATCAGCAGCTGCAAGCAGGTGTTGTGCATCGTTTCTCCAGCCGCGATGCGTCGGTCTCCCAGCTGCGATGCCGGTGGAGCATCAATTTTAGCCTCGAGGCGGGTGGCACGTTGTTTATAAGCCACATTGCAAATGGTATGTCGGAAATTTCCCCACACGGTGTTCTGTGTGTGGATTTTCAGCTGTCAACTTCATCTTTCAAGGGCTCAGGGACTGGATAGGGCACCACTTGGCACAGCAGGAGTCTCATCGGAGAGTCCAAGTGTTGCCAGAGGAAGTCTTTGATGGCCCTGAGACTTCAAAACAGGAGGCAAGCTCAGTTCAAACCTTTGGAGATTCTTCCCAGGCAGAATATACCACAAAATCCAGTCTTTGTCCTCTTTCACAGGCAGAAGAAGCAACTGCAGGATAGCCCAAAAAGGAACACAGTCACAGGTAGGGGCAGCACTTCTTCTCAGCTCTTCAGCTCTTCCCCTTGGCAGAGCTTCCTCTTGGTTTCAGAAGTGATCTAATTTTCCGGGGTTTTGGGTCCAATACTTATACCCCTTTCTGCCTTTGAAGTAGGCATACTTCAAAGGAAAGTCTCTGTTGTTCACAAGATCCTGCCTTGCCCAGGCCAGGCCCTAGACACACACCAAGGAGTTGGAGACTGCATTGCGAGAGGGCAGGCTTAGCCCATTCAGGTGTAAGTGACCACTCCTCCCTCCACTCCAGCACAGATGGCTCATCAGGATATGCAGGCTACACCCATCTCCTTTTGTCTCAATATCTAGAGGAGATTCACAAACAGCCCAACTGTCAAACTGACCCAGACAGGCAGTCCACAAACAGACAGAATCAGAAAATGGTTTAAGCAAGGAAATTCCTACTTTCTAATAGTGACATTTTCAAACAAACAATTTAAAAACCAGCTTCACTAAAAGATGTATTTTTTAATCATGAGTTCAGAGATCCCAAACTCCACATTTCTATCTGCTCTCAAAGGGAATCTGCACTTTAATAATATTTAAAGGCACCCTATGTTACCTTTTGAGAGAGATAGGCCTTGCAACAGTGAAGACTGAATTTAGCAGTATTTCACTGTTAAGACATGTAACACACATCAGTACATGTCCCACCTTTACAGTACGCTGTGCCCTGCCCACGGGGCTATCTAGGGCCTACCTTAGGGGTGCCTTACATGTATGAAAAGGGAAGGTTTTAGGCCTGGCAAGTGGGTACACTTGCCAAGTCCAATTGGCAGTTTACAACCGCACACACAGATATTGCAGTGGCAGGTCTGAGACATGTTTACAGGGCTGCCAATGTGGGTGGCACAACCAGTGCTGCAGGCCCACTAGTAGCATTTGATTTATAGGCCCTGGGCACCTCTAGTGCACTTTACTAGGGATTTACTAGTAAATCAAATATGCCAATCATGGATAAGCCAATTACACATACATTTTACATAAGAGCGCTTGCACTTTACCACTGGTTAGCAGTGGTAAAGTGCCCAGAGTATCAAAAACAGCAAAAACAGAGTCCAACACACATCAAAAACCTACCGGGGAAGCAGAGGCACAATGTTTGGGGAGACCACGCCAAGGATGCCAAGTCTAACAACGTGTAATATGCGAAGTCATAAATTCAGCATAAATATCATTTCATTAAAATGAGTTATACATTTCATTTCAAATGGGAAAGCTTTTCAGCTGCGTTTTATTAAGTACAACAAAAAATTGCATTTCTTTCACTTTACACATATTTTTAAATGCATTAATAATTTCCTAATCATGAGAAATGTAATATCATTTCTATATGCACTTAGTCTATTTTCCAAATAATATTATACATTAATTTTAGCCTTCTAACATGATTTAATTCAAATGCCACTTAAGTGGAACTCTGAAATACAAGGAAGTGCATATTTAAATTGTGTGTCAGTGCAGCTTTCTATGTTTAACCATTAAAACTCTGATCCACATAAACTGTCACTTCCTGTGACCTTTGTGACAGGAGGGGCTCTACTAAAGGCTAGACTACATCACCTGCATGGAGATTGTAAATTCTGTGACAGGTGATTGAGTTTTCAGTCTGTAGATGTATTTCTGCACTCAGGCTTCCAAGAGATGAGAGAGACAATATGAAATCAGTACGCGGAAAACAGCACCTGCATTACTTGTTTAGGCGCGTGCCACCCTTCCACTTACAGAATGACTACTGTCTGTTTTATTTTTGTGCTCAAGAACAACTATTCCTTATGGGTGGCAATACTCATAAAGTCTGATGTGTGTTTGTTGATACTGAAGCTATTTAAAAATAAATAAATACATTCAGGGCTATCCATATGATTCGGAGAGGCACAGAAAAATACCACCCATGGTTAAAACTAACAGCTCAGCTGTTTATTTGAGAGACTTCCCGTTTGACATGTGTTGTTCTAAATTATTTTACACCTGTGAGAACATGCCTGTCATCACCAAATATACAACACATATTTATTTATCTAAAAATATTTTCAGTACATTCATTGTATTTAAAAGAAATCAGCAGTGGACAGAGAGGTATCATTTATCTAAAAATATTTTCAGTACATTCATTATATTAAAAAATACTCAGCAGTGGACCGAGTGGTTTATGATTGATAGGCCGGTGTGATGTTGGGGGTCCCGGTGTGTTGAAAAAAATGCAGCTGAAATTCCGTTTTTAAAAGACAAAACTCTTTTTGCCAGTTTAAGCCTAATTACATATTTTCCCATTGACACAGAATAGGAAAAACCCTTTGCTACATCTGGCCCTATGGGATTAAAGGTTCTACTTGGTTTCAAGTATGCATGTGTGTTAGTTAGAAGCCTCCACGTTGCTTTCTGTGTAGCGCAGAGATGTATGTAGTATCACAGTTAAATGGTCGCTCCTTTAGCTTCATCAAGTCATGACAGTCGGAAAAGATAGCACATAACAACATAAGCAGAAGGGCAGCAATCGTGAACTGTAGTTTTGGTTCAGTATTATTAAAAATCTAGAGTGTCAATTTCCTACTCAGATGTGCCAACGCTCTCACTTTAGAAGTATTAAGAAGTAGTGAGAAAGGCAGCTACTCCCTCTTTCAAACTACAGATGTGCAGGTACTCAGCACCGGACAATGCCTGCCCATTCAAAGCACTATGCAGACAATCCCTTATGCTATCCAGCCTCACATGCAGTTCAAAGTCCTCCAGTCCCCATGCTTTTGTTGCTGTGTCCTTTTTAAGTCTCGCCTAAAACAGTGCATGCACTGTCTCTTACGAGACACACTGTTTTTTAAAATTGGGCTTGGAGGCAGTTCTTATCATTGGTTACATTTACTGTCGCTCTCATTCGTTTGCCTCTTGGTCACCTGCCATAACGTTCCTTCCTCATGTTATGTTTCTTCCTTCCTTGGAACATGAACTTATTGCTGGTGTCCTTCCACTGCTCATTTGTTACATGCTACTTTTTTCGTTTGTGCTTAACCCCTTTACCAGAATGTGCCTTTTTTTTAGGGTCGAGCCTGCGTCGCATGCGCTTGAGCATGCGTATCGCTAGCGAGACGCTTTAGGAATTAGAAAAGGTCTCGGAGCCCTGTCCACCTTCGTCAGTGTCTTTCATTGGTTCATGGGCTTGCCTGTTAGAATCTGCTTGCTTTCATTAGTGGAAGGCACACATACGTCTTGCCTTTTCTGGTGGTTAGACCTCCTCGAGCGCAGCAACCAAGTACAGAAAACATGTGAGGCTCGCTGTTTCTCGTCAGGTTTGTGGACTACTTTTTCTCTATTTTTGCAGCGCAATATCGCTAGGCAGAAGTCGAGCGCTTTGCATAATATCGACCCTGTTACACAGTTAATTGCACTTTTGCTGGTTATGTACATAATTGCACTTTTGGCGATAGCTTTCATTACAAGTGAACTGTAGCGGCGCGATCGCGCCGTTTTTTTCTTTTAAAGTGGCAAAAAAAATCCGGTTGGGAGTTTACAACTGGTAATAGCTGGAACTCGGATAAATTTGAGACCCTAGTGCATTGCAAATGCTTGTTATTTGGTTCCCTTGTGTACCTCCACATAACTGTGTTCCTGGCACCCTCAACCCCTTCCTTGTCCATGTTGCTTGCCCCACTCACGCTCCCGGTGTTCCTATTGTATTTTGCTTGCCCCAACCAGTCCACCTTACCTCCATTGTCTGTGTTGAAGCTTGCGTCTACCCACCCTCCGTCCTTTCTTTGTCTATGCTGTTGCTTGCTCCCAGCTGCCCTCCCTGCTTCCCTTGTCTGTTTTCTTTCTTGCCCCCACACGCTTGGCCTTCCTCCTTCCATTGTCCATGTTGTTTTTTGCCACTAACCACCCCCCTGCCCTTTCCATTGACTGTGTTTTGTGTTCCCCAAAGCTGCACTCCAGGCTTCTACTGTCAGTGTTGCTGCGTGCCCCACCTGCCCTCCCTCCTTCTGTTGTCTGTGTTTCTATCCACCTTCCATAACAATAAAAGCTCTATGATGTGAACATTAATGGCTGCATCATAGCACTTTTGCCCCAACACCCTCTGTTGCCTGTGTTAAACCCTTCCACCCACCCTTGGTGTTGCCTTCCCCCTTACGTCTGTGTTGCCTCCCATCCTGCAATAAAAAAGTGCTGTGATTCCGTTAGCACTGGCAACATCATAGCCCTTTTGTCCACCCTCTCTGCTGTCCATGTTGCCTCGTGCACCGCCCTTTCTCTGGCCAGCAATTAAAAAACACTATGATACACCAGTGCTGACCGCATCATAGTGCTTTTTTTTCTTAATTTTCAACCATTCTGCATAGCAGCCCTATTGCTGTACAACATGACTAAAACATTGACAAAGCCAATACCTTGCTTTGGAGAGCCTAACTGGCTTTGCCAAAGCTTTTTGCAAACAAATGTAAGTCACATTAAAAATGCTGTGGCTCAGATTGTATTACAAGATGCAGAGACTGTAACTTTCATGTAATGACCTACAGTGTGGGAAAACATACATATATTGCCACACACATTCTGCTTATTTCTTCATTTTAGAAAAAAATATCAGAAGGAAAAGGCAAATCCCGTTTCCTTGTGTAGACCACAGATGTAATTATGCTCCATGACCTGACTTTCATCTTGGCTGCTGGCTGTTGCTTGTGGTACCAGGCATGGTGATGTCATAAGTCAAGTGTAATAATTCATTACAGTTGAACAGCTACCCTATTTGTTTATTACAAGCAACTATTAATCACAAGTAACCTGCAATAAGGAAACTAGGTACAGGTTTTTATACTGAGGCTGCAAGTTCCCATGTATTATAACAGCACTTAGTTCTAATGTTTTCTACAGATCTGCAGTGATATTGGCCTGTGAATATTGAGAGGGCTAAGGTTTTTGTTGAAACCTATGTCATAATTGATTTACACATGCACATACACATGCTGAAGGTCGTTGTTACCGTTAATTAGTTAATCATGTCATATACTGAATGAGGTATATATAATACTGCCTTATGACATCATCCACAAAGTCTTACAAAACTGTTGTATCCTTGATCCAGTATATTATCTTAATCATTGGCTTTTTGATACATTGAAATATAAACCCTTGCCAGTTTCCATAGCAACATTCTCCATTGACATAAAGGGGAATTGTCAATCTAGGCTGTCTCTTGTCTTTTGATATAGAAAACGGAATTTCACCTGCATGCTGCAGACAGAGAATCCGCAGACCTTCAATTAGACAACACTGATTATATTATATTAGCAATGGTTATGTGCAACATATTCTGTGGCAGAGCATACTGCAGGTATTAACAGTGGATTTGTGAATAATAGTCACTTTCTCCGTTAGAAGTTCTTTCGATTCGAGGACTTACAGCATACATTCTAAATTGTCAGACCTGAAAACATCCACTTATGGGTTTCATTATTTCATACTTAGTAGAGAGCCAGGCACATCCGAACAAATTCAGCACTTGTCGTAGGTAGAAGACCTTCTTTGACGTGTTAATGGGATTCCATTATGCTCTCTTAGATGAAAATCACAGACTTTAACCGGTGATGCAGAACCTGATGTTTTGAAAAAAATGGAATTACATTCTCTATCTCTCTGTAAAGTATTTCTGAAATTAGTTTGTAGTGTTTTATTATTTTTTCTATGGCAAATGTCTTGCTCATTCCTCATCCTTGAACTGTGTACAAAAGTCAATATCATCACCATTATAAGATTTTTATGATATGGCAAGCTAACTGTTTGTTGGCATCAAATTTAAGTCTCTAGGAAAAGAGGTACATTTCATGGGTGACACCAAATAAAACAGACAAAATATAAAACAAATTCTCAATAGATCTCTTTGCTCCACAAAACTCCTTAGCCCAGGAGGAAAAGCAATTGTGTCAAACTGTAAAAGTGAAATGAAGGATCTTTCTTAGGTTGATGGCCCTCTTATGGCATACATTTACTGCCTGCTTAAAATGTGACTATATCTGCGAAGTAGTAATACCATGGTAGAGCGGAATCACAAAAGGTAATCCCTTTCTTCCCGGGCAGATGGAAAAAGGGTAGAGCACACCCTATTCCTGCTGCTTCAGCCATTTTTGCTAAGTACTTCAATCAACCCTCAGACATAGATCTCTGTGCTGGAGGTGGCTAAGAATGTGTCATACCGCAGTCTCTCAGTCTTTAAAGGACTCTGCAATCCTGCATGCACCATGACTAAGGCAGGTGCACTGGTACCCCCACATGCACAGACAATTGGTGATTAGCAGCTTGAGGCCTCGAGTGAACATCATATCCATGGGGATGTCATATTGACTATTAAGTATTTTCAGTACCTCAGGGATTTGCTTAATATACGGAGTGTTCTGCCTACTCATTCATAGGGGTCCTAAGAAGAATCTGCAAGTTAATCAAAATATCGATAACTTTTATAAGCATCTATATGTGAAAATCGCTGATTTCCATACGTTTCTGTGACACTTAGCCGTAAAGTATGCTTTCTATATCCTATACATTGGTAATTGCATATTAGTTACATGCGAGGGAGGAACAAAGTTGTACCTGCTCATAGTGATGGTTGCACCATGTAAGTAAGACAGTGGCAGGGCTGGGGGCAAGAAGATGTCCGGACTAGGAACCTTGCATTATGGGGCGTGTGTGTATTTAGGGACCGTGGCATAAGTTATATTTATGGGGGTCTGAGTCAGGAGCTTTATAAACTGCAGATCTCCACACAATCTCCAGTTGTGTGTTGCACTATACGTAGCCATTGGCTCATGTGTCATACTCGTCCATTTAGTACAATATTTTACAGGCATAAATCTGACATGAACTTTGGAGGAGCTATTAGAATCGGACCTAAAGACTTTCTGATGGGCATGACAGCAAAACTTCAGGATCATTTGCCCAGAACATATACCCAGGGCATTCACCCATTTGAAGAATACTGTCTGGCCCTGACCTCGCTATAGTTGTAATAGAGCAGTGTTCACAAGGCGGCGCAAATGTACTCTTAAGATTTGTTGTGAAGAGTGCATTCCACCAGTTCTCTATGCTCCTAATAGTCCATGATAAAATTGCAAACATCTGTCTATGAAATTAGACCTTTCTTCTGCAAGGTCGCCCATATTCTTAATACAGGCACAGGGCTCATATTATCTATCAATCCACGCACTCTACATATATCAATATTTAACCTAACTGTTTAATCTTCAGATTCAGAACGTGTTGTAAAGCTTGTCTGTGCACCATTGAGCAGTCGCTGCTTTTGATTTTGCGTTTGCAAGCTCTGAAATGTACTTCTCAAATGATTATTGGTTAGTGTTTAATACTGAAAAGCTTATAGCAAAACTTGTTTTGTTTTCTACTTAACCCTTAATCTTTTCGAAGCGCTGTAAATAAGGATGGGTGCTGTTAGAAATTCTTTTGTCGTTTCCCAGTATGTATGTTTCAGATTTTTGGAGCTATTGAGTTCGGTTTCTCTCTTATTTATCTTGTAACTTACCAATAGTTTCTGCTTTGTGTTGCAAATGCTGTAGGGCCATCCACCATTATACTACAGCAGAACGACCGATACCAACATATTGATTTGAAGCGAGCAGATTACTACTTTCTTAGGCTTCACTAAATGGAATAGTAAAATAACGTCTTACTGTTTAATCAAAACGTCTTTAATTAAAACCGTATGTAGTTGGTCGAGATTTTAGAATAGCAAACCGAAGAGCTTTATACTTTCACGATTTAGATTTAGTGATTGTGAAGAAATCCCCAGTATGGGTCATTACTTGATTGACAGACGTACACATCGCAGGTCGAAGGGAATGCATGCTTAGGTGTCAATGGCTCCGGAAGCTGGAGAGGGCTGGAATGACGCGTGTGGTCTCAGCAGCCACAACCCCTGCTGGGATTACTCCAAAATACTCCACTCGTTGCATGGATTTATAACCAGCTCCCACCATTTTGGTAAAATCATGCTAGGCAAAAAATGAGTGTACACTCATTAAAAGGCCTGTGAAAACAATCTTGACGTAATTAGTTAAATCTAGCATTGATTCAGTACTAGATATCTGCCTATAATAAATGTAAGCCCATTTAAATCTACTGCCAGACTTGTTTGATCAGGAATCGTGTAATGTATTTTTCTTTCAAGGAAGGCTTCCAGCAAAAACACGGGTCCTACCACACGGCGTTTGAATTTAGACCTTGTAACTTGGCAGCGTTTTCTGCGCTTGTGCAAAATAACACTTTACGAGCCAGTTTCAAGTAAAATTAGTCTTGAGCGAGAACAATATGGAAGTGCTGCTTTTACTAGTGTTACTGTGAGAAGCGCGTGAAGGCCACTGTGAGCGCTCACCATCTACTTAACCTTCAATGCAAAAGCCCTTGTGCGCTGGGACACGATTTGTTAATAGAAAGACAGATGAATTGGTTAGTGAATCTGTTCCCTGTGTAACCAACAAGGGCCTACAGAAATGATGCCTGCCTCCTCACCTTCTTGTTTATTGAAATACTGCTTGAGGTGTCTGTCCTCATCCAAACTTATCACCCATTCACCACCACATATAGCCCTGAGCACTTCTAAAGGGAAGAAGGGCTGTTAGTTGCCATGTAGTCTCACAAAAGACCCAACAAGGTCTCACTGCAATGAATAAAATCTATTGGGGTTGTGAAATATTGCCAACTTAGGGTTTCGTACGTGTTGCTGTTTTGACTCTGTACAATGGTACTCTGCTGTCCAGTGCCCAGTGTATGTGCTCTGATCCATAAAAACATGTTGAATTTGCATACATCTAACTGGCATGTTCAATTTAACTATAAGTTCCTAGTATATGGCATAAAGGGGAGCCAGTACATGTGAGTTAAATGTCATTAGTGAACTGCAGCACTCAGTGTGCCACCACTGAACTGACAATGCAAAACATGGCTGCAGACCTGTCACCACTTGGCTATGCAGGTTTAAAATGCAAATTGGATCTGTCAAAATAACGACTTTTGACAGGCCTAAACCCTCCTTTTAAATGTTAATAAATAACCTCTAAGTAGGCCTTCAGTATCCACAAGGCAGGGGGCATGATATTTAACAGTAGGACATGTAAAGGTTTAATGGTAAACATGTCCTTGCAGTGACAATGTCCAAAAGGGGCTTTCACTGTTGCACGGTTAGCTCTTCCATAGGGAAGCACTGGGGTACTTTATGAAAGTTAATAAAGGTATCTCCACTTGCGAACCAGACAAAAAAGTTTATTTTGGGACTTTTTAAAATATTTATTACAAATCAATTTATTTTGCGAAGTTGGACTTGTAACAAATATTTCACAAAATGTACTTTTGGAAAGTTACCTTTAGCCTGCCTAAAGTTTCTACAAGCCCATTTTCCTGAGCTTCAAGCTGTCACCCAGGAGCTGAATAGCTATTTGATTAGCCGTGAATTGGCTCTCAGAGCTGAGACAAAGGGTTTGGGCATGGGAAGGTGTCCTGTTCCTCTGACAGGATGACCATCTGGGCAGTGTCCAGGAACTCAAATATCTTCAAAAAGGGCCTGCCATGTCGTAGGCAGATGTAGCTCACACCTGGGCTAGTCCCTTCTATTGCCCTTCTAGCCAGTCAGGCACCAATCCTAGTGGGACAGGAGCTGCCACCAAAACCAGTTTTGAGGCACCTTATTGGTTCCCTGGCCACACCTATAGCGTGGTTACAGGAGCTCTGAACAAGGGTAACACGTTTCTGCTATTTTTGACTTAGGTAGAGAGGGGCACACAGACACTGCTACAAAAGTAGGTAGGTTTACCCCTGGGAGCTTTTCCCTATTGATTGAGGGCATGAGGAGTCACCCCCTCCTAGAGGCCAGTGCCAAGCATAAATCAATCAATCAATCAATTAGGAAATTTGTAAAGCGCACTACTCACCCGTGAGGGTCTCAAGGCACTGAGGTGGCGGGGAGGGGGGAGGTGCTGCTACTGCTCAAACAGCCAGGTCTTGAGAAGTCTCCTGAAGGTAAGAAGGTCTTTGGTTTGACACAGGTGGGTGGGAAGAGTTTTCCACGTCTTGGCGTCGAGGTGTGAGAATGATCTGCCACCTATTGTAGTTCTGCGGATGCGTGGTATGTTTGTGAGGACGAAGTCGGCGGAGCGGAGATGCCTGGTCGGGGTGTAGAAGGAAAGTCGTCTGTTGAGGTATTCTAGTCCGGTGTTGTGCAGTGCTTTGTGAGCTTAGGTGAGGAGTTTGAAGATGATTTTCTTGTTACATAAATGTAGCACTCCCAGGCACCTCTTCAGAACACCTCTGGACCTGTGGAAGGAAGAAGGACTGCAATCACTGTTGTAAACTGTGAAGAGAACCTTAAAGGCTGGACCTGCTCCCACCTGTGCCAAGGACTAAGTGGACTCCCAAAGCTAGTTGGCTGTTAAGCTACAGGGACACAAAAGCTGCAAGAATCCCACATTTCTTGAAAAGCCCAGCTGACCAGTTTCTACTAGACCTGCCCTGGACCCTGCTGGTGCCTTCTGTGGAGTGAGCCATAACCCCTTGTGGCCCAGCATCTGATGGCATCTAATCCTTTCTCGCTAAAGCCTTGAACCGCTGAAAGAATTAGACTTCCAGTAAAGAGGCTAAGGGACTGAGCAAGATGTTGGCGAATGGGTTACTCCATCACAAACGTGACGGATATCCCCCACGCTGGGATCGTTATAAGGCAGACAGGATATCTGTCACATTAACCCCCTCTGCCAAACTCTAATTCAGGCTCTAAGTCCCAAGATAGAAATCTTCGCTGGAACCAGTGCCGAGCAGGCTCTGATTGACGGTGATGCCTTCCAGGGCACAAACTCCAGACTTCTCCCACTCATAGGTTTTCTAGCCTTCATAGACAGCTTAAACACAATGTCGTCCTTCGACAGCCTGTGCTCCATGACCGCTTCTTTGGATCCAGCCTGCTGCCTTGCCCCACTACATACTCTACCTTCTCCAAAAGGTTTTGAAGTCAGAAAGTAACTCTTTGACTGGGACCAACTTGGTCTTTCTATCCAACCCATGCTCTATTGCAATAAGCCTTAAAACTTACCTTTGTCCTGGTCTAACATGACCAGTTGCCCGCGGTTGGCGTGTTGCACTTTTTGGTGCTATTCTTACTTCAAACTTTAAAAAATCATATGTCAGGTTCCCCTTATTGGATTTTTGGATTTTGGTTTCATTTTGTTCATTGAGATATATTCTATTGTTACCATTGAAGTGGGAACTTTATTTTATTGTTTTCATAACTTTTAACTGTTTTGTTACTTCTATATGCTTTTCAAACTTGCTTAGATTAAGCCTGTATGCTCTGTGCTTTTGCTACCTTGGGTTAAACTCAGGTTTCAGTTACTGAAACCTTCACTGGATCTAACAAAAATAGTGATATTATTATTTGTGGTGGACTAGCACCCACCCCAACTAATAATCCACCTCCTCACACCCACTGTGACATATCCTTAAAAGAATGAGCTCTGGTGATGGGTGTAACAATAAACTCTCTAGACTATTGTTGTATGAATGCTTTAAACTTCTGCTGCTATTGCTGTGCTTGCCTACAAGCTCGTTAAATTTGTAAAGTGTAGTTTTTGAAAATTAAGCAGTGAGACTGACTTTGACGAAACAGGAGCATGTATTTACTTCCAAATCTGCACTGCACTTGCTTTGAGTTCAAAAATGAATCTTTTCCAAACTACAGGAAAATGTTGAGTCTGACACTATCCTGTTTGTTCAACAGTTAGGCTTCTATCCCCCACAAAGCAATGGAGATACTAGCGTTTGAACTTCAAACCACTATTTTGAATTTTGTTGATTTGGGAGCTCCGGGCACCATGGCTATCTCTGAGGTGGATGAGTTTCATTTTAGCTGGTATAAACATTAATTTGATATTGGGCAAAGGTTCTTCAAAGACAGTTGAAATTAAATGTGGAGTACTACAGAACTTGTGCCTTTCCCTTCCTTTTAATGTTTACTTCAAGCCTCTTCACTCACTTTTAGTCAACCATAATCTTAATTATTACAATAACGCTAGCCATCCACAAATGGGAGCAACAAGTCACTCAGTTGACTGCACCTCCCCTTGTCCCATATATCAGTTGTCAGTATTGTGCACGTAACCACTGCACCTGCCGCTACCAAAGTACAACCCCAAGCTCAAGTTATGTTCAATCAATACAAATGGTGGTACAGCGATCAATTATAATTCATTATAGAAAAAGTCAATTTCCACATGTGCTTTGATCCAAATCATCCTTTATTCTTTTCGGTACCAAACAAACGAGACAGCCGACATGTTTCATTCACCACATCTGAACTTCCTCAGGGCACTTAAAATGCTTTGCTTCTACGTATTCCCATATGGTTCACGATTCATCATATATACACGGTCCTCATTTTCTCGACCGGTCCTAATACCCACATAGGTTCTCAACTGTTTCGCCATGATATAGGCTATACCATAAGTTTTGGGACGTGAGAAGGCTTATCAAGGCAATATGGTGCCTGATGATACATACTCAGATTTAAATTAAAATGCACGTAACAGCCTAGACGCTGATGAAACTAAAGTGGTGTTTCCGTTATATCATAATGTTAAGAGTTGTTGCCTCAGGGTAGGACGTATTCACTACCATCCAAGATTGGATGAGTAGAAAGTAGCTGACCCGGAATGCTCATTAGGTCAAAGATTTGGCTCAAAAATAAAAGCAAGAGCTAACCGTGCTGTGAGAGGACTACACCTTAAGTTTAAAAATAAAGTCAAGATATTGGGAGCTTTTCAGATTAGAGTCATGAGATTAAAACTCAAATGAATCACACCATTCAGTCTTTCTTTTGATACTATTATGCAAGTCTCAAAGATAAAAAAAGTTAAGGGTTGAGTGCTTTAATGAGGAAATACTTGGGGTGCATTCCAGTTCATTGTTTTTTACTTCTATGCCATTCTTGACAGAGGCCTTCCATATGTAAATCAGTTTTAGCCCTGCTCCAATAGAAATAGTTCGGCCTGAACTGCCATGTCAGGTCCTCCCAGAGGGGGAGCACAGGCAACCCCTGATGGTTACAAAAAGTCTCACCATTTCCAGTTTTAGGAGGCTACAGCAACTATTACCACGGTGGTGGTCGAGCTAAAATTGAATATGGAAATACATTTTGATGAAGATTTCACAGTCTATTATCAGTAGGCTTCAGTTGGTACAAAATTCTGCAGCTATGGCAGTCTGCAAAGTGAAAAAGAGTGCACATTTTCCCAGTACTTAGAGAAACTCCTTTGGCTCAAAAACTGTCAAGCAAATTAAATTCAATGACTCTGACTCTTGAAACTTTAGTTGGTATCGCTCCGGGCTATTTGAAGCATCATTTCAACTAGTTTCATCCTATAATAACCTTACAGTCAACTAGAAAACATATTTTCCTTGGGGTGAAACCATGGCGAGTTCATTATTGAAAATCTCCTAGAATAACTGAGCAATTCAGTAGCTTATGTCATTTAGGAAGAAACTAAAGACTCAGGGGGTCATTCTGACCCTGGCGGTCCATGACCGCCATGGCGGAGGGCTGGCGGTGCTTCCTGGGCTATTCTGACTGCGGCGGTAAAGCCGCGGTCAGAAAAGGGGAACCAGCGGTTTCTCACCGGTTTTCCCCTGGCCCAGGGAATCCGCCATGGCGGCGCTGCTTGCAGCACCGCCATGGGGATTCCAACCCCCTTCCCGCCAGCCTGTTTCTGGCGGTGTCCACCGCCAGAACCAGGATGGCGGGAACGGGTGCCGTGGGGCCCCTGGGGGCCCCTGCACTACCCATGCCACTGGCATGGGCAGTGCAGGGGCCCCCTAACAGGGCCCCACAAAGATTTTCACTGTCTGCTTTGCAGACAGTGAAAATCGCGACGGGTGCCACTGCACCCGTCGCACCCCTGCAACTCCGCCGGCTCCATTCCGAGCCGGCTTCCTCGTTACAGGGGCTTTCCCGCTGGGCCGGCGGGCGGCCTTTTGGCGGTCGCCCGCCGGCCCAGCGGGAAAGTCGGAATGACCGCCGCGGTCTTTTAATAATTATTCAGGCACAGCATCTGCATGCCCTTCATGCTCTTTGTTTGACTTAAAACCTTTGCTGTACACCTTTTAAATGTCTGCACAGTGGAATCGCAAATTACATAGGGCCTGATTACAACTTTGGAGAACGGTGTTAATCTGTCCCAAATGTGACGGATATAGACCTACCGTATTACGAGTTCCATAGGATATAATGGACTCGTAATATGGTAGGTGGTATATCCGTCACATTTGGGACGGATTAACACCGTCCTCCAAAGTTGTAATCAGGCCCATAATGTCAGCGCTTTCCGCATAAAAACTACATTCACCACTCAGTGGGACATCTAGTGAACAGCTTGTGATCTCACCCTCTTTTATGCTATGCAACAAAGAGGATAAGCATGCAATAATCTTTCCCGGTATTTAAGATGAGGAATATCTCTGTATCATGTCAAAAATCCCTTACAAACACATCTTTTACACTATATACCTATATTAGGTGTTGGTAGTAGTAGTAGTACCAGTAGTACCTCCTTTCCACATGTACAGTGTTGCTTGGATGAGGATGTTACCTTAAAAAACAAGAGACAAGAGGTGTCTAGCAAAACAGGAAATGGTTCATTTAATTAAACTTTACAGCTGGGAAAGCATTTATCGCATATGGGTCTGAGGACTGTCTCTCACAGTACATTGAGATGAAGGATGTTTTATACATTTCCCCGGGAACAATAAACCCATAAAGCATTCTTTCCCAAGTGAAATATGTGAATAGTTGAGAAGGAGTCGTAGATGCAATTTCCAGATAGGGAATGCAGCTGGGCCTCGGCCTGGTGTGGACAGTATGTGGGGCAGCAAGTACGTGTCCAGATGTCCGGCTTGGGGGGTGCATGACCACAGTGCGTACTGTGCATGCTGTGTCCTGATTGGCAAAGTGTGGCACCTAACTACATTAGGCATCCAACTTTATGGTGTTTTGGGAATGAATGCATCCCCCTGGCCATTTGTACTTTATTGGGGATCTCAGGGGATCATTGTAGTGTTGCTGCCCATCTGTGGGATCTATCTAAGCTTGTGTGTTTGGCTGACAGCTAACTGTTACCCCACCTGTGACCTGTCAGTCATTAACCTTCAGGCCTGGGTCACAGACCCTGTCTGACCACATACCTATGTGCTGGGGTTGACAGAGAGTTCATGATGGGGGAAGCCAACAGGGTTGATACGACTTTGTGCATGAAAATGTATAAGAAGATGTCTTGTTGTTGTGCGCTTTGATTAATCTGATGTGAGCTTTTCCCCCTTTACCTGAATTTTTAACTATACCATCAAACCCATAAGTCATGACAGTCACAGTGTTGGCTTTTTGTTGTTCCAGTACCCTCGCTACTTGAACCCTACCCAATTTAGGGACTGCATTTTTACAGCAGGAAATCCTCAATTGTAGGAAACCACACAAAAACTGTAACACTATGAAAATGGGCATCAATGACGTGCACAAACCAGTCAGCCACTGTGGGAGCCAGGAGAACCACTTTGTGTACCACTCCTGCCCAGGCACACCTACCTCTTCATGCATGTCCTTCTGTAGTCTGCGCTGTGCTTGAATGGCAAGTGTCAAAGTTCCATGTCAATTTCAGGTATGAACATGCAGCAGAATTCACCAATCTTGATACACACCCCACCCGCCATTGCGGTCATCAAGTCCAAGACATCCCGATGGTGCATCACTATGAGGTGGATGGCTCTCAGTTCTTCCTTGACTACATTAAGGCCGATCTTGGTATTGTTCATCATTTTGAGCATTTCCCACAGTATTATTTGCAACCAGCAACCATCTACTTTTGTCTGCAAGGTAAAGAGGGTTATGGACCCACCCGCCGATTCGTGGGCATCAGTGAACAGTCTAAACTCCTAAAAAAAAGTCCTTGCATTGAACCCAGCCAAAATAATCAGCAGTTCTTTCCCTTCAAGCTTGATGCAACAGTAGTGTTTTCTTCTTCAGTGGGTGTATGTACAGTTCAGATAGATCTTCTCCAAGGATGACCAAGGTTGGAGTGTGTATGGTGATGAGGGAGCAGAGGTGATGCCACCCGGGGAGGAGCTGGGTGTAACCAAACTCGCCTCACTACCAGTAGATGTCTGTCAGCACAGACGTGCCCCATTCCGTGTCTGAAATGTGCAGTATTATGCCACAATTCTTATTCGTGCCCAGCAGAGAGGTTCATTTGCCTCTAAAAAATCAGGAATACAATGGGATTTTCTGTTGGACTTTTTTCCTTATGCATGGTCATCCTCAGCCTTTTTGCCTCCTTCCTCCTGGTTTTTCTGACCTCTCGCTGTTGACTCTAGGACTCTGAGCACTTTATCACTGCTGCCAGTGCTAAAGTGCAGGTGCTCTCCCATCTAAAGTTGGTATGATTGGCTTATACCTAATTGGCACATTTATTTTACCTATAAGTCCCTTGTACAGTGGGATCTCTATACACAGGGCCTGTAAATTAAATACTACTAGTGGGCCTGCAGCACTGCTTGCGCCACCCACTGAAGTAGACTTTCAAACCTGCCTCAGGCCTGCTATCGCAGGACCTGTGTGTGCAGTTTTCTGCCACAGGGACCTGGCATCTAAATTTACTTGCCAGGCCCAGAACTCCCCTTTTACTACATTTAAGTCACCCCTAAGGTACACCCTAGCAAGCCTTATGGGCAGGGTGCCGTGTATGTAGAAGGCAGGACATGTGCCAGGTTGCGTGGCCTGTCCTGGTAGTGACAAACAGCCTAACTTGGTGTCTCACTGCTGTGAGTGCTGCCTTCTCATAGGATTGCATTAGAAATGCCCTGCCTTATGTCTAAGGTGTATTGTCTGATTTATGAGGGGTAACGTAGGCATGTTTGGTATGGTTGTGATGGTGATAATAAATGCTTCTTACTGGTGTAAGTGTATTTTTTATTACTATCACAGAAATGCCACTTCTAGAAAGTGTGCATTTATCTGTGCATATGACTCTGGTGTTTTACAGCTTGACTCCAATCCACGTCTCGGCAGAGTGACAGTTGGGGCTTTGTGCATACTTTTCAGACAGCCTGTACACAGGGAGGGTGGAGGTGTCACAGTGGTGCATCTGCATACTGAATAGTCTTCCTGGGCTGAGAGAAGGGAGAGGTGGGGCACACCTACATTTGTTAAGGCTGTGCCCTGGCCTCACACAATAGGGTTGTTAACGCCCGCTGATGTTTGGAGCCTGTGCTGAAGAAGAGAGGGGGCACTCCCAGAACCCGTTGTAACTGGCTGGAACCTCCTCTCCCTACAATTGCAAAACATTGTAAGGACTGAGTATAAGTACAGGGGAATTTTCCCCACAATTGGGAGACTCCTTGAACTTACCTGGAACTGGACACAGACTGCTGGAAGAACTCACCAGGAACCGCCACGGATGACTGCTGCTGTGCTGACCTCCGACCTGCTTGGTCACGAAAGAGGACTTGCCACTTGCTACATACTCCTTGTGCTGACCTGTTGTTGGGCCCTCCACCTGTGGGCCTTTTCCTGCAAACTTTTGCTTTGCTCCCCAGGGACAGGGTGCTGTGGCCCCTGACCCCTGCCATCTTGTGAAGCACGAGGAATGCTTTAATACTTGCCAAAATTAGCACTTGGGAAAGCGCTTCGCCTTTAATCCCTAAATCACTGGGAGCGTGCTCTTTTGTGCCCAAAAGACACCAACGTGACCCGGGTTCCTCCAAAGGAATAAATCGCTTTGTGAAGCGCTTTTGCTGCCGTGGGAATCACCGCCGCGACCCGGGCACTAACCATTTTACTTGCATCGAGGACGCGCTGCTCTTTGTGCCCCTGGGGCATCAACGAAACCGAAAATGAAGAACCTGGAGCAAGCGTTCTCCTGGCGGTGTCCCCGGGGCAGGGATTGCTCCGAGGAGCACCCCTGAGGCACCAGAAGGCTTTTATCTATCTGGGCCCAGACGATGCAGGAGACGGGTAGGAGAGGAGGAAGCCTCTCCCTGTCCTGCCGAGCCCAGAAGGGCTCTCTGTCGGATCGCAGGTTGGGTGGAAGCCTCGCCGGAGGCTCCCCTACGCCGCCGGTCCTTTGTTTGGCCTCGTGTAGGCCAGTGTTAATCTTTGCCCCCCCTTTGTGGAGGGCCAGTGAAGGCCCGGGGGGCCCCTGCAATGATCGCGGGTCCCGGAATGGGCCCGCCCTTGAAGCGAAGGGGGTGTGTGGCGCCCCCCACCTCCTGGCATTCTTCCCTTCGTTTAGCCCCCCTCCTGAGGGCCGGTGGAGGCCCAGGGGGCCACAGTGATCGTGGCCCCAGGAGGGGCCCGTCAGGAGTACAGAGGGGGTGTGTGCCACACCCCTCTAACCCAGAGTTGTCAGGGAGACCCCACGTTGCACAGAGGAGCGCCAGGGGCCTCTTCTTTGTTCTCCAAGCACTGAAGGTGCCTTCATCTTACAGGTACTTACTACAGACCGATATATAGAACATAGGTTCTTGCTAGAGACTTTTCTGATTTATATATTGCCTACCTGTTTGATGGTTTTTTTAAATATATGTGTGCAAATGTTCCTTTTATGGGCATAACATGCTAATATATTTTTATGACTTGCCATGCATATTCTAATGTTCCTACTATGGGCGTTTATGATATTCTTATGACAAGTGTTTTGGTGTAATAATGTGTTTCCTGACCACTGCTTATGTTGCAGAATACTGAGTTAACTGTGTGTTATACGTGGCTACTGCTAGTTTGCAGAGTAACTAATGTGTAACATTCTGACAACTGCTAAGGTGGCAGGATAGTACTGATATGTGATGTTTGGTCTAATAATTGCGTTGTGTACAATACAGTATATTTTCATATAATCTGGTGTTGTGTTTCCTTTGTGGTGGGGATATTGCGTCACATGTGTTGTGTGTGTTGTTCAAACGCTTTACACATTGCCTCTGGGATAGGCCTGAATGCTCATGCCAAGCCACCAAGGAGGTGAGCAGGGGTTATCTTGGACGTGTAACTCCCTTGCCCTGACTAGAGTGGGTAGGTTCTGCCTGGCTGATGTGTATACCCTAGCCAACCAGAAACCCCATATCTAACAGTTTCTGTATAATGAGGGGTTGCTCCATCCCTTCCCTCCATGTGTACCTATTTATCTCAGTATCCCAGAACTCGTGACACGGGTTATCTATGCTGTTATTTAACCCTCTCATATGAGACCAATTTCCCTTCATGTCATCGAGGTGGATGGCCCTGCACTGAAACTCTATGTCTGGGGTCGATTTGTTGTTAATGAAGACAGCCCCAAACATGCTAAGGGCCACCCTGGGACCGCAGATGGAAGCGGGGGAGGACGTGATTGTGCACTGATTAGCTGGTTTAGCTACCTCCAAGAATCCCTTCTCATGAAAATCTTGGGCGAAAGAGTGTCTTCAGCTATACCTTCCTTCCTACGCATCCTGTCTAGCTCAATTTAGTTGTCATTAGGTTCGGTCAGAAAGTACAGTACTATAGGATTTGTCTCAAATTGGGTCAGATTTACTACTACCCTATGCGGCCCCACTTTCTTAGGTTGTAACTTGCCCCTAATTCTACACAGGTACAGATTGAGGAGGCATTTTGCTACCTCAGGAGCTACTTCTTGAGATACATAGAACTATTGGTGCCTGCTGCGTGTGGTGTCAGCGAACAAACATGAAATGGCCCTGCTGATGTCTTAGAGCCCACAGTGTATCATGTGCTTATACCACGTGTCGTGTAAAAAACAAGACCGCTGAGTAGTGTGTGTGTGGGATGCTGGTGTTGGGTGCAGTGTAATTAAAGGTGATGTGTTTGGGGTCCCTAAGCAAACGTGATGACATTTTCCAAATAGACTCTGTTAGATCAGGCTGTTCTTTGGAAAGACAAGGATGCAGTAGCATCCCTAGGAACCAGAGAATGTATAAAGGTATGAAAGCTCATAACTTATGCATCGCTGTAGATCTTGAGGTGATTCTGGCTGAATTATAAACCAGTTTCTGGGTCGATAAAAGCAGGTCCGAAAGTCTTTGGGGAAGGTGTGGTACAGGATCCCGCTGGGGATGGATGTGAAAAAGTCATTGGGTTGTGTTGTTTCTCTTGATCTTGTTGGTTAAAAGAGTTCCTAGGAATAGTCTGTGGCTCCTGATCCTGCTAGGGATGCTAGTGTGGCCACAGAGAAGGTGATGGTTCATTGTAGAGGTGGTGCACCTAACGGCTCGACTGCAGACCTGTTAGCATTGTTGAGTCTCCCCCCTCTCTATGCTTAGCCAAATATACATTCGAATGGTATGCTTTATGGGGTGGTTCTCGTGTATACAGTTAGTTTCTAACTTTTTCATTGGTGCTGTGTTGCAATTGCCAAACCTTCAGCGCCCTAGTGTGTGCACAAGGAAGTGTCATCGGCGTGGGGGAATTATTTTTACCCTAGACATGTGGGAGGATGCAAAAGAGGATGTGTCAGTGAACACAGCGTGTCCTGAGGACACATGTTCACCCCGCTGGTCCCAGCACGTGGCGTGCCGCGTGACCCTCCCAAGTGGCACCAGGCGCTCGAACTGCTACTAGGCCTGGGCAGAGTTCATGGAGTTGCGCTACGCAGAGCTCTCTGAAGTGCCCAAAAAACTATGCTGCACTACGTGGAGTGCATTAGGTCGCACCGTTCACCCTGATTTTTAGCGCCCGGTGCTAGTCCCGCTCTGAAAAATCAGCTCGAATGACTCCCAGTGCAGCACAAAAGGGCACTGCTTCTTTTCTGCTGCTCAAGTTGATTTTCTACTGGAGCGGCTGCTACCTCAATGCAAAGTATGTACAAGGGAACTACTGGATCACTCAGGTAGTGGGAAATATATATATATATATACACAGGTTTACCAAATCTAATCTGGTGGGGCTGGATATACACAGGGAAATGAGCTTAACGTTATTCACAGATGCATCAAAATAGACTTTGAAAAAACAAATGCATGAAGAGTCACGATGCTAGGAAAATGCAATTGTTAGTTCACAGCAGCCTGCAATCTGGAAGCAAAATAACAAGCCTTACTTTGGCATCCAACAACAATTTGTAAGAATCAACAATAACTTCATTAAACATTAACAAAGAACACAATATTCAACATTTAGAACAGACACAGTGATGTTGGTCTACTGGCATCATAATGTCTAAGCAACACCATTTCAACTGGCAGGGTGAGATGCTGACTAGGCCCCAAAAAATCAGCCCTCCTGCAATACCTTAGCCCTACCCACTCCTAGCACATGTTATCCTGTGACCAAGGGAATCTCTGGGCTGCATGAAACTAGGGAAGCCTGATAAATTTGTTGATACCAGCTCCGGGTAAATGATTGCAACAATTTATGTGGTGAAAGAAAGGACTTACTTCAATGACCATAGACCCTTCTTGGCAAAACACAGCTATGCCTAATCTCTGGCATCTGAATTGCTTTAGTACCTTAAGTCTGACTTTACCCTATGTCACATCCAGAGATCCTGCATACCATCTGTGTCATGCCCAGCAGTCCAATTGAAGCACACCTCTCACTTCTTTCAAATTCTACTAGTGTTAAGAAACAGGTGGCACTAAGAAAGACAGCCTAATAAGATCGAGATGTGAGCCCTATATCACATCCAGAGCCTATGCATATCAACTGCATCACATCCAGCAATACAAGCAAAGGCACCTCTTAAAGCAGACAGCTGACCCTCTGTCGCACCCAGAGCCATATGAGTATCATGTGTGCCGCGCCCAGCGGTCCAAGTGGCCAGCAACCCAACAACCCTGTATTACACCCACAGGTCAATCGTCCCATCTGTGTTACGCCTAGTGGTTCAAGCGATCACCCTTCCTGATGCTGACAATCAAGAAAGTGACTTCCACAGATTATGATTTTTCTTAGTTTGCTACAGGCCAAATGCTAGGACTAAAGCTATGATGTAGTCTCATACCCTTGTGACAGCAGCTTCAGGACGGACCTCTGCCCTGCGTATTCAGCAGATCCTTCCATCAATTGCAGTGTCTGCTTACCTTTCAGGTGTCTTGTTGTCATGTGCATTGCTTAATCCGATGTCAACACCAGCTTCTGCATAGGCATGTGAAGGATTAGAAAGTTTTCTTTTAGCATTGTCTCTAGTTCTGTCTCCTTTTGCGAGTCATGGTATGAGTCTAGTCTTTTATTAGATCAGATTTGCCGTCCTTACAAGTGGGTATTATGCAAATAAGGTGTCACCATATATGGGTTGTCTGTAATAAGGCTCCTCTCAGCTTTTGGCACAGTATTTTGGTATTGTATAGGTGTTTGAATAGATAATTGCATAATTTCTTTCAAGACAGAATTCTGTAATCATAATCCATTCATGTTATTTCCGTTTCAGAGGCCTCGCAAAATGTAATACCTTACACACAGTGCAGCTTTTATGACTCTTCTTTAAGTCTAGGAGCGACTTTATTTATCAAAAAGCATGCCAATGGGATCTTCCAAAGATCTACAGCTAAAAAACAGTCATTTACCTTATACTGCCCTTCTGTGCCCGGGGTGTCTCTCTTAATGACAAGAATCAGATAGCCAATATTCTTTAAAAAGCTGTGCACACTTTTTGTCAACAAGAATAATAGTGTTTTGCAAGGGTTTTCTGGCTGTGTTTCTGTAATGGCCTGGGGCCTAGTACAGATCATGGAGTCTGTCATACAATGAGTCCCTCTCCTGCCGTTTGACTTTTTTTAATAGCATGAGCCATGGATTTTCAATCTTGCCCGGTCTACACTTGTGATTTGTAAGACTGTCAGTATTTATAATAATTCACATTGATACGACGTCCTGTGATACAGCACAAATATAATGCTGAAGTACAGAGTAATGACTGCTGTTACCAAATTCTAAAGTTTAATATTAGGCACCAGTAAACAGCCTCCTACGGTCTCACAGTGATTACCGGAGCAGGTGATGCTACCAGTGTCTTGAGCATGAAACTGAAGAGTATTTTAGACTTAACATAACGTTTTTGAGATCTGGCGTTAGGCAAGACCTTTTGATTTTACTAAAACTGCATGTACAGTATACTTAGAGCGGCTTTTAGCCAACCCTCTCCATCCAGTGATTCTATATCATTCACGTTTTTCTTCTGGCCACCCCAGCATACAGCATGGTTAGTGGGTCATCCCACTTCAGCCATAGGTTAACTTCACTGAAAGTGACGGCATTCTGCCCTTTTACAAGGAGCATATTCACTCCCAAAGTACTTCACTCAAATGCCTGGGATGACTAAGGCAATGTGTTGTTTGAGACAAAATTATTTTGGCTTTTAGCCGTTTTTTCTGATTTGGTGAATACCCGACAGCTATCCCCCACAATGCTAGACCTATTGATGTTGCCAATGCGTGTTTTGCCTGGGATTTTTTTTATCTGTGAGAATGTGTATTATTAGTTGGGGGAATGCAGGTCCTTACCAAGTATTAATGTCACAATTTCATACCAGGTCCGAGTTAGGTGTCAATAATTTAAACCTGACCTCAACCCTTTGATGCTGTAGAATAGAGTAGACAGGCTTAACCCAGGAGAAATGTATAAAGCATTTATCAGTACTAAAACATTTAAGACAACAAAATAAAAATCTCACTCCTATTTGTAAGAAATGAAATGAACAAACAAACACACAAATTGTAAAAATCAGATGTAGGGAACCAAAGACATAATTTGTAGAATTTTTAAGTCACAATCGTGCCAAAAAGCGCAAAGTTCCAATTGAGATTATCTGGTTGCACTACAATGGGTTCTGGTGAACTACTACCAGTCGGGTACAAAGACCACATTTGTCCCTATGGAAAGTTTACCTTCTAACTTAGAAGATTTTCTGGAGAAAAGTCTGAATGAGTGCTTGACAATGGTGAAGCGTGGGTCCTTGGTAAAAATCTCTGCTCTGGCAGGAATGTTGGCATGGTTGTCATTAAAAACAGGAAGCTCTGAGTGGGTGAACTCCACAATCTGTGTTAAAGAAGGTTTCATCAGTGGTTGGATGCTGTTCGATGCTGATCTTGAAGAAGCCTCTTAATGTTCGGACTTAAAAACTTTTCTGTAAGTCGAAATCCTTTCACCGGGGTGAACATGCAATTTGAGTCTGATCGGCGAATCAATGTCAACAGCTGTGGCTTCAGTGCTGGTCCTTGTCTGCACTGGTTCTCTGGAGGAAAAGTTCTGAAAAAGTTTCTATGTGTTCAGTTTTGTAGGTTTGAGGATCAGAGGAATACCCTTTAACACCAGCTAAGGGCCCAGGACCTCACCAGAGCCTCTCTGTCCCAGAAGCCATCAGTAGGGTCTGGGGCAAATCCAATTGGAGCTGTTCACCTGGGCTTTTGGGAAGTAGGCTTCATGCACCTTTTGTGGCCCTATAGCTTAACAGAAGGCTGCCAACTGACCCTGGGAGTCTACTTCATGGTCCTGGGTACAACTAGAAATAGGTCCAGCTCTTGGGATTTCTCTCCACAGGTTTAACAGCAGGTGCAGCCCTTCATCTGTCTTCCACAGGTCCAGAGGAGTTCTGAAGAAAGTATCCAAAGATATCACATTTATGCCTGGCACCAGCTTGTGGCTATGGGAAAGAGGGAAAAAGTTCCCAGGGGCTTCCCTACTCACTTTTACATCATGTCCTATGGGTTGGGCCCTAAACAATCTCACAGTGCACTGCTCTGCCAAAATCCACCTTGGCATTACTTTTCTTTCTCTGGGCGAGCTTTGGGCACACCTCTGAAGTGTGTGTGTAGTAAAAAGAGAAACTTCCCCTGCAAACCAGTTTTGAAACAGGTTATCTGATCACTGGGATTGTGCCATCCTGTCTATGTGGACAACGGAAAGGGCACATGTAGGGACAAGTTACATCTGCCTGTAGCAAGGAATGCCTCTTTGAAGCTTGTGTAGTTGGTGTGCACATCCTCTCTTCTCCTACCACCCAAGGCACTTTTTAAAAACTTTTCCTGGGAGCCATTCATGCCACATTGCTGGGAGCCAGCAGGATACCAGTGTAGTGTTTAAATCGTATCCTAGCTAGTGCCATCTGAAATAAGTCATGTAATAAAGCAACTCAGTATTTTCTATGGCACAGCTAACCCTGCTACAGTGAAAAATGGGCTTGAGGCCTTTTGCAGTGTAAGGGGGTGTACAAATAAAACACTATGCACCCTTCCTTGGGGCTCGTAAGGCCTATTTTATGGGAAACACTATAATTTAAAAGTATGGTTTGTGCCTGTTAAAAATGCGATTTTAATAGGTCAAAAAACTACCCAGTGAAGCTGCCTTGGCAGTCCTAGAACCATGTTTTACATGGTCATCTTTGTGATGGCACAATAAGTGTTTCAATCCACTGGTGATTATTCAAATTAAAGGCCCTGGGTACATACGGTGCCATAGAGTAAAGCTTTATATGTCGGTTAAATGTGTCAATCAGTATTTTAACCAAGTCCACAAATTATTAGGGGTCATTGCACAGGCACTGGGGCCTGGTTAGGAGGGCCCAAGTACATAGAATCCAAAAACCAACATCATCAGTCCAAAATAATGGGAGTTATCCTGGCAAAATAGGCACTTTCTTACACTTTTGTTTTTTTGTTAAGGATTGTAACTAGTAGGCTTTACTAATAACCGACTCCTTGGTAATCAATACTATTGCAACAAATTGCTGAAAGACTTACTCAATGCTTCTGGGATTTAAACCTGTGAGGTAAAGTTTTAAAATTAATTTCTAAAGAAAACGTTTAATTTAGTCAGTGTGATGTTTTACTAGATTGAAGCTAAAACAGCTGTTAAAAGAGATACATAAATATACAATTATTTAAAGGTGCAGGTAAATGATCATTTTATTTTGAACTACTGTATAAAAACAGTAGATGCCTAGTCACAGGATCATTGCAGTATGCCTTGTACTATTGCTCATACGAGTCTCAAGCAACAATTCAAAATTCTGGAGACAATCTATAAAACAGCTAAAAAGTGAGAGCCTTTCTTTGCATTTAAGTTGTCAAATGATAACCATGATAAATAAAGCATTTTTTGTGAGCTGGAGTAAAATGTGATCCATCCTTAACAGAGATGTCCCATATTCACTAGCTGCAAGCCATCTTTCTGAAAGGATGGTGTTCTATATGAAATTAGGTGAAGTTTATCATGGTCTGACCATCAGGGTTGTAATGTAGCGGTCAGACCACGACAGCAGCGGCGGTCCTGACCGCCACCATGAGGCTGGTGGTCTCAAGACCCCCAGCCTTGTAATGAGGCCCTCTGTGTCCTCCACCACTGCTGTTTGGTAAGCCTTCAAGGCAGTGGTACGGGGCCAGATAATAGCCTATGTGGCAAGGCACTGGTGGGGCAGAGAGGGATGTGAGCTGGAGGGGCAGTTGGTTGAGTGGAAATCTCAATATATGGCCCGGCTCAGTCTGAGGCAAGTGACCGCTAGTGAGATGAAATGAGAGGTATATTGATGCCTGAAGCACCAGGAGGCCAAGGGGATCTTTAGACCAAAAGCAATGTAAATTGTGAGAGGTGGGAAATAAGGTAGTGAATTTGCTAGCATGGCTCATGCAGCAAGAGGAGGGACAGAGCTGGATGCACAAGGTTGCCACACCAACTGGTCACGAGTATAAAGAACAGCTGAAATAGCACAGGCACTTCTCAATGCCCCATGTCTAGGCAGCACCACGACACACGATTTTCATGGACTTCTGGCTGACAGCCATATGCCAATGCTGGGGAGGAGGCAGTGAAGCTTCTGGAGGAAAAGCTCTAGGAGGAGAAGATCATGGAGGCATTGTCTGAAATTAACAATGGTAAGGCCCCCTGCCCTAATAATTCCCCATATGAATCATATAAATGCATTAGGATACAGGTAGTAAAGCCAACACAGACTATGCTGTCTGAGTCCGGATGGAAGAGGGGACGGCTGAAAGATCTGCAACAGGCAACAGTGGTTCTCAAACATAAGGAGTGCCCCTCCACCCGGTGTTCCTGTTTCACTCCTGATTGTGCAGGTGAAACTACTGGCAAAGGTGTTGGCAAATCGCATGATGCAGCTTATGTATCAGGTGGTGGTACAGGACCAATCAGGCTTTATGACATATAGGTCCACCTGGCACAATCTCCACTGCCTTTTCAGATGTCTGGTGAGGTACCCTAAGAACCAGCAACACTTGTGGCCTTAGACACAGAAAAGGCATTTGACTCAGTGGAGTGGCCTCATTTACAGGTAGTATTGGAGTGGTTGGGTTTCAGCCCCTCGTTCTGGGCCTGGTTTTCTTTTACACCAGCCCTATGATCCACGCATGTGTTAATGGGGCGCTTTCTGCACAATTCTCTATGGGGAAAGAGACTTGACTGGGGTGTCTTCTGTCCTCTCAACTTTGTGATAGCAATGAACTGGTAGCCAGTTGGATTAGGAAAGATGCTTTACTCCAGGAAGAGCTGGGAGGACATGGTGTATCTTTATGTGGATGAGGTCCTTCTATATCTGGCTGGCACAGAAGGTTCAATCAACAGGATTCTGGAGATCTTTAGGGTGTTTGAGCGCTATTAAGGTCTTCAGATAAATTGGACCAAATCCTGTCTCTACCCACTGGCAGGGTGGGCCCCCAGGAGAGTTGGAACCTGCCCATAGAGGGAAAGGGTTGAGTTTTGTTTTTAAGTCATCTATGTCACGCGCAATAGGAACTTTTTTTACACTTGCAACGTCAGTAGGCTGCTGGAGGAATACAATCAAGATGAGAGCCAGTGGATGTGTCTCCCGCTGTCCTTGCTGGGTAGGGCTGCTGTATATAAAATTATTTATTTGTCAAAATTCCTGTATGCATTGCAGACCTCTCTGCATGAGGTCCCTGAGCAATTCTTCAAATGGGTGGATCCAGAAACTAGGCACCTGCTCTGGGATGGAGGCGTGCCATACATTGCGAGGGAGACCCTCACAAGAAAGGTGGATAGGGGAATCTCTTTGCCAAACCTCCACTTCTAGGTGACACAATTGGTGGTGCTCAATGAATGGTCCTTTGTAGACCAGACTGATCCCTTCATCTAGGCAAACAGGAGGTCCTTGGAACCAGAGGGGTATGTGAAATGGATCTGTGGAAGAAAAGCCTAAAAGGAATACCCAACCACCATGATCAAGTGACAACATGACTGGGATTACGGGCAGTGATCACTCTGGCGACTTCGCCTTCGCGGGTGGAGGGCTTGGCACCAATGAAGAGAGTTGAAGTCCACAGTCAGTGGGAATTGATAGGTATGTCAAAACTGGGTGACGTATGAGAAAACCAGAAACTGCTGTCATTCCAAGATCTTCAATCTCAATATGAGCTGGCTTGGGGACAGTACTTGAGATACTGCCTGGTGCAACACCACCTAAGGGCTGTCATTACCCCTGTGATGGAGATACCGGAAGAGAGCCCATTGGTATATAGGGTCCTGGGAGCTCCCCTCCACTGACAGGCTATTTCTGACATCTATGACACGTTTCTGGCTAATAGTGCTCCCCAATACAGAGGCTGCTTGAGAGATGGGAGGAAGACCTCTGTAGATTTCAGGACGATGAGTGGGGTGGCCTATAGGTACCTGGGGGAAGTGGCAATTTGAATGGGTTTCAGTTTGATACAAATCAAGATTTTTCACCTGGCATATTACACTAGGCCTCGATTATTTGCAATGGGTAGGATGGAGTCGGATAGATGCCTGTGGAAATGCAAGCATAGAGGCATGCTAGTGCAAGCTTTTTGGGACTAGCGCAAGATCCGAAATTTCTGGGAAGAGGTCCGTAGCAGAATCTCTCAGGTTATAGAAGGACCATTGGAACAGAATGCCAAGGTAGTGATGTTGTGGTTTTGGGGATTACAGATGCTCGATAGGTATATGCCTCTCCTCTGCAATGTGGCCATAATGGTGGCATTGAGCGACGTAATACAGAAATGGAGATGCAAACAGTGCCCAACAGAGTGTCAATGGGAGGTCAACATAAACTGGTGTATGAGGGTGGAAGAGCAGATATACATTGCATGAGATTTCCCAAACAAATTAACTGAAGCATGGAGGTCATAGAGGATGGACAGTCTTGTTGGAAGATGAATGAACAGTGAGGGATAAAGAATGAAGTGGAGCCACAAAAGCTGAGATTGGTAGTATGGGCCTTGTTTATAACACACTGTGACTGGATCTCGGGAAGTACATTCCAGGGTCTGTCTACCTGGAGGTTGAAGGGCCTGAATGGGGAGTATTATGTATTCATAGGTTTGATCGTACTAAAGTTGAATGTCAAGGTCACAAAAAAACGAATGATTCGTTTTTAGAATAGTTATTATTCATCTGGTCAATGACGTAATAGCAGTGCGACTTGCAAAAATAATACTTGAAAGAAAGCAAAGGAAGCAAGAGGAGGCAAAGCCTATCGCTTCAGAAAACGACACGGCATGTTAACCATAGCCGCACAATTCTGTGTTGTCAGCTAAAAACGATTGTTGAGAAGAAAGCATCAGATTAGCCCGGGACCTGCAGCATTAGTGACATAGCAAGGAATTCAGCGACTGTGCACCAGGGGAGGTCACCTGAAAAAGCATATTCTTGCGTGGCTACCATGCGTTGCAGTAGTTCAGCAGCCATTTTAAAAACATGGAATCCTGCCAGCATACTACCCTCTTTAGAATAGGTTTAACTTTTGGCAGAACCTCGGCAACTTCAGTTTGTATTAATCAGTAGGGATTCATTGCTTTTGAATAAATAAAGCAGCGTCTCTTCTAATACGTATTCCAGTCTTCTTCCAGCACAAGCTTTAAAATCTGTTGCCGTAACTGTTCAGCATGCCACATGCGGTGCGGACTCGAGAGGTAGGGAATTCTGTTTGAAGCTATAGCTATGCAGTTTTCGATTTTATTTTAAATATTTAGTATAGATGAAGTGTAGACGTGTAACTTTGTACTTTTTAATAAATACGTTTTTTAAAACTTGAAGAACGAATTTACATAATATGATGCATTTTTGTTCTACTAAAATTATTTTGGGTTTTTACATCTTTCAAAGAGATTCCAAATGCTGCACCTAGAGTAAAAAACGTGTTCTCTGATATGGATAGGCTACCAAAGGACCGACCAGTAGGCATTCATCTAAGCTCAGAGATTTAAATATGAGTGAAAACAGCAGCACGGATATTAGCAAATGCGACAGACCTTCATAAGGGGAAGGGAGGTGACAAGAAAAAAGGAAGGCTTACAGGTCGTACATACAGAGCAGGTGAAAAAGAATATTATGAATGGAGGTGTAGTGTCGCGTCCCAGTGATGTAACTGGTCGCTGGACACTACCATTGGGGGAGGGTGAATGAAACTAGTCCAAATGTGTGAATACCCTACGCGTTTTCTAAATATGGTTTTGCCCTGAAGTTGGAAAGGGCATATATAGATAATAAAGGATGTGGTTTGGGAAGGGCAGTGTGGCCACGCACGAGAAGAGTGCGGATCAGGGCTGCCTTCACAAGCCTCCTGAAACCATGCGCATAAAAGAAGCAAGCGTGTGTGTTTTTGTATAATTTCCATAGAGCCGCCGTATGTTGGAAGCGCCGACATTACAGAGGGCCCGTGCCCTTATGCGGGACAGGTAAATTGTTAGCCAATAAAGTGGATATAGTTACGCCCGTTATTTATTTCAAGTGGTTAGAAATGGGAGAAGCACGTTTTCAATCACAGCATAAAAACAAAGTGTTGGACTTTTTTGCTTATGCACGGTCATCCCCAATCTTTTTGTCTCCTGCCTCCTATTTCTTTTCTGACCTGCTGCTGTTGGCTTTTGAACTGTGAGCACTTTACCACTGCTAACCAGTGCTAAAGTGCACATGCTCTCTGTGTAAATTGTATGTAATTGGTTTAAACATGATTGGCATATTTGATTTACTTGTAAGTCCCTAGTATAGTGCACTAGAGGTGCCAGGGCCTGTAAATCAAATGCTACTAGTGGGCCTGCAGCACTGGTTGTGCCACCCATATAAGTAGCTCTGTAATCATGTCTCAGACCTGCAATTGCAGTGTCTGTGTGTGCAGTTTTAACTGTAAATTCGACTTGGCAAGTGTACCCACTTGCCAGGCCTAAACCTTCCCTTTTCTTACATTTAAGGAACCCATAAGGTGGGCCCTAGGTAGCCCCAAGGGCAGGGTGAGGTGTATGGTTAAGGTGGGACATATAGTAATGTGTTTTATATGTCCTGACAGTGAAATATTACTAAATTCGTTTTTCACTGTTGCAAGGCCTATCCCTCTCATAGATTAACATGGGGGCTACCTTTAAACCTGATTAAAATGTAGATTCCCTTTGGGAGCGGATGGACAAGTGTAGTTTGGGGTCTCTGAGCTCACAATTTAAAAATACATCTTTTAGTAAAGTTGATTTTAAGATTGTGTGTTTGAAAAGGCCACTTTTAGAAAGTGAGCATTTTCTTGCTTATACAATTTCTGTGGCTCTGCCTGTTTGTGGATTCCCTGTCTGGGTCAGTTTGACAGTTGGGCTGGTTGCACTTCACACTAGACAGTGACACAAAAGGAGCTGGGGTGTAGTCTGCATTTCCTGATGAGCCATCTGTGCTAGGAGGGAGAGGAGGAGTGGTCACTTACACCTGAAAGGGCTGTGCCTGTCCTCACACAATGCCGTCTCTGACCCCCTGGTGAGTGTCTGGGGCCTGGCCTGGGCAAGGCAGGATTTCACATTCAAAAAAGACTTTACTTTGAAGTAGGCCTACTTCAAGGGATAAATTGGGTATAAGAAGGGCACCCAAAACCACAGACTTTAGATCACTTCTGGACATCAAGAGGAACCTCTGCCCGGAGAAGAGCTGAAGAGCTGAGAAGTACTGCCCTGCCTGTGACTGTGCTTTGTGGAGCTATCCTGCAGTTGCTGCTTCTGCCAGAGTAAGAGGGCAAAGACTGGACTTTGTGTGCCTTCCATCTTGTGAAGAAATCTCCAAGGGCTTGATTTAGAGCCTGCCTCCTGTTGTTGAAGTCTCGGGGACAGCAAAGACTTCTCTCTGCTAGCACCTGGAGTCTCTGGAGAGACTCCTACTCTGCCTTATGGTGCCCATCCAGTTCCTGGGACCCTGAAAGGAGAAGGTGGCAGCATAAAGACAAGGAAATCCACGTACAGAGCGCCGTGCGGGGAGAAGATTGATGCAACTCTGATCTGCAGCTGAAGAAACAACGCGCCTCCGGCTCCGCAGCAGAGAAACGCCCTCGCAGGAAACACGACGATGAATCGACGCATGGAGCAGGAGAAACAACGTGCAGCATCGCTGATTGAGGCTGGGAGATCACAACCCACGCTGCGGGGTTTTCGGATCATCGTGCAGCTGGATTTCTGACTCAAGTACCGCTGTGTGTGAAAAAACAACGCAAGGCCTGCCCGGACCCGAGAGTGCTGACCGGATCGATGCATCGCTCTCCTGCAGAGAGAAGAAACGACGCGCCCGACCCGGCGAAAGGAGAAACGACGCACGGTCCCGCTCGTGAGTGAAATCAACGACTCGCAAGCCCTTTTTGATGCACACTCGCCCGTGTGGGGTTATTCTGGACGCGCACCAGCTACATTTTCACGCTGGCAGCGCTAGTGTGTGTTTAAAACTACTTAGAGACTCTTTTTGCATTTTTATCGATAACTTGACTTGTGTATTGTGGATTTTTGTCATTTTGGTCTTGTTTTGTTTAGATAAATATTTCCTATTTTTCTAAACTGCTGTTGTGTCATTTTGTAGTGTTTTCATTGAGTTACTGTGTGTTAGTACAAATACTTTACACCTAGCACTCTGAAGTTAAGCCTACTGCTCTGCCAAGCTACCAAGGGGGTAAGCAGGGGTTAGCTGAGGGTGATTCTCTTTTACCCTGACTAGAGTGAGAGTCCTTGCTTAAACAGGGGGTAACCTGACTGTCAACCAAAGACCCCATTTCTAACACAAAGTAATTAGCATTATGAAGGTAGGCTGCCTGTTGGACCCCAACCAAAACTAACTTGCTCAGGACTGGCTTTAGGACTGGTGGCACCCTGTGCGACAGTTTATTGTTGTGCCCTCCAGCCCATGACCTCCTCGGTTTCATTCACTACAACCTGGCAAATGTGCCCCTCATCTCTCCATCGCTCCCCTTTCACATACATTCATGTGTTTTAAAGCACTTGTGAAGGCTGGCTTTACTAATCCACTCAGCTAGCCACATAAAATATAGGGGCATATTTATGATCCCTTAGCGCCATTCTAATGCCACATTAGTGTCATTTTATTTATGCTAATGTGGCGTTAGAGGGCCAAACACCCTGTGCCATATTTACAAAGAGGCAAAATGCATGCATTGCGCCACTTTGTAATCCTTTGCGCTACATTATGCCTGCGCCAGGCATAATGTATGCAAAGGTGGTATTCCCCTGTTAGCATTCCCCCGTTAGGGGGGCCCAAAAAAATGTTGCAAGAAATCTGACAGAATTCTTTGCGTCATTTTTTTACCAGCAGGTTTAACGCCTGCTCAGAGCAGGTATTAAAAGGAGGCTTCTGTTGGTTACAATGGGCCTCTGGGTGCTTTGCAGGATTAGCATACAATTTTTTTACGCTAATCCAGCAACGCGCCGGACTAGCGTAAAAATTTCTGACACTAGACTCCTAACTACAGCCATGTTGCATCATATTTTAAATACAGCGCACACATGGTGGCGATAGGGAAGCACTAAGGGGCGTGAGAAAAGTGGTGCAGCACTGTGTGCAGCGCTACATTTTTCAAATATGTGCCACAGGGGTGTGCTTAATTTGTAAATAAAACAGTTTCGGTGCCCAAAGCCCTCTTCTTAAACACGTGGTGGCTGCAATTAAATGTGTGAACACGGAATATAGAGGTAGTGTAATCCTCACGCCATATCGAGCCTCTTCAACCCATTTACAGGCACTCCCTGACCCTTCAGCTCACTCTTGCAGATTTCTGCTTTCTCCCATTGTGATGCTTTTTCATTTTTCTCTTCCTACGTCTTTTCAATATGTGTCTTTTTCTCGCAGTAAATGCTTGAGGCATAAAAATAAGCGCAGGCCCTCAAAAATAAGTGCCGGTGCTCTGCACCGGAAACAGCAAGCACAAATTAAGAACTGCCTTAGGGGCATATTTAAGAGCCCCTAGTGCCATTCTAACGCCACATTAGTGTCATTTTCTTACACTAATGTGGCATTAGATGGCCAAGAACGCGGTTCCATATTTACAAAGAGGCACAATGCATGCATTGCATCACTTTGCAACCCTTTGCGCTACATTATGCCTCCGCCAAGCATAATGTATGCAAAGGGGGCATCCCCCCATGGGGGGGGCAAAAAAATTACGCAAAACAAATCTGTCAAATTTCTTTGCATCATTTATTTTCTGCACTTTTAACGCCTGCTCAGAGCAGGCATTAAAAGGAGACTTCCATTGGTTACAATGGGCCTCTGTGTGCTTTGCAAGATTATCGTCATAATCCTGCTAAGCGCCGGACTAGCTAGTCCCCTAACTACCAACATGGTACGCCATATTTTAAATATGCCGCACACATGGTGGCGTTTGGGGGCGCGAAGGGATGCAAGAAAAGTGGCTCTGCACTGTGTATAGCTCCACTTCTTAAAAATGCCCCATAGTTCTTTTTTTTGCAGCAGACATATTCACCCTCTATGCTACTTTATGTTGAGTCAAAGCTACTACTAGGCAAAACTCCCATCTCTCTCTCTAGCAGGAACATTAATCACAAGAGGCATCATGATATTTTAATTGTTTCTTGAAAGCTAAACGCACAAGGAACTTTTCAGCGGGTGCATTTAAATCGCAAGTTTCTGAAGTTATTGCGAAACACAGCGCCCCCCTGAGGTAAGTGCCCGGTGTGGTCACACGATGCGCACAGCCCAAAAGCCGTCCCTGGTTGTGATGCACTTTCAACATTTGCTCAAAAATCATAATTTCCAAAGACTGCATCTTAGATTTTATCTAGAATATGAGCTGGTCGTTTTCCAATAGAAAAAATGCAAAAATGCTACTCTTGGAGACTACATGGGCACCATATAGTGCTAGAAAGCAAAATGTTAATTGCACTGTACATAACATTGTACGCATGATTGCTGTGTTCTGTATTTCATATGGATAGGATTTAGTCAAAAACCTTCTGCATTCCTCACTTTTTTCCCATTTGTTTACTCTCACTGGTCTCGTTTTTCCCCAGTCTCTCTAATCTCTATTGTCATTCTGTTGTCATATTCTAGTGTTTCATGTGTCTTTTTCCACTTTATTTCTCCACCCCCGCCATATGTCAAATCCTCAGTTCCCCTTTATCTCTTCACCTCTCCCTCTCCTTACTATTTTTCCTGTTTTCTCTCTCGCATTTCCAATGCCACGACTCTCTTTCTCTTACCGTGATGTGTCTCTCTCTTCTTCCATGCCCTGGTTTCTCTTCTCTTGCAACTTTCACTCCTTCCCTTGCCAACTTTCCTTGTGCCGTTTCAGCCACTATCAGATGAGGAATGCGATATCCCACACGACCTGTATTTCTTCCATATTTGCCACAAGTGCCAGAACCAAACCTTCCTGGCACTTGAGGCAAATATAGAAGCAATACAGGTGGTATGGCATATTGCATTACTCATGTGGCTAGTTTCCCCCTGATTCCAGACCTAAAAGTATTTAATAGGGGTTCCCTTTCTTATCATATGGTCTCAGCCACTATCTCCTGATGCCCTATATCACTGTGCGCATTGTCCATCCTCCTTTGCACTGTCTTGCTACCGCCGTTCAGTCACGTCCTTTCCTATAGCTCCTTCCTCTATCAATGCCACTTCTCCCCAGGCATATTTTTTCTCTCCATTCTGTTCTCTAGTTTCTATCGTCTCTTTTCCCTCTCTTGCCCTCTCCACATAATCTCTCTTTGTTGACTCTAAGCATGTCTGGCTGATCAGAAGTAGTGATGTCTATCTCTCTCCCCCGAAGGCCTGTAGCACTTTTTAATTAAAATGGATGAACTTCTTGATGCGGTCCTGCTTTCATGGAGTTCAGGAGTAAAGGGGCTTTTCACAGGTGAAGGGGAAATAGTTTCAGAGGTTAGAACATTCAACTTTTTGAGGATTCACATTGACCAAAATCAATCTATCTATCTATCTATCTATCTATCTATCTATCTATCTATCTATCTATCTATCTATCTATCTATCTATCTATCTATTTCAAAGCAATACCCTTTCAGGCTTAGAGTGCTGCATACATTATGCAAACAAGGAAGTAAGGAGATCTCGTTAGTTCCCATCTTTTCAGTGGACAGCATGCCCCTTATATGGAATACTCTACAATACCACTGACACTCTAAATCTGCTAACCTCAAATGTCTGTTTTTCTAGCAGATCTGTTAAGCACTGTATTAGCCATCCACAACAAGCTAGAAAAGTGACAAGGCCCTTTGCCATTTTGGTAGCAAAGTCTTTTAGCATATGATTAACTTGTGTCATCCACATCGAGCTGACAAATGGCAAAGCCTTTTACCACTCCAAGCACAGTATTACAATTTTTGATTAGTAAAATACCATTCAAACCAACCTGACACATGGGTTTTGCTCTTATTAGCGCTCATCAGAGAGACATAACTTTGGAACATCCAGTAGAATTCAAAGCAATACCCTTTCAAGCTTAGATTGTTGCATAAAATGCAAAAAAAGGACGTAGGAAAATCCAAGCTTTAATATTGTGCCACATCTGATAAAGGCCATAAAACTTGTGATGGACAGGATCTGGAGTAATGATATCAGAAGCAGTTATTAATTTGAGCCACTGGTTTCCGGTGCTCAGCACCAGCACCTAATGTTCAACACTGCCATTTATGATAGCTACCACATGGTGGCACTGTTAGTGTTATTTAGAGATAAGCAGGACAACAGTTATTCGTTAATTCAATATACAATAACAACAACTGTTACCTACCACCCAAGCCATTCTTATAGTTTTGGGGCCTCACATAGGGGGTCATTCTGACCCCGGCGGTCATGGACCGCCGGGGCCAGGGTTGGCGGGAGCACCGCCAACAGGCTGGCGCTGCCCCGCAGGGCATTCTGACCGCGGCGGTTTTGCCGCGGTCAGATGCGGAAAACCGGCGGTCTCCCGCCGGTTTTCCGCTGCCCTTTAGAATCCTCCATGGCGGCGCAGCTCGCTGCGCCGCCATGGGGATTCTGACAGCCCATACCGCCATCCTGTTCCTGGCGGTTCTCCCGCCAGGAACAGGATGGCGGTATGGGTTGTCGTGGGGCCCCTGGGGGCCCCTGCAGTGCCCATGCCAATGGCATGGGCACTGCAGGGGCCCCCGTAAGAGGGCCCCACTTTGTATTTCAGTGTCTGCTTTGTCGCACCTTCCCACTCCGCCGGCTCAATTCTGAGCCGGCGTCCTCGTGGGAAGGCTCTTTTGCACTGGGCTGGCGGGCAGCCTTTTGGCGGCTGCCCGCCAGCCCAGTGCAAAAGCCAGAATACCCTCCGCGGTCTCACGACCGCGGAGCGGTATTTTGGAGGGGGGAACTCTGGCGGGCGGCCTCCGCCGCCCGCCAGGGTGAGAATCACCCCCATAGTCTGAATTGTCACATTTACACACGGGTACTGCAATTGCCAGAGCTGGCATGGACAGTGGGTGGCACAAGCTTTACTGGCCTCCTGAAGAGGTCTTTTTTGCAACTTAAGCACTAACCAGAAGTGATAACACCAGTCTAGGTTTTACTACCCCATCTTACCTGCTATCAAGAAATGAGGGCCAGGTATCCTAGAACAGGCATTCAAGAGATTCTTATTGTGAAAACGTAGGAATCTCAGCCTCTTTGCAAAACAAATAAAAATAGAGATCACCTTCTGTCTGAATGATTTTATTGCATTGCTGCAATATGGGAGATAAAATATAATTTCAGTCTCTCATTGCATACAGGCCTTATTTTGTCTCTCTTGACTTTGTTTGAGCCTCCCACTTAGCAGCAGGACAACATTAATAAAATCAGGTTATTTAAAAAGACATTATAAAATCATTTGTAAAGATGAAAAAGCCTCTCTCTATAAACAAAGAATGCAGGAGGATAATTTTAAATTAAAAGAATGACAATACTTTGCAAAAGAGCTCATTGATTCTGGTAACATGCGATAACAACATTTTCCAAAACATAATTTGCAAAAATTACTTTCTAAAAATATCTTTGACAGTAAAAATGTTTTCCCCTAACATTTTAGACCAGATTAATCAATCTGTTATTTAGCAACACTGTTTCTAAAGTAAGATGTAATAACTTTCCCTACAAAACATTTTGTAAACAATTTAAAACATGCTGCACATATTTTCAAAAGGTAAATGGACATTTATCCATTTCGGTGTGTAGGACAGCTGGGAACCGTCCGACGCAACAGTTCTCATGTGCGTTGGATGGCTCCTGGCTGTCCGTGGACATGGCACTTGAAATCCCTCTGGTGCAGGCACCAGAGTGTTTTTTTAGAAAGAAACAGCCTCTGGAGATGGGGAAGAGCTTCTGCATCTCCCGAGGCTGTTTCTTTTGTTTCAGTCAAATGATGGTCAGCGCATGCAGCACGTTGATGTCATTTCACTGAAACAGAAAGTGAAATGAGCTGTTCGGCTCATTTCACTTTTAATGTCTCAGTGCACAAGGGGCGATCACAGCCTCCTAAGCAACTAGGCAGAGGGGAGAGGTAGCACTGGAAAGGTGAGAATCACCCTTTTCAATGGTACCCCTCCCTAGTGGATCCCTGCTTTGGGATCACCGCAGGAGGGTGATCGCCAAGCAGAGAGCCACCCATTAGGCCCAGGGGCAAGGGATTTTGCTCCCCCTATTTTTTTAACACTTTCAGTCTTTCTGCCTCCTCAAGGGAGCAGATGGGGCCCGTAGCCCCCGTTCTGCCACTCTTGTGGGGGGGGGGGCAGAAAGCCCATTAGAAACCAGGGATTTATTTTGTATATACATCTATGGGTGGGGGCTGCCCTAAATGGATATTGTAATGCCAGCATCGCTCCCAATAAGCGGCACAGTGGGGGGCAGTAGCTCCCAATAAGCCCCCTTGGGGGCAGAAAGCCCACTAGGTACCAGGAATTTGTTTTTAGTAATCTTGGGGTGGGGGCTGCCAGGATGGGCATTGTAATGCCCCCACCTCTCTCAAAAACAAATCAGCACAGTCTTTCTGCCCCCATAGGGGACACATGGGGTAATAGTCCCCAATCTGCCCACCGGGGGCAGAAAGCCCACTAGGAACCAGGAATTTTTCTTTTATTCTTCTAGGGTTGGGGGCTGTCCAGAATGGGCATTGAAATGCCCCCACCTCGCCCCAAAAAAATGTGCACACTCTTGCTGACCACCCCCACCTGGGAGGGCAGAAAGCCCACCAGGGATTTTTTTTGATAGTGTGAAGCTGCCCAGAATGGGCGTAGCAATGCCCCCCAAAATAAATGGGAAAAGTCTTTGTGCCCCCCTGGGGGCAGATGGGATTACTAACTCGAATCTGTCCCCCAGGGCATGCAGGACGCCCACTAGACAACAGAGAAGCATTTCTTTAAATAGAGAGGCGAGGTGGCCACCATCATGGGCATGGTTATGCCTCCCATCACAACTGAAGGGACAACAGTCTTTCTGCCCCCTGTGGACTAAAGCATCTCATCCCAATGGCAAGCAAGAGGACATTTGACTCTTTTAGGTTTAGATTTTACATATGGGCCAAGAGAGTTTAGCTAAGTCCCAATATAGTCCCTCTTGCAATGGTGAGCAGCTGCATTTTTTGGACATAGATACGCTGCCTCCTGGAAAACCCTACTAAATGCAGACACTTCAGAAACTTAAACATCAGGGGGAGTCAAGGGTGGTGTGGTTTAAATGCACCCACACCATTTTCTTACCCCCAGTGCCCTGCAAATCTCCAAGTTTGCCGGAAATCATGCATTTTCCCTACATTTCTGTGAAGGAAACTTCTGTAAGCCACAGGAATCAAGACAATTCCTCCCACCCAGTATCGCCCCATCTTTACTGATAAAAACTCTGCCCCCCTGGTGTCGGTGCCCAAAGCAGAGTCAGCCTAAAAATGTATGAAAAAAACCCTGCCCTTTTGAACCCGCTTTGGTTTCCCCTCAATTATTACACACTTTTGGCCCTTCTGTGTCACAGGTACTTGGCCCCCTACACAATCGAGGTAGCATTTTTATCAGAAGTCTGAGGGAACACTGGGTAGTGTGAAATGTGTGGCTCCACTCACATTCCAGAACTTTCCATCACAGAAATGTGAGAAAATGTGTTTTAGACAAATTTTGAGGTTTGCAAGGGATTCTGGGTTACAGGACCTGGTGAGAGCTACACAGGTCACCCCATCCTCAGTTCTCCTGTGTGTCTGTTTTTAAAAAATGTACAGATTTGCTAGGTTTCCCTCTGTGCCAGCTGACGTTGGGTCTAAAAACGCAGCTGCCCACTTGGCAAAAAACGGGTCCGTTTTGCCTGGATCAATTTGATGTTTTCATGTAGCGTTTTGTGCCATTTCCTGTTGTAGGCACTAGTCCTGCCCACACAAATGAGGTACCATTTTCATCCAACCGCATAGGGAAATGCTAGGTGGAAGGGAGTTTGTAGCTCTCTCCAGATTCCAGAACTTTCCATCACAGAAATGTGAAGAGAAAGTGTTTTGTTAGTCAAGGTTTGAGGCTTGCAAGGGATTCTGGGTAGAGAAATGTGGTAAGAGCCACACAAGTCACCCCATCCTGGATTTCCCTAGGTGTCTAGTTTTCAAAAATGTACAGGTTTTCTAGGTTTTCGTATGTGCCTTCTGAGCTAGAGCCCAAAATCTACAGCTAGGCACATTGCCAAAAAAGCATCAGTTTTCAGTGGAAAAATGTAATATGTCCATATTGCTTTTTGTGCTGTTTCCTGTTGCATGCACTAGGCCTACCCAAGCAAGTGAGGTAACATTTTTATCAGGACACTTGGGGGAACACAGAATAGCAGAACATGTGTTATTATCAATTATCTTTTGCGTCTTCTAAATGTAAGACATTGTGTAAGAAAGAAGTCATTTTGAGAAATGCCCTATAATTCACATGCTAGTATGTGTACCCAAAAGTTCAGAGATGTGCAAATAAACACTTCTTCTAAAATCCATATTTTGTGCTCATTTTGAAAATACATAGGTTTCCTTGATACCAATTTTGCACTCTTGATATTTTACCAAATGAATCTCTGCATACCCAGTACACAATGAAAATCCATTGCTAAGTGCAGCTCATTTATTGGTTCTGGGTTCCATAGGTTCTTGGTAAACCTAGAAGCCCTATAGATCCCTACAGCTAGAAGGGTCCAGTAGACGTAATGGTATATTGCTTTTGAAAATCTGCCATAGTTAGAAAACTTTACAGATAAAAACGTAGACAGAAATGGCTATATTTTTCAACTCAATTTTTTATTTTTTATTTCAACTGTTACTTTCTATAGGAAAATCTTGAAGGGTCTACACAAATGTCTCCTTGCTGAATTCAAAATGTTATCTACTTTTCCGAAACCTATAGCTGTCCAGGATCACACTTATTTCTGTCATTATCTGGAAGGAGGTTGAAAAAAGAAGAGAAATGGGGAATGTCCTAGTAGAATGTCAAAACTATATTGAAAAATTTTGTTTTCTGATGCTAGTCTGCCTGTTCGTGAAAGCTTGGAAAATGATGATTTTCACACAACAAACCCTTTGTTGATGCAATTTGCAGGGGAAACAATAGATGCTTTCTTCTGCAGCAGTTGTTTTCCCATTTTTCTAAAAAAACTCAAAATGTAGCTGTATTTTGGGTAATTTCTCAGTCTATCTTGGGGAATCCGCACCACAAACCCTGGGTACCTTTAGAGTACCCAGGATGTTAGAAAAAATGTTCATAAATTTGGCATGGATCGCTTATGTGGACAACATGAGGGCCTAAGCATGAACTACCCCCACTAGCCCAAAAAAGTCTTAGCATGGGTGGATGATGTTGAGCGCCTTGTCGTAGTTAGACTTTCACTCCTGGGCGAGACTGCTGGTTCAAGTATGGTAACACTTTTGTTTGTAGGTGACTGTGCCAATCCTACAACAAGTTGCAACTTGTGGCCCAACCCTCCCGGCTCACAAGCAGTACCTCACCAAAACTCCAAACAGTAAAAGGTGATTTCTGGCAGCTTTATGCATGGACTCTAGGATGCTGCATCTCAGGGGAGTTGTGGTGGAATGAAAATTACCCTTTTCTCACGTTAGCAATGAGTCTCAGTCACACACAGGCAATAAAAGGGAGGCAGGAAGGTTTTCAATAGGTTTATTAAAAAGACTGCAATCTATGATAAAATGCATGGGCTGCAAAGATTAGGATAATTAATAATAAAAGAAACATTAATGTGAAGATGAGAGTCGTGAATACAAATACCTCCACAATTTTACAACAACATGAGATGTAAAAATCCAAGCATAGAGAACCTAATCCCTACCCTAAAGAGAGCTAGTTGTAATAAACCTAATCTGCCAGTACCATGTCCATGTGAAGTGCCCCTCAACCCTCAATACCTTGGAATGAGGTCTCTAGATCAGACTTTGTGGGGACACGAATGCTGGGTCTGTGTCAAGATGAAGTGCAGCATAGATAGCGTCAATGGCATCTAGTAGGAATCCCTCTGATAATCCTGTCTGTGTGAGGTGTATTTATACAGACCATGTGGGACCCCCGACACAGGTGTGTTCCAAAACAATAGATAAAGAGGCATACGTATGGCGGCAAATATGTAAACAATCCCTGACTAGCGTACATTATGTTCCTGTAACCCATACGTGAGAAGGGGACATGATGGGGATATCCCTTGATTATGACGCTGAGAGTGACACCTTTAAAGAGTGGCACTGATAACACTAAATCAAAACATTTCTCCAACTATAAATATGGCAGCTATTTTAAAATAAATGGGCTAAAACAGAGCAAACTAAGGGGTTGATTCTCACCCTGGCGGGCGGCGGAGGCCGCCCGCCAGAGTTCCCCCCTCCAAAATACCGCTCCGCGGTCGTGAGACCGCGGAGGGTATTCTGGCTTTTGCACTGGGCTGGCGGGCGGCCGCCAAAAGGCCGCCCGCCAGCCCAGTGCAAAAGAGCCTTCCCACGAGGACGCCGGCTCAGAATTGAGCCGGCGGAGTGGGAAGGTGCGACGGGTGCAGTGGCACCCGTCGCGTATTTCAGTGTCTGCAAAGCAGACACTGAAATACAAAGTGGGTCCCTCTTACGGGGGCCCCTGCAGTGCCCATGCCATTGGCATGGGCACTGCAGGGGCCCCCAGGGGCCCCACGACAACCCATACCGCCATCCTGTTCCTGGCGGGAGAACCGCCAGGAACAGGATGGCGGTATGGGCTGTCAGAATCCCCATGGCGGCGCAGCGAGCTGCGCCGCCATGGAGGATTCTAAAGGGCAGTGGAAAACCAGCGGGAGACCGCCGGTTTTCCGCATCTGACCGCGGCAAAACCGCCGCGGTCAGAATGCCCTGCGGGGCACCGCCAGCCTGTTGGCGGTGTTCCCGCCAACCCTGGCCCCGGCGGTCCATGACCGCCGGGGTCAGAATGACCCCCTAAGTAGGTTAAAATTCAATAGGTGACAGGGGCACAGAGCTGCATGCCAGAAGGCTACGTTAAACTCCTGATTCCCATTAAAACAAATTAGGATCCACTACAGGTTCAACCTCAACTATAGATGCACATCGCCACTCCTGTAATAAAGAAAATGATATTTATATATAGGTTTTTACATGCACAATCATTATTGTTATTCATAATAAATATGTACTGAGCAACATCCATATTGAACTGTGTAATGTGTAGCAACAACAGCTAATGTGTACCACATAGAATGTTATGTGTTCTTTCATTAATATTGTCATAACAGAGAACAGAGGAAATTAAAAAAAAATTAAATGAACATATACTACCATGCTAAAACTAATTATTTTTAGCAATTTAGGTTTAAAGTTATTGTGTGGAAAAAATGCAAATATAATGAAATATTGTGTAACATGTATCCCCATACACACACACATATTTCAGTTTATTTGTATGTATAAGACATGTTCAATGCACTATATGAAAAGTTTAAGGTTGTTATGATAGGGCAGTGGTGTCTAAGACTAGAGTTAGACCAAAGCCACATTTCCAGGAAAACAGCTTGCAATGTAAACCAATCAGAATAAGATTACTTGTATGTAAATGTATCCCAAATGAATATCCTGAAAGACATTATAGCTCTGTGGCTCATGGACTACATTGGATACGCTGCCGTACAGAGAACATTCAGTCACCAAATTAGCAACCAACTCCACTTTAAATGGATTCATACAGCTATTAATGGCTCCTTTTGTCTTACCTCCCCAACATCTCAATATATAACATACTTCTTACACCCATGCAGTTATACCAGTATAAAAATTATTGCATCACTTTAGTATAATTAAACACTTTCAATTACAATTCATTACAAAATAATATGTTCCAGGTTCGTAGTGGCTCGAAGGTATTAGTCGTGATCATGTTTATTATTAACTGTAGTGCACTGACCTTTGAGGTTTTTTCAGTGTCCTTCAGACCCTACTAATTTTAGTTTTCTCTATGTTTGCCTTTTTTAAACAGTTGATGTAGTATTTCTATTATAGGACCCTAAAAGCCACAAAGATGAGTGAAACACACATACTTTTGGATGAAGGGGGCCCACCTTTGCCTGGAACATACTGATACCAACATCCAGCATCATCATATTTAGAGAACGCTCAGATGACAACGTGTAATCCAGTTGGCTGGAGAAATTATGAGCACCCCAAGGCCAATTGAAGCAGTTACAAATCTCAGAGTATGGTAAAGCTCAATTTACAATAGGTTTTAAACTTGCCAACTTTTAACTCATATTGATGAGAGGAATTATTCAGCTGCTACAGTTTCCTCATTGCAAGAACTATTTTTGCTTAAGTACTACTCTGTCAGATTTCTAGTATTCTATGCATTTGCCAAATGTTTCAGTGCCAATTGAAAAATTATTTCTTGCATTATACTTATATGGGCTGATTCCTGGACACGGGTCACACACGGAATTTCGCTAGCAGAATTCAAGTCAGGGGATTCACTACATTAAGTATGATTTGAAGAAAGAGCAAGGAAATAATCACAAACAGGGATAATGTTTTTGGAATCAAGATCTCACAAAATAGGAAAGCCAATATCTTGTTCGTGCACTTAAGTTGAACTCCAGTGAGTAAATATATTATGAATGAGGCTGCTGTTTCCGAAAAACATACTACCAGGTTATATCCATCAAAAAGAAAACATATGTTTGGACGATGGATGAACGCCGTGGAATGTAATTGTCTATTTATATTATCCCAGTATCAGGATGCGTGAATTGTACTCCAAGATGCAATACATTGCTTTACCTCCCTTATCTGTGAGAGCCATTCAAGGTGAAGCATTGTTGAAACCTCTTAAAATGCGCGGCTCAAGTGGGCAGATTAGCTGGGAGAACAGGAGCAGCTCAGCGTCACAGTACACTTTAATCTGCATTCAGGTGTTGTTGGTGGGCCATAGTACTCCTAAAGTCTGCGAGAAGCAAGGCAGCGCTCTTCAAAAGACCCACAGAGCAAAAGAATGTGAATGAGTTAGAAAAAATAAATCAACTTGAAAAACTCTGCTTTTTAGAAAAGAAGAGAAAACCGCAAGAAATACAAGCTGCGGACTTCATCCTGATAGCAAGCCATTGCTGTGTAAAAATAATTGTCTCCGGTAACTTTAAGTTAAATGCCATTAAGTGATTAAACTCTTAATTTGACTAAGCCTTCTGAGCTATTACGCTGTGCCATTATTCTATTGAATCTCTTAGCCTGTGTGAGTTACCTGGTGGCTTGTAATTGGTGCACCAGCAGGAGCTTAGCAACATCAGCCGGTGTTAATACCAGAAAACAGTGTTGGCTCTCATCATTTGAAAATGCCAGCTGGAATCTTTAACAAGCTGCATATATTTAGTGAAATAGTGATAATTTTACATTCCCCTGCTATCCCACCGCCCGATCTGTGTTGGCAGCAAGAATGACCAGCTTGGAATCCATCCATCAAGTAGGAGGAAGTTCAGAAAAAACATGGCATTTCCAGGAAACCTTGAATTGTATAGCGCAGATTCATACCATGTACTACCGAGATCCATTATAGAGTTTTCCGTTTTCTAGAATTTCAAACCATGTTTAATAGGAATACATGGATGGAGCAGTATGAATTTAGTTATACTCATTAGTTAATCGAATTGACGAATATTGATAGCTATCTTGGTCTAAATTGGCTCATTTTCACATTCTGAAAATCAAAACTGACTTGGAAAAGAATAATGCACAAAAGTTTAAAAGATTATGTTGAAGCTAACACATTTTTATTGGTTATACACCTGTAAAATTATTATTTATAAATGTGATCATCTGAAATCTGGGACCATATTATTGATCAGGGTGCACAGTCTGTACAACGGCACACCTAGTTAGTCAAGTAGCCAAGGCAATTAATAAAAGACATTTCTGTAAGTGCCTGCTTGGGGTTCATGCTGCAGATTGCTTAGTAAAAGATGGTTCTGCAACTCCATGACTGTTTGAATGTGGGTTCCCCAACAGTTGAGGGTGCCCAAAGGGCACCATGAGGGCTGGAGCTGTTCCAGAATCCACCAGCCTTCATTGAGGACCCCATAGCTCCATGCAATTTGTGCAGTTTTAGACAGTAAGACTGGGTAGTTTTCATGTGCGCACGGGCTTCCTTTTTCAGTGGTATCTTCATAAGTGAGAGTCTTCATGCATCTCTCCAAAAAGATCTTTAGGAAGGGAATATACATGTTCACCACCAGCATTTTAGTAGGCATTTAGTGAATCTCCTAGGACTCCTCTGTTCACATGCTTCTGTAATGAGGAGCATGTGACTGCTAACAACAGAGGGTGCACATTCGACATGAAAAAACTAGGAAATTCTAACCTCTGCTGTGCAGAAGAGGTCAAGTGCCATTTGCACATGTTACTTTTTTCTAATAATGTTCCCCTAATGTTGGAATACAACTGGAATGGGCCTCCTGTTTTTATTTCATTTTTGTTTCAAAGAATGTAGAATGTGCTGACCCTAAGGAAATCTAGTAATGTATAGAAAGTTAAAGCCCCAACAGACCTGTCTGGCCTGTCTGGCCTGACCTGACACAACAAGGCTAATTTTAGAACGTGATCTAAAATGCGGATGTCAATTCTTCAGCCAAACCAACCTGTTTTTAAAACAGGAAAGTATCTGCACAGTTGATATTTATTTCATCTTAGATAAACGTTTTGAAAGAATTGCTTGTGTGATAAATGAGCTTGATGCACCATATTGTTTTATCTAAGTGTAAACCCATGGTCCGATCTAATTGAATGATGTGGGAGATTCCTGCTGAAAACCAATCCTTGTGAAAGCGAGGCTATGTTGATTCCACATGGACTTTACATGGGATAGAGTCTATCCCATCTAAATCCATCTTTAACATTATGTTCTCTGCCGAAGTAAACAAGTGAACCCCACCAGAACTGGTTAGAACAGATCCTAAGATTTCAATCAAAAATTATCTTTGCATCCCGAAATATTTTTTTTCGTTTGCACATCACAGAGCATAGTGGACAGGGGGAGGGAAGGAAATAACTGCCTGCAGACGTTTATCTTTGAATGATGTGAAAAGACACTGTGAGCCATCTCTGATGTAGAAATGTAATTATAGTTATTAAGCAGAATCACGAAATGGAGAATGTCTCACTTTGCTTTGAAAACCTATATTATCCGAGTTTCAGTGTGTTCTTTCCCATGGCATTAGCGTGCAGTTTATCCAGGGCAATGCAACATTCTGCATTAAAACTAATTGAAAGCGCATTAGATAATGGATCACACTTTCGAACTCTGCAACGTGTCTGTTGATAAATTAAGAGGACACCCGGGATAACTTTGTGATCGGCGCATCTGCCAATGACTGAGGGCCCTCTTCATATTTACTCCTGTGAAGAATTCACCAACCTGACAATTCTTGACACCCCAAAATGGATTTACAGCTGTGGAATTCTCCTGTATGAGTATGGGGAAATCAGCGGTTTTAGATCCCACATCAGGTGCTTTCCAAGCCGTGTTTTCATCTACACTGACCTGTGTAAACCAGACTGCAGTGCTGCAGGAAATTCTTCCCATTTTCTCTAAGCGAGGACTGAGCCCAGTGCCCTGCTTTAACTACTGATCCGATGCTGATGAGAAAGAGGAAGTTTCTATCTACATGGAGCTAAGTAGACCAGATTGCTTTGCTTCTCGAAATAGTTCTGTTACCTGCCTGATTTCTGTAGGCTAGGACTGAGCCTAATGCCCTGCTGAAACTCAACATACCTTCTGCAAGGGAGACCCTGGGTAGCAAAAGGAGCAGAGGGACATGGACAGAGAGCAGCAAATGTCCCTAAGTACCCTTTGCCAGAAAATGGAGGCTGCTAAAGCCACCTGTATGGGCAGATGACTAATGACTCTGCATAGCAATCACACTCCATCCTTGAGCTTGTGTATGCTTTGAATGATTAACATTTGTAGCTACCACAACTGAACCTTACCCAGTAAGCACTAGTCTCCAGACAGTGTGGCATAAATACAGGTCCTAACTACCTTCTTTACCATGTTTAGTTAAAGACGGATCCCCTGAGATGCATCAAATGGCTCCCTGGCCCTTCTTTGTTGTGCTCCACTACCTCACTGGCTTGAACTAGCTGGATCCAAAAGCTTGAAGAGGTCCTGTGTGGTCCTTGCGTGTGCCATTCAAGCCTATAGCCCCTCAAACCCAACTTCCCCTGTCAATCCCCCTTCAATGCACCGTTTGTCCACCTTCAGTAGGAAGATCTGTTCCCATGGATGTGTTGTAACTGACCTGATGTCACTACTGAAATTAAGATCGTGAGGTTTACATGTTCCTGGCTACTGACAAACTCTAAATCTAAACCCGTCATCAAAGTAAAGTTTTCCAAACCCAAATTATTTTACTATGAGCATTGAGCCACATGATTATAATGCTCTAGATCAGAATCTTCATTTGTCTCCCCTCAGTTCCACTATTATTCAGTGTGTGTTGGACATTTGTATTCTGCAGGGTCACCCCAGACTGTTGCCATCTGTAGCTGAGACCGTTTGTGTTGGCCATAGGACTGTACACACATTACTCCTTCTAACCAGTGGTAAAGTGCTTGCACTCTCTATTTAAACATGGTTAAGTTAGCATGTACCTAACCGGCACATTTAAATTGCTTGTAAGTCAATAGTATATGGTACAACATGTACCCATGGTCAGAAAGTTAAATGTTACTAGTGGACTACAGCACTCATTGTGCCACCCGCTAAAGTACCACTGTAGAACCTGTCACAGGCTTATTAGTGCAGCCTGTAGTGAGTTTTTTATAAACTTTCATTTCCACCTGGCTCTGCAGCAATGTTATCTCTTGTTAGAAATGGGGTCTTTGATTGACAATCAGGTTACCCCCTTTTCAAGCAAGGACCCTCACTCTAGTCACTCTAGTCAGGGTAAAAGTGAAGCACCCTGCTTAACCCCTTGGTAGCTTGGCAGAGCAGTAGGCTTAACTTCAGAGAGCTAGGTGTAAAGTATTTGTACCAACACACACAGTAACTTAATGAAAACACTACAAAATGACACAACACCAGTTTAGAAAATAGGAAATATTTATCCAAACAAAACAAGACCAAAACAAGAAAAAATTCACAATACACAAGTCAAGTTATCAATAAAAATGCAAAAAGAGTCTTTAAGTAGTTTTAAACACACACTAGCGCTACTAGCGGGAAAATGTACCTGGTGCGTGTCAAAAATAACCCCGCACGGTCGAGTTTGCGTCAAAAAGGGCTTGCGAGGCGTTGATTCCACTTACGAGCGGGGCTGTGCGTCGTTTCTCCTTTCACCGGGTCAGGGCGCGACGTTTCTTCTCTCCGCAGGAGAGCAATGCGTTGATCCGGTCAGCACTCTCGGTTCCGGGCAGGCCTTGCGTTGTTTTTCCACGCACAGCGGTACTTGAGTCGGAAATCCAGCCGCACGGTGATCTGAAAACCCCGCAGCGCGGGTTGTGATCTCCCAGCCTCCATCAGCAATGCTGCGCGTCGTTTCTCCTGCTCCGTGCGTCAATTCTTCGGTCGCATTTCCTGCGAGTGACGTTTCTCAGCTGCGGAGCTGGCAGCGCGTCATTTCTTCAGCCGCAGATCAGAGTCGCGTCAATCTTTACCCCGCACGGCGCTCTGTGCGTGGATTTCCTTGTCTTTATGCTGCCAGCTTCTCCTTTCAAGGTCCCAGGAACTGGATGGGCACCACAGGGCAGAGTAGGAGTCTCTCCAGAGACTCCAGGTGCTGGCAGAGAGAAGTCTTTGCTGTCCCTGAGACTTTGAACAACAGGAGAAGCTCTAAATCAAGCCCTTGGAGACTTCTTCACAAGATGGAAGGCACACAAAATCCAGTCTTTGCCCTCTTACTCTGGCAGAAGCAGCAACTGCAGGATAGCTCCACAAAGCACAGTCACAGGCAGGGCAGCACTTCTCCTCAGCTCTTCTCCAGGCAGAGGTTCGTCTTGATGTCCAGAAGTGATCTAAAGTCTGTAGTTTTGGATGCCCCTCTTATACCCAATTTCTCCTTTGAAGTAGGCCTACTTCAAAGTAAAGTCTCTTTTGAATGCAAAATCCTGCCTTGCCCAGGCCAGGCCCCAGACACTCACCAGGGGGTCGGAGACTTCATTGTGTGAGGACAGGCACAGCCCTCTCAGGTGTAAGTGACCACTCCTCCCCTACCTCCTAGCACAGATGGCTCATCAGGAAATGCAGACTGCACCCCAGCTACTTTTGTGTCACTGTCTAGTGTGAGGTGCAACCAGCCCAACTGTCAAACTGACCCAGACAGGGAATCCACAAACAGGCAGAGTCACAGAAATGGTATAAGCAAGGAAATGCTCACTTTCTAAAAGTGGCATTTTCAAACACACAATCTTAAAATTAACTTTACTGAAAAATTTATTTTTAAATTGTGAGCTCAGAGACTCCAAACTCCACATGTCCATCCACTCCCAAAGGGAATCTACACTTAAATCAGATTTAAAGGTAGCCCCCATGCAACAGTGAAAAACTAATTTAGCAATATTTCACTGTCAGGACATATAAAACACATTACTATATGTCCTACCTTAACCATACACTGCACCCTGCCCTTGGGGCTACCTAGGGCCTACCTTAGGTGTGCCTTACATGTAAGAAAAGGGAAGGTTTAGGCCTGGCAAGTGGGTACACTTGCCAAGTCATATTTACAGTTAAAACTGCACACACAGACACTGCAGCAGCAGGTCTGAGACATGATTATAGAGCTACTCATGTGGGTGGCATAGCCAGTGCTCCAGGCCCACTAGTAGCATTTGATTTACAGGCCCTGGCACCTCTAGTGCACTTTACTAGGGACTTACTAGTAAACCAAATATGCCAATCATGGAAAAGCCAATTACTTACACATTTTGTAAAGGATCACTTGCACTTTAGCACTGGTTGCAGCTGTAAAATGCCCAGAGTAACAAAAACAGCAAAATCAGTGTCCAGCACACATCAACAACCTGGGGAACAGATGCAAAAAGTTAAGGGAGACCACGCCAAGGATGAAAAGTCTAACAGCTCTCCCATAGAAAAGTACTGTGTTACATTATAACACCTTATAATGTATAATTTCAGTTTGGGAATACCTAGAAAAATGGTTCATAGACTCAAACTAATAGTAATTTAAGATCTAGTTGTCAAATCAGATTTTGAACTACTATTTTGAAAATTCAATTTTTAGAACATTAAAAAAATATAAAAATCAAGCAATTCCCCAACAACCATAGATTCACCAAACTTGTTACCATACCACATATTTACTCTAGGTATATGTGTATAATTACTATGCCTGACTGACTTGTACAGTTATTTACATAATCTATACCCCAGCTCCAACAAAGTATCAATAAAAGAATAGATCAGTTATCCATTTCTTGTCGTAAACTGTTACTCTGTGTAAATCAGTTGTCATTGTACACCTCACATATTAAAGAATCAAGTGGTTAATGTACAGTAGAAATAAATTAACAACACTTAAAAAAAGCACAGATACCTAAAAAGGACAATTAAATGATTCATAAACATCAATCATGGCCAAATTTCTCTTTACAATATCACAAAGACATTCATATAAAAAGTGTCTATTTGGTGCTTCATGAATTGAAAACTATTCCATAGAAAATACCAACTATAGTAGTGTCCAACTCATTATGTGCCTTTTAACAAATTAGTTGCTTTCTTCTTTTAAGTTCAAGAAATCAGTAGGCCATTATGGGTGGGGGAATTCATTTGCAGTTTTGCCCTTTTATTTCTTCATGGGCCTCAAAAAATGTTACTTGTCTACAGCAGCTCACAATCAGTGTGGTACTAGTCACCCTCAACCCACTTTTATACACCAACACTTTTCAACCTTCAAAAGCGGGGCTTTTTTATGAAAGTCTTTCTCAGGGCTAGAATATGAGATGTGTGACACTCTGATATAGTAGTTTTAAAGGGCACTAAATTCTCACGTTTTTACCTTTAAAAGGGGGTCTTTTTTATGAAAGTCTTCCTCAGGGTTAGAACTGAGATGGATGACACTTTGATACAACATATTTAAAAGCCACTGTACTGAAATACACAGAAAAACAGGTCGATATAGAATTGTTCCACTGTGGGGCCCCAAGAAAAGTATACCTAATGAATCAGAAAGCAGTTGTTTAAGTGCTTCAAATTCAAAACATTATTGTGGAAGAATAGTTGCTAATAAATCTCCATATTTTACCACCATTATGAGCAAAATGACATATTCATAAAAGGATTTGAAAGCTGAATTAAGCTCTTCTGGAAGTTACATGGCCTAGGTGATGAGCAAAAAAATATCTCTCTTTGCTACAATACTGGTTTATCCTCCAAGGGCCTTCTTCGCAGAAGCTAATGCAGTCTTCAAAGATCTAATATTGGCAGAACCCAGCAATAAAGTAGCCGTAGCCAAACCCAGTGGCCCCTCTCCACCAGGTTATACGTAGTAGTAAAGTTGATGACTGCATCAAATTTACAAACATTATGGAGGAGGTTAGCAATAGATGTCAGTGTAAACATTTCAGCCCAAGAGTGAAAGATAATCATCACATATTAAAAAAATAAATTGCGGAACACAAAATTTAAACAAACCAAACACAACATACTATATTGCACATACTTGACACCAATCAACCATAACGTGTACCAAGCAGTCCCTAATGAATGTCTACGATTCTCAGCAAGCAGTGCCAATTTAAAGCATATATTTAGACTGTTCATCAATTATCACTCATTATAGACTCGGGTATTATAGATCACTGCAGATGTGTCTAACCTAGATTAAACAACAACCTTAAAAACAGCCTACTTGACCTACTACCCAGTACAAATAAAAAACAAACACGACTGCAAGCTGCCAGATCTAGTATGAATTCTAACAAAAGGCCAGGGTATTCAACAACATGATGTAACACAGATATTGGAGGTGTAGTATAGATTTGTCCTAACAAGCCATACGTGTCTCAGTTGTTACAATTTTATAAATATGTTAATCAAACAGATACTTATCTTCCCATGTGTTATACGTATAGGTGATCCTAGAGAAATATGATATTAAGGTGTAACGTGGATATGATTAAAATCAATAAAGAAATAAAATATTTGGAGTAGAGTTGGGAGTGGAGGTCTTTTGGACTAATTTACAGATCGGTTTAGGATTAGCCCTCTATACTATGCTAGCTCCATTTGAAGAGCCCTTGCTTACAACACTGAAGATGAAGTAGACTGGCTTTGTGCTGTCAGGGTTGTTCATCCCAGCAGTTTACTTGAATCTCTGGCCCCATTCGTTTTTCCATAATTGGCCAATAGGACTACTTTTAATGTCTCAACTGAGAAATGTGCCTGATTAAGGTGCATAACAAGGAACTGGTGCTGCAGATGGTGCTAGACCCCAACCAATTGACCTGCCTGTTGAACTTACATTACTCAGAATTACGAGTCTGATCCTATCTCGACAAAAGGAATCTGTTGTTTTGGAAGATTTCCTTGTCAACCTACAAATTGCTACAAAGAACAAAGAAGCCCTGTGTGGTTATACTGAACACCAACCATTTGCCCAAAAAGAGTGTTGAGCTCCTATAAAGTGGTTCACGATTGTTACACCAGTGAAAAACAATGTCCTCATCAAAGCACATAACGTATTGTGTCCCAGTCCTTCTGCCCTATTTGAAATATGTTCCTGATTGGTTACTTCCAGTTCAATGTTCAATCTCAGAGCATAAAGGAAACGTATTAAATATTCTTAACTCCACATCTACTTACCTTGACAATATATATTGTCAAAATATGCAGTGAGTTAAGGATAGTAAACATATACTTACGGAAATATACTTCCTGGACAGTATAGCAGTAGACGATATTCAAGATGATATAAAAAGTTGCTGTTTCGTATTCAGCCAGTCGCTCAAATATAATAATAATGTGTTATTATATTAATTGAGGTAAGATTGTCAAACATGAACTCCCTAAAAGTGTTGTTTACAGAAGTGTTTTAGCTCCAGGTAGTGTCATGGCCAATGTCATCTACTTGTGTGGTACCTGTCGTGAGTGGTCATTTGTCCTTGTCTCTCTGGTGAGGGCATTCCTTTCCTAATCTCCATGCCCATGCTAGGGTGTAAACTGGAATGTGGTGTGCATTGTGTGCAGTTCTGCCAGTTTGACTAGAAACCGAGATACGTTCAGCAGGGAAGAAGCGGGGAAGAAGTGCTGCTCCTTTAAGACAATATTTCCAATGTAAATACTAAAGTAGAATATTGTTGTGCATCTCTGCTCCCTTTATAAAACGAATTATACTTTTATACTGTTCACTGGTTGCTCTTCCTACTGATTCGTCACTGAGTTGCTACTACTGTTATGTTATGTTGTTATGTTAAGTAATGTTGTTATGTTACGTTATCTTACTTTGCAAAGCGTGTCTGTTCTCGAAACATGTGTCCTACCTTCAAAGGCACCTTTATTTGACAGCGAGCTGTATTTTGTTTATATTCATCGTTTTTATTGTTTTCCAGTCATAGCGTGCAGGTGCAGAGGATAAGCAGCCAGCTGTATTGATTTGCATTATCTATAGTCATCTTCTGGGAGAAAAGAAAAAGCTGAAAGAGAAAAATGCACACATGGGGTGAGGCAGCCCCTGGTTTGAAAGTTAGCTTGGAATCTGTGAAGGCATTCAGAAGGATCAGCATTTAATATCTGCTGTGACCAAATGAAAAGGAGTTACTTTCCTGGAAGCAAGGGGAGTAATTGTAGTTTACTGGCTGTTAGTGTTGGTTAGTGCTCTGGAAAAAAAATTGCTTACAGACATTGTCTTTTTTGGGCCTTTCTAACAGCCTCGGTTGTGTTTGGCAGTCAATATCCTATTGGTTCAATTGAATTGTAGTGATTTTCTACTATTTAGATCTTGTCCCTGAGCGATCCACTTTCTTCGGCCAGAATCCGGCAGTCTGGCTGTGGTTATGTTTCCTAAGCAGTTGTGGCTTGAAACATTAAAGTCAAATTACTGTTGCTTCACTGCGTAGTTTTGTGGGAGAGAGCATTACAGTGTCCTATTTAGTAAATACGGCCTGCTGCCATTCTCTTTCCCTGTGCTGGTGCACAAACACGCAGCCCAGCATTACACACTCCTTTACAGAGGCGTGTGTGATGTCCAGTATAGGTTTTGTGCTCTAAGGATGACCTTGCAGTACAACATTCTATGCCTAAAAGCTTACAAATCTGTCATTCATATATGCTGTACAGTGCTGCACACATGCAATGTGTGAAGTGGGAGCAGAAATAAAACGATTTCTCCAACTTTGCTCCTGCTTAGGGTGATATTGGCCGTCATTACAACATTGGCAGGCGGCGGTGTAACCGCCGTGCGGCCGCCAATGTGGCCGCACTCCCGCAGTGCCCATTTTGACATCCCCGCTGGGGAAACAGAGTTTCCGCCCGCCGGCCCAGCAGGGATGTGGGCCGCAACATGGGAGGCGGTTCCAAATGGAGCCGGCGGTGTTGCAGCGTGCGACGGGTGCAGTTGCACCTGTTGCGCTTTTCACTGTCTGCAGAGCAGACAGTGAAAAGCCGCATGGGGCCCTGTCAGGGGGCCCCTGCACTGCCCATGCCGGTGGCATGGGCAGTGCAAGGGCCCCCAGGGGCACCGCCACTCCCCGTACCGCCTGCCTTTTCCTGGCGGTTCAAACCGCCAGGTAAAGGCTGGCGGTAGGGGGACTCGTAATCCCCTGGGCAGCGCTGCTATTACTACCGCCGTGGCCATTGTGGCGGGAAACCGAGGGGCCCTGGCGGTGCGACCGCAGCGATTCCGCCGCGGTCGAAATACCATAGGAAGCACCGCCAGCCTGTTGGCGGTGCTTCTGTCATTTCAGCCCTGGCGGTCCTGTACCACCATGGTTGTAATGACCACTCTAATCTTTTGGCACAGATGACATTCAAATAATTGGAGTTAGTAGGACTTTCCATTCTAAACCATATGTGGTTGGCCAAGCAACAATCTTGGAACAGCAGTTCAAAGCACTGTTGTGCTAGAAAGGGCACTTGTTTTGAGCTGAAAGCCCTATCAAGAGTGTCCATGAGACACACGAGAGTCCATGGCTCCCTACTGTGGTCTGCCCTACAGGCAAGATGGAAACCACTGCAGATAATGTTCCCTGCTTTCTGTGAGGTCGGAGGATAGGCTCTATTGAGATGAAGGAATACTAATGGAAGAGTATGTTGGGACAGCAGCTAGAAGAGTCTAGATATGCAAACAACTCCCTTGCAAGTAAGGATTCACAGAAGTGAGGCTCCACACGGGTAAGCCAAAGGCGATCATAAGATATTCTTGTATAATGTCTTAGCAGCATGGACAAGGCTCATGATTGACTCTTAAAGAGGTACGGTGTGTGAAAAGTTTGAAAATAAAAAGTAGAAATGCAAATGCTAGATACCAGGTAAACATCCCTGGAAAATAGAATAAATTAAAATAGGATTGACTGGTACCATTATGTTCGCAGGGCCAACTGATACCATGGAAGTCAAAAGGGCTAAACATTACTCCATAAGAAATAGGGAAAAGCCAGGATTAATCTCTGTTCTTTTGCCTTAGGATATCAAAGGCACGGCATAGACTGTATATCAAGGGGGCGTCAACAGAAGTTTTAAGTTTGTTCTGGTGGGTGTACATATTTTTGTAGAGCTCATAAACCTTCAGTGAGAGGTTTCCTAGGGCTGCCTCTAACAAATCTTTCATGCTGTTGGATCTGCTGAGGCTGAAGTCTTAGTGGAAAGTTTTGAACAGTAGTCAAATGCAGAGAGTGGTAGGAATGACCCTCTGGATAGCAATGGAGGACCTAAGGCCTCTGAATGAGTTGGAGGACTCCTATCAGTCACTTCACACGATTTGTAAAGCTTAAATCATTCAGTGATTCATAGTGACAGGATGAAGATCAACAAAATTCCAAGTCCTCGTGTGTTGACTCCCAAAAGCCTATTTATCAGTGTGGAGAGGGAGTGACCTCATGTTATAAGCATCATTCCCACTGCTCGCCATGTGCAAATCCCACTAAACATTACAATTAATATGTGCCAAAGTGGCTCCCTTTGTCACCAGCTAGGAAATGGTCATTGAAGGGCAGACTCTGTTTCAATGTACTAAATTGTTTATTGTCTGTGTCATCCTGGGCTCCTCAGTTTACCAGCACCCAAGCTTTTTGGTAGTTACGTCTCCTAGGAGCTGGAGAGCAGAAGCACCAGCAATGGGCAAAGTGTCCTTCTATGTTTGGAGTTAACATCCTTAATCCTGTTAATAAATATATTACTGCGTTCTCCAAAACTATGACAAGGTTTTGGAGCACCACTTGGAATATGTACAGTGGAAACGTCTAAAACAAGACAGTCCAAAGATGGCCACAAGACTTGTAGCCATGAAGGATTCAGGTTAAGTCCCGGTAATGGAACAGTTAATCAAACTTGACCCTTGGTTATACTTCTGGTGTATATCTCTGTTCTTTTGCCCTACAATATCAAATGCAGCAATTTATTTTCAGTTAGAGGATGATGGGGACGATCTACTAAGGTTGGTGTTACTGGCCTCCCCATTTTACCCTATCATCTGATGTTGCTATGTTCTATTTAATACCAGAACTTGCCAATAGTGATAGGTTTGCTTCTAAATTGGATTCTCCTTGAAATTACAGGCAGAAAACACCCAATTCTGAGTAGCTGGTATGAAATGCTTGTATTTCTTTTATAGAACTTGCATTTGTAAAAGGTTTGGAATTCATTTTCTTGATTAAATTAAATATGAAGGGTAAATCACACAAATGCCTGTAGGCCCATTATGTGCAATATGAAGGCTGCAAGCAGCAAAGATAAGTGAAGCAATTTAAGAATAAAATAGAACATGTATTCCTTCGCTTACATGAAAGGAAGCTCAAGGATGTCTTTCCGAACACACGGGACAAATCTCGTATTGTTCTTGTTGTTGTTTGACCTTTAAGTAGAACATACTTGGCCATTAATTGTATCATAGCACTTTCAGTATTTCGGGTGTAACTTCACAAATATTCTAAGTTTAACGTAATAGATTTGAGTCATTAATAGGCTTGTGGAGTTGCGCTTTCATTATGGTAAATGATTATATGCCCTAGGATCTGGTTAGTGCATACTTGGGCAATGGACATCGGATTGGTAAACTACGGGAGTGAGGCCTCAGTTTTGATATGCGCTGTGGTTTATCAACCACGCAATCAAAGTAATCCATTTCCAGATGATTACATTTATTTTTGTGAAGCAAATTGTGTTTACCCTTGCTAGCTATATATTAGAAGCACACCGTTTGTCAGAGGAAATGACGTGGTTCAAGAACAGCAACACTAAACGAACATTAAGCTTCATGAATAAATAAATAGGAATATCCTGTCCTATTTAGACTTTAGGATTGAAACAGTGAAGCACTATACCACCATAAAGTGTTGTTGAGTAACTGTGTCCATTTACATCCTCTGACATTAGACACCACGCGGCTTTCACTTCACCGCTGCAATTGTCTCACTTCGCTCTCCAATTCTGCACATTGACTAATATTCAAAATAAATTGACTTGCAGCCTCTCCTGAAGACCCTTTGTTATATTCCCACCATCCAAACTACACCTACATGGGGTATTTACTGGTGTGAACACGTAGTAGGAAAATCTTTGTAGGAGGCTGGACTGGCTTGTAGTGAGTACCAAGGGGTACTTGCACCTTGCACCAGGCCCAGTTATCCCTTATTAGTGTATAGGGTGTCTAGCAGCTTAGGCTGATAGATAATGGTAGCTTAGCAGAGCAGCTTAGGCTGAACTAGGAGACGTGTGAAGCTACTACAGTAGCACTTAGTGTCATATGCACAATATCATAAGAAAACACAATACACAGTTATACTAAAAATAAAGGTACTTTATTTTTATGACAATATGCCAAAGTATCTTAGAGTGTACCCTCAGTGAGAGGATAGGAAATATACACAAGATATATATACACAATAGCAAAAATATGCAGTATAGTCTTAGAAAACAGTGCAAACAATGTATAGTTACAATAGGATGCAATGGGGAAACATAGGGATAGGGGCAACACAAACCATATACTCCAAAAGTGGAATGCGAACCACGAATGGACCCCAAACCTATGTGACCTTGTAGAGGGTCGCTGGGACTATTAGAAAATAGTGAGAGTTAGAAAAATAACCCTCCCCAAGACCCTGAAAAGTGAGTGCAAAGTGCACTAAAGTTCCCCTAAGGACAAAGAAGTCGTGTTAGAGGAATAATGCAGGAAAGACACAAACCAACAATGCAACAACTGTGGATTTCCAATCTAGGGTACCTGTGGAACAAGGGGACCAAGTCCAAAAGTCACAAGCAAGTCGGAGATGGGCAGATGCCCAGGAAATGCCAGCTGCGGGTGCAAAGAAGCTTCTACTGGACAGAAGAAGCAGAGGTTTCTGCAGGAACGAAAAGGGCTAGAGACTTCCCCTTTGGTGGACGGATCCCTCTCGCCGTGGAGAGTCGTGCAGAAGTGTTTTCCCGCCGAAAGAACACCAACAAGCCTTGCTAGCTGCAAATCGTGCGGTTAGCGTTTTTGGACGCTGCTGTGGCCCTGGAGGGACCAGGAGGTCGCGAATTGGACCAGGAGAGAGAGGGGACGTCGAGCAAGACAAGGAGCCCTCTCAGCAGCAGGTAGCACCCGGAGAAGTGCCAGAAACAGGCAATACGAGGATGCGTGAAACGGTGCTCACCCGAAGTCGCACAAAGAAGTCCCACGTCGCCGGAGAACAACTTAGGAGGTCGTGCAATGCAGGTTAGAGTGCCGTGGATCCAGGCTGGACTGTGCACAAAGGATTTCCGCCGGAAGTGCACGGAGGCCGGAGTAGCTGCAAAAGTCGCGGTTCCCAGCAATGCAGTCTAGCGAGGTGAGGCAAGGACTTACCTCCACCAAACTTGGACTGAAGAGTCACTGGACTGTGGGGGCCACTTGGACAGAGTTGCTGGATTCGAGGGACCTCGCTCGTCGTGCTGAGAGGAGACCCAAGGGACCGGTAATGCAGCTTTTTGGTGCCTGCGGTTGCAGGGGGAAGATTCCGTCGACCCACGGGAGATTTCTTCGGAGCTTCTAGTGCAGAGAGGAGGCAGACAACCCCCACAGCATGCACCACCAGGAAAACAGTCGAGAAGGTGGCAGGATCAGCGTTACAGAGTTGCAGTAGTCGTCTTAGCTACTATGTTGCAGTTTTGCAGGCTTCCAGCGCGGTCAGCAGTCGATTCCTTGGCAGAAGGTGAAGAGAGAGATGCAGAGGAACTCGGATGAGCTCTTGCATTCGTTATCTAAAGTTTCCCCAGAGACAGAGACCCTAAATAGCCAGAAAAGAGGGGTTGGCTACCTAGGAGAGAGGATAGGCTAGCAACACCTGAAGGAGCCTATCAGAAGGAGTCTCTGACGTCACCTGGTGGCACTGGCCACTCAGAGCAGTCCAGTGTGCCAGCAGCACCTCTGTTTCCAAGATGGCAGAGGTCTGGAGCACACCGGAGGAGCTCTGGACACCTCCCAGGGGAGGTGCAGGTCAGGGGAGTGGTCACTCCCCTTTCCTTTGTCCAGTTTCGCGCCAGAGCAGGGCTAAGGGGTCCCCTGAACCGGTGTAGACTGGCTTATGCAGAATTGGGCACATCTGTGCCCAAGAAAGCATTTCCAGAGGCTGGGGGAGGCTACTCCTCCCCTGCCTTCACACCATTTTCCAAAGGGAGAGGGTGTCACACCCTCTCTTAGAGGAAGTTCTTTGTTCTGCCATCCTGGGCCAGGCCTGGCTGGACCCCAGGAGGGCAGATGCCTGTCTGAGGGGTTGGCAGCAGCTGCAGTGAAACCCCAGGAAGGGCAGTTTGGCAGTACCAGGGTCTGTGCTACAGACCACTGGGATCATGGGATTGTGCCAACTATGCCAGGATGGCATAGAGGGGGCAATTCCATGATCATAGACATGTTACATGGCCATATTCGGAGTTACCATTGTGAAGCTACATATAGGTAGTGACCTATATGTAGTGCACGTGTGTAATGGTGTCCCCGCACTCACAAAGTCCGGGGAATTGGCCCTGAACAATGTGGGGGCACCTTGGCTAGTGCCAGGGTGCCCTCACACTAAGTAACTTTGCACCTAACCTTTACCAGGTAAAGGTTAGACATATAGGTGACTTATAAGTTACTTAAGTGCAGTGTAAAATGGCTGTGAAATAACGTGGACGTTATTTCACTCAGGCTGCAGTGGCAGGCCTGTGTAAGAATTGTCAGAGCTCCCTATGGGTGGCAAAAGAATTGCTGCAGCCCATAGGGATCTCCTGGAACCCCAATACCCTGGGTACCTCAGTACCATATACTAGGGAATTATAAGGGTGTTCCAGTAAGACAATGTAAATTGGTAAAATTGGTCACTAGCCTGTTAGTGACAATTTAGAAAGAAATGAGAGAGCATAACCACTGAGGTTCTGATTAGCAGAGCCTCAGTGAGACAGTTAGTCACTACACAGGTAACACATTCAGGCACACTTATGAGCACTGGGGCCCTGGTGAACAGGGTCCCAGTGACACATACAACTAAAACAACATATATACAGTGAAAAATGGGGGTAACATGCCAGGCAAGATGGTACTTTCCTACACAACCCCCCCCCCAAACGAAGGACAATAAGACTAGCCATGACCTGATGAGTCTTCATTGTCTAAGTGGAAATATCTGGAGAGTCCATCTGCATTGGAGTGGCTACTCCCAGGTCTATGTTCCACTGTATAGTCCATTCCCTGTAGGCATATGGACCACCTCAATAATTTAGGATTTTCACCTTTCATTTGTTTTAGCCAAAGTAGAGGTTTGTGGTCTGTCTGAACAATGAAGTGAGTGCCAAACAGGTATGGCCTCAATTTCTTCAGAGCCCAGACCACAGCAAAGGCCTCCCTCTCTATGGCAGACCAACGCTTTTCTCTAGGGGTCAACCTCCTACTAATAAAAGCAACAGGTTGATCCTGGCCCTCAGAATTAAGTTGTGATAGGACTGCCCCTACTCCTAATTCAGATGCATCAGTTTGGACATATAATTTTTTAGAGTAACAAGGGCTTTTCAGGACAGGTGCAGAGCACATGGCCTGCTTCAGCTCCTCAAAAGCTTTCTGACAGCTAGCTGTCCACAATACCTTTTTAGGCATCTTTTTGGATGTGAGGTCATTAAGAGGGGCTGCAATGGAGCCATAGTTCTTAATGAACCTCCTGTAATACCCAGTGAGGCCTAGGAAGGCTCTCACCTGAGTCTGAGTGGTAGGGGGAACCCAATCAATAATTGTTTGGATTTTCCCCTGAAGTGGTGCAATCTATTCCCCACCAACAAGGTGTCCCAGATAAACCACCTTCCCCTGCCCTATCTGGCACTTTGAAGCCTTGATAGTGAGGCCTGCCTTCTGCAGGGCCTCTAAAACTTTCCATAGGTGGACCAGGTGATCATCCCAGCTGGAGCTAAAGACAGCTATATTGTCCAAATATGCTGCACTGAAAGCTTCCAGCCCTTGCAGGACTGTGTTCAACAACCTTTGAAAAGTGGCAGGTGCATTTTTCAAACCAAAAGGCATTACAGTAAACTGGTAATGTCCTCCAATGGTTGAAAATGCAGTTTTAGGTTTAGCATCTTCTGACAATTTGATCTGCCAATACCCTGCAGTCAAATCAAAAGTGCTTAGATACTTGGCAGATGCCAGTGTATCTATGAGCTCATCTGCCCTGGGTATAGGGTGAGCATCAGTTTTGGTTACCAAGTTGAGACCTCTATAGTCTACACATTCCGCATTTCCTTCTTTCCATCTTTGGAATGGGGTTTTGGTACAAGTACCACAGGAGAAGCCCATGGACTTTCAGAGTGCTCAACCACTCCTAGTTCTAACATTTTCTGCACCTCTTGCTTTATGCAGTCCCTGACATGGTCAGGCTGCCTATAGATCTTACTTTTGACAGGTAAACTGTCTCCAGTATCTATAGTGTGCTCACACCAAGAAGTGGTACCTGGCACAGTAGAGAAGAGTTCAGAGAATTGATCTAGGAGATTTATGCAATGGTCTTTCTGCTCAGCAGTAAGACAATCAGCCAAAACTACACCTTCCACAAGAGCATCTTGTTCTGTGGAAGAGAAGAGATCAGGTAGAGGATCACTGTCTTCTTCCTGTCCCTCATCAGTTGCCATGAGCAGGGTGAGATCAGCCCTGTCATAGTAGGGTTTCAGGCGGTTGACATGGAGCACCCTAAGGGGACTCCTGGCAGTGCCTAAGTCAACTAAATAGGTGACTTCTCCCTTCTTTTCAACAATTGTGTGGGGTCCACTCCATTTATCTTGGAGTGCTCTTGGGGCCACAGGCTCCAAGACCCACACTTTCTGCCCTGGTTGGTACTGAACCAAAACAGCCTTCTGATCATGCCATTGCTTCTGGAGCTCTTGGCTGGCCTGAAGGTTTTTGCTGGCCTTTTTCATATACTCAGCCATCCTTGATCTGAGGCCAAGTACATAATCCACAATATCCTGCTTAGGAGCTTTTAAAGGTTGTTCCCAACCCTCCTTTACAAGTGTGAGTGGACCCCTAACAGGGTGTCCAAAAAGAAGTTCAAAGGGGCTGAAGCCCACTCCTTTCTGGGGTACCTCCCTGTAGGCAAAAAGGAGGCATGGTAGAAGGATATCCCATCTCCTGCGGAGTTTTTCAGGGAGACCCATAATCATGCCTTTGAGAGTTTTATTAAATCTCTCCACCAGTCCATTTGTTAGTGGATGATAGGGTGTTGTGAACTTGTAAGTTACACCACACTCCTTCCACATGGCCTTTAAGTATGCAGACATGAAATTGCTTCCCCTGTCTGATACTACTTCCTTTGGGAAGCCCACTCTGGAAAATATTCCCAGGAAGGCCTTTGCAACTGCAGGTGCTGTAGTGGTCCTTAAAGGAATTGCTTCAGGGTATCTTGTGGCATGGTCCACTACCACCAAGATAAACCTATTGCCTGAAGCAGTAGGAGGGTCAAGGGGGCCAACTATGTCAACCCCTACCCTTTCAAAGGGTACCCCAACCACAGGCAGTGGAATAAGGGGTGCCTTTGGAGTGCCACCTGTCTTGCCACTGGCTTGACAGGTTTCACAGGACGTACAAAAATCTTTTGTGTCCTCAGACATCCTAGGCCAATGAAACAAGGGAACCAGTCTGTCCCAAGTTTTCATTTGTCCCAGGTGCCCAGCTAGGGGAATGTCGTGGGCAAGAGTTAGGAGGAACTTTCTGTACTCCTGAGGAATCACTAATCTCCTGGCAGCTCCAGGTTTAGGATCCCTATGCTCAGTGTACAAGAGGTTGTCCTCCCAGTAAACTCTGTGAGAGTCACTGACATCCCCATTAGCCTGTTTGACAGCTTGCTGTCTGAGACCCTCTAATGTGGGACAGGTTTGCTGTGCCACACTCAGCTCCTCTCTGGCAGGCCCCCCTTCACCCAAAAGCTCAGCAGTGTCTGCTTCCATCTCCTCTGGTGTAGGTTCTGCACAGGGAGGGAATTCTTCTTCCTCAGAAGTTGAATCCACTGTAGAGGGAGGGATAGTAGGAAGTGGTTTGTTTCTACTAGCCCTAGCTTTAGGGAGCACTTGGTCCATTGTTCCAGGATCCAAGCTTCCCTGTCCTTTTTGCTTTTTGGCCTGAGCCCTTGTCAAAGCAAAAATATGCCCTGGGATGCCCAGCATTGCTGCATGGGCCTCCAACTCCACATCTGACCAAGCTGATGTCTCCAAATCATTTCCTAGTAGACAGTCTACAGGTAAATCTGTGGCTACCACAACTTTCTTTGGACCATTACCCCCCCCCCAGTTGAGATTAACAACAGCCATGGGGTGGCTAAGTGTGTTGTTGTGAGCATCGGTTACTTGGTACTGGTGACCAAGTAGGTGTTGTTCAGGGTGGACCAGTTTCTCTATGACCATAGTCACACTGGCACCAGTGTCCCTGTAGGCCTGAACCTCAACACCATTTATTAGGGGTAGCTGCTTGTACTTATCCATATTAAGGGGACAAGCAACTAAGGTGGCTAAATCAATAGCCCCCTCAGAGACTAACACAGCCTCTGTGGCCTCCATAACAAGGCCAACCCCAACTAATTTACCAATAGTGAGCCCAGCTACTCCCTTGGATTGGCTATTAGTAGGTTTGCTCCCACCACCACTGCTATTAGTAGGGACACTAGGGGTAGCAGTAGGGGTTGTAGTGGTAGGAGCATTGGTGCTTTTCTTTGGACAACTGGGATCTGTTGTCCAATGGCCTTTTATTTAACATAAATAGCACCATGGTTTCTTTTCCTTGTTCTGATTAAAAGAGGATTTGGGCCCACCACCCCACCAGAGTGTTTTTGTGGGCCTGATGAAGACTCATTTTTAGATTTGTCTCCACCCTTGTCAGAAGACTTACCATCCTTCTTTTTGTTGCCATCTTTGTCACCCCCTGTATGAACTTTTCTGTTCACCCTTGTTCTGACCCATTTGTCTGCATTCTTTCCCAATTCTTGGGGAGAGGTCAGATCAGAGTCCACCAAGTACTGGTGCAACAAATCAGACACACAATTATTAAGAATATGCTCTCTCAGGATCAAGTTATACAGGCTGTCATAATCAGTAACTTTACTGCCATGTAACCACCCCTCCAAGGCCTTCACTGAATGGTCAATGAAATCAACCCAGTCTTGTGAAGACTCCTTTTTGGTCTCTCTGAACTTTATCCTGTATTGTTCAGTGGTTAAGCCATAACCATCCAGGAGTGCATTCTTAAGAACTTGGAAATTATTAGCATCATTTTCTTTCACAGTAAGGAGCCTATCCCTACCTTTTCCACTAAATGATAGCCATAGGATAGCAGCCCACTGCCTTTGAGGGACATCCTGTACAACACAGGCCCTCTCAAGTGCAGCAAACCACTTGTTAATGTCATCCCCCTCCTTATAAGGGGGAACTATCTTGTGCAGATTCCTGGAATAATGCTCTTTTGCAGGATGACTATGGGGAATACTGCTGCTGCCACCATGGGTTTCTAAACCCAACTTCTGTCTTTCCTTCTCTAGTTCAAAAGACTGTCTATCCAAATCCAGCTGTTGCTTTTTAAGCTTCAGTCTGGTTTGTTCCACCCTCAACTTATTGAGTTCCCTCTCTAACATTCTGTCATCAGGGTTGGTGGGAGGGACATTCCTAGATACAGAGGTATGATGGGAATGAACAGAAGGAGACCTGTCCCTTACAGAAGCCACCCTAACAGCTTGGCTAACAGAAACATTACTACCAGTATGGTGAGAATAAATGCTTTTGCTATGATGTGAGACAACACTATTTGTATGGTGTGGCTCATCATCATTACCAACTATGCTAGACTGTCTAGTAATGGGCAGGCTAGGAAGTTTCTTTCCTGAATCTTTTCCTGGGGGAGTCCCTGAATCAGATTGGGAACTATTAGGTACTTTTTCAACAGATGGGGCACCTATAGCCTTATCTTGTTCTCTAAGCATGTTAAGTAACAGTTCCAAGGAAGGATTCTTCCCTACACTCAAACCTCTCTCTATGCAGAGACTCCTTGCTCCTTTCCAGCTAGGGTGATCATATGCAAGTTTGGACAGATCAACATTTTGGCCTGTGCCAGACATTTTTAGAGAGAGTTAAAGTGATAGAAAAAGAGAAAAAAGTTTGTCAGAGCTTTTAGAAAGACAGAGAAAAAAACTTTAAAAACTTTTTAGAACTTTTTAGAAAGTTAGGAGTACTTTTCAGCACTTAGAAAAGAGTGAAAAGAGGAAATGCAAAACTTTTTGGCTATGTGTATATACACTGACCTTGTTTTGTATATTTTTCTCTTATGAAAAGTACAATGACAAGAGTGGTAAGTAGTCTCAAAGCACTTATCCCACCGCTGCACAACCAATGTAGGAGGCTGGAATGGCTTGTAGTGAGTACCAAGGGGTACTTGCACCTTGCACCAGGCCCAGTTATCCCTTATTAGTGTATAGGGTGTCTAGCAGCTTAGGCTGATAGATAATGGTAGCTTAGCAGAGCAGCTTAGGCTGAACTAGGAGACGTGTGAAGCTACTACAGTAGCACTTAGTGTCATATGCACAATATCATAAGAAAACACAATACACAGTTATACTAAAAATAAAGGTACTTTATTTTTATGGCAATATGCCAAAGTATCTTAGAGTGTACCCTCAGTGAGAGGATAGGAAATATACACAAGATATATATACACAATAGCAAAAATATGCAGTATAGTCTTAGAAAACAGTGCAAACAATGTATAGGTACAATAGGATGCAATGGGGAAACATAGGGATAGGGGCAACACAAACCATATACTCCAAAAGTGGAATGCGAACCACGAATGGACCCCAAACCTATGTGACCTTGTAGAGGGTCGCTGGGACTATTAGAAAATAGTGAGAGTTAGAAAAATAACCCTCCCCAAGACCCTGAAAAGTGAGTGCAAAGTGCACTAAAGTTCCCCTAAGGACAAAGAAGTCGTGTTAGAGGAATAATGCAGGAAAGACACAAACCAACAATGCAACAACTGTGGATTTCCAATCTAGGGTACCTGTGGAACAAGGGGACCAAGTCCAAAAGTCACAAGCAAGTCGGAGCTACTATGCTACTATGTTGCTACTATGTTGCAGTTTTGCAGGCTTCCAGCGCGGTCAGCAGTCGATTCCTTGGCAGAAGGGGAAGAGAGAGATGCAGAGGAACTCGGATGAGCTCTTGCATTCGTTATCTAAAGTTTCCCCAGAGACAGAGACCCTAAATAGCCAGAAAAGAGGGTTTGGCTACCTAGGAGAGAGGATAGGCTAGCAACACCTGAAGGAGCCTATCATAAGGAGTCTCTGACGTCACCTGGTGGCACTGGCCACTCAGAGCAGTCTAGTGTGCCAGCAGCACCTCTGTTTCCAAGATGGCAGAGGTCTGGAGCACACTGGAGGAGCTCTGGACACCTCCCAGGGGAGGTGCAGGTCAGGGGAGTGGTCACTCCCCTTTCCTTTGTCCAGTTTCGCGCCAGAGCAGGGCTAAGGGGTCCCCTGAACCGGTGTAGACTGGCTTATGCAGAATTGGGCACATCTGTGCCCAAGAAAGCATTTCCAGAGGCTGGGGGAGGCTACTCCTCCCCTGCCTTCACACCATTTTCCAAAGGGAGAGGGTGTCACACCCTCTCTCAGAGGAAGTTCTTTGTTCTGCCATCCTGGGCCAGGCCTAGCTGGACCCCAGGAGGGCAGATGCCTGTCTGAGGGGTTGGCAGCAGCAGCAGCTGCAGTGAAACCCCAGGAAGGGCAGTTTGGCAGTACCAGGGTCTGTGCTACAGACCACTGGGATCATGGGATTGTGCCAACTATGCCAGGATGGCATAGAGGGGGCAATTCCATGATCATAGACATGTTACATGGCCATATTCGGAGTTACCATTGTGAAGCTACATATAGGTAGTGACCTATATGTAGTGCACGCGTGTAATGGTGTCCCCGCACTCACAAAGTCCGGGGAATTGGCCCTGAACAATGTGGGGGCACCTTGGCTAGTGCCAGGGTGCCCTCACACTAAGTAACTTTGCACCTAACCTTTACCAGGTAAAGGTTAGACATATAGGTGACTTATAAGTTACTTAAGTGCAGTGTAAAATGGCTGTGAAATAACGTGGACGTTATTTCACTCAGGCTGCAGTGGCAGGACTGTGTAACAATTGTCAGAGCTCCCTATGGGTGGCAAAAGAATTGCTGCAGCCCATAGGGATCTCCTGGAACCCCAATACCCTTGGTACCTCAGTACCATATACTAGGGAATTATAAGGGTGTTCCAGTAAGCCAATGTAAATTGGTAAAATTGGTCACTAGCCTGTTAGTGACAATTTAGAAAGAAATGAGAGAGCATAACCACTGAGGTTCTGATTAGCAGAGCCTCAGTGAGACAGTTAGTCACTACACAGGTAACACATTCAGGCACACTTATGAGCACTGGGGCCCTGGTGAACAGGGTCCCAGTGACACATACAACTAAAACAACATATATACAGTGAAAAATGGGGGTAACATGCCAGGCAAGATGGTACTTTCCTACAATCTTGTAAAATCAATAACTGTGACAGGTTTCAATGGGGAACTGGTTTTGTTTTGTATGGGTTAATTTATCAGCATGTGTGTAAGAAATTCGAGTATTATAAAACAGACATTGTCAGAGTGAACCACAAAAGCCACTAAATATACCTGTGCTTACTCCTCTGGCAGCGTGTCACAAAGCAGTCAGGTTTAAAGTAGAAGTAATACGTAAAACATTTATGCAGTACTCAAAGAGTAATGATGTGAATTTGCAACACAAGAAAAAAAAACTATTTAGAAAAATAGAGAATATTTTAATGCAAAAAAATGACAGCAAAATAACAAAAATCCAATAGGTAAAAACAAAGAAATAAATTCCTTAAATTTGAATAAAAAATAGAGCCAAAAGCAGAAAGTGCCAACCGTGGGGATCTGGTCATGCCAGACTGGGTCAAAGTGAGAAGTTAAGTCCAGCTCCAAAGGAATGTGGGCCAGACACAGGAACCAGTCCAGATGGAAAGTTTACCTTCTGAATTAGAAACTTTTATGGAGGAAAAGCCGAAATGAGTCATCGGCAGAGCAAACTCACTTTGGATCCAAAGCAGGGCTCGATTATGACAGGGTGCCTAAAAGCGGTGTACCAATGTGGTCATCGGCAAAGGTGGGAATGGTCAGAGCGGGTAAAGTCTGAAGCGCATTCCCAGGAAGGCCTTGATGTAGATCAGATGTTACTCATTGTTGGTCCTGATGAAGACTGCTAACTTTGGACAGATCTTCTTCAGCAGGGCAAGCCCGCAAGCTAAGGCTGACCTGCAATTCATTGTTGCAGCTTCGATGGTGATTCTACTGTCCATCAGTTTATGCAAACATTTATTGCCGTTTGGGGACAGGAGCAGTACGGTCAAACATTGGTCAAGTGACCTAGGAGGGGGACACCACTTAAGGATTAGGATTCTCTTTAACAGAGACTAGGAGCAGGGTTGAAGGCAGGTCCAGTGGGAACTGCTCAGCTAAGGATTTGCAGGGAGAGTGGTCTTTGGAAGCTTGTTGTGTCCCTGTAGCTCCAACAGGAGGTCAGCCAACTGGCCCTTTAAGTCACTTCTGGGGCTCCGGGTTCAAAGTAAGCAGGTCCAGTTTTTCTTTTGGGTTCTTCCGGTCTGCAGCGTAATCCTTCTTCTGATTCTTCAAAGGTCATGGAGTGCACTGAGGAGAGGTGTGGAGGGGTCCACTGTGGGTGGAATGCAAGCCTCTATCCACTCCTAAACCAGGTCATTTCAGTTCCTCCTGTACCACTAGTTTTGGTGCCAGCCTGATTAGATAGAAAAAAGGGGCGGTCGAGGTGTAGCGTCACCTTGCCAGTGACAAAATAAGCATCCTATGAAGCTCAGGAAGAGACTGAGCACATCCCCCAGGCCATCCTGTCAAGTGAGAAGTGTTGCTTCCCACACTCAAAGCAATTTCACACTGTCTGGGAGTAGTACACATTTCACCAAAGGGGGGCCATCAAGGATCAGTTGACAGCTGGACACTGGTAGGAAAGCCTGTTGGTTTTAGGCATGGAAAATGAAAACTTTCTCAAAGTGTAATTTCGAAAATAGTAATGTAAAATCTGTCATGACTATTATGTTGGATTTTAACCCCTTCTGTGCCCAGGATGTTATGGTTACGTCCTGAGGCACAGTGGTCGTGTACCCAGGACGTAACCATTACGCCCTGGGCACAGAGCCCAGAGGGAGCGCTAGCGCTCCCTCTGAGGGGTTCCCCCCCAAGGCTGGGATGGAAGGGGAAGCCCTTCCCCTTCCACCCCCCCGTGATGTCAGCGCGCGATCGAGTGCTGACAATCACAGAGGCCTCCTCCCATCGTGCTCCGGAAGAGAAATACAAAGCAAGGGCAAGGGTCGGGGCAGATCAGACTATTATTATTATTATTATTATTATTAGGCCGATCTGCCCCAAGGGGGGGCAGAAACCTCTAGGCACCAGGGATCATTTTATTTTTGTTTAGTTTTAGTTTTTTAGTTTTTTTAGAGGTGGGGAGCGACCCCTTAGGCAAGAGTCGCTCCCCTAGGGGGCAAATTATATTTAGGCCATTTCTGCAGAAACCACTAGACACCAGGGAGTTTTTTTTTCCGTGAATTTCATGCAAGGGGAGCGACCCCTTAGGCAAGGGTCGTTCCTCTGGGGCAAATTTATTTTAGGCCATTTCTGCCCCCCTGGGGGGCAGATCAGCCTATTTTAATTAGGCCGATATGCCCTCAAGGGGGGCAGAAACCACTAGGCACTGGGGATTTTTTGTTTTACAGATGGTGAGCGACCCCTTAGGCAAGGGTCTCTCCCCTGGAGGGGCAAATTGTATTTAGGCCATTTCTGCCCGCTTTGGGGGCAGATCGGCCGATTTTAGGTCAATCTGCCCCAAGGGGGCAGAAACCACTAGGCACCAGGGATCTTTTTTTTTGCGCCAATGTCACGCAAGGGGAGCGACCCCGTAGGCAAGGGTCGCACCCCGGGGGTGGGGGTAAATTTATTTTAGGCCATTTCTGCCCTCCTTGGGGGCAGACCGGCCTATTGTTATTATTATTATTATTAGGCCGATCTGCCCCCAGGGGGGGCAGAAACCTCTAGGCACCAGGGATCATTTTATTTTTGTTTAGTTTTAGTTTTTTTGTTTTTTTAGAGGTGGGGAGCGACCCCTTAGGCAAGAGTCGCTCCCCTAGGGGGCAAATTATATTTAGGCCATTTCTGCAGAAACCACTAGACACCAGGGAGGTTTTGTTTTGTGAATTTCACGCAAGGGGAGCGACCTCTTAGGCAAGGGTCGTTCCCCTGGGGGGCAAATTTATTTTAGGCCATTTCTGCCCCCCTGGGGGGCAGATCAGCCTATTTTAATTAGGCCGATCTGCCCTCAAGGGGGGCAGAAACCACTAGGCAATGGGGATTCTTTGTTGTTGTTGTTGTTTTACAGATGGTGAACGACCCCTTAGGCAAGGGTCTCTCCCCTGGAGGGGCAAATTGTATTTAGGCCATTTCTGCCCCCTTTGGGGCAGATCGGCCGACTTTAGGTCAATCTGCCCCAAGGGGGGCAGAAACCACTAGGCACCAGGGATCTTTTTTTTTGCGCCAATGTCACACAAGGGGAGCAACCCCGTAGGCAAGGGTCGCACCCCGGGGGTGGGGGTAAATTTATTTTAGGCCATTTCTGCCCCCCTTGGGGGCAGATCGGCCTATTGTTATTATTATTATTATTATTATTAGGCCGATCTGCCCCCGGGGGGGCAGAAACCTCTAGGCACCAGGGATCATTTTTTTTTTGTTTAGTTTTAGTTTTTTTGTTTTTTTAGAGGTGGGGAGCGACCCCTTAGGCAAGAGTCGCTCCCCTAGGGGGCAAATTATATTTAGGCCATTTCTGCAGAAACCACTAGACACCAGGGAGGTTTTTTTTCTCGTGAATTTCATGCAAGGGGAGCGACCCCTTAGGCAAGGGTCGTTCCCCTGGGGGGCAAATTTATTTTAGGGCATTTCTGCCTATTTTAATTAGGCCGATCTGCCCTCAAGGGGGGCAGAAACCACTAGGCACTGGGGATTTTTTGTTGTTGTTGTTGTTTTACAGATGGTGAGCGACCCCTTAGGCAAGGGTCTCTCCCCTGGAGGGGCAAATTGTATTTAGGCCATTTCTGCCCCCTTTGGGGGCAGATCGGCCGATTTTAGGTCAATCTACCCCAAGGGGGGCAGAAACCACTAGGCACCAGGGATCTTTTTTTTTGCGCCAATGTCACGCAAGGGGAGCGACCCCGTAGGCAAGGGTCGCACCCCGGGGGTGGTTGCAAATTTATTTTAGGCCATTTCTGCCCCCCTTGGGGGCAGATCGGCCTATTGTTATTAGGCCGATCTGCCCCCAGGGGGGGCAGAAGCCTCTAGGCGCCAGGGCAAATTTTCTTTTTGTGTTTTTTTTTTGTTTGTTTGTTTTTTTAGAGATGGCGAGCGACCCATTAGGCTAGGGTCGCTCCCCTGGGGGGCAAATTTTATTTAGACCATTTCTGCCCCCCTTGGGGGCAGATCGGCCGATTTTTTTTAGGCCAGTCTGCCCCCATGGGGTTTTCCAATTCAAGTCTGCCTGTTCCTGAAAGCTGGGAAGATGGTGATCTTGCCACCACAAACTCTTTGTTGATGACATTTTCAGGGAAAAAAACACTTTTTTCCCATTTAAAAAAAAACAAAAAACTTTTCACTGTATTTTGGCTAATTTCTTGGTCTCCTTCAGGGGAACCCACAAAGTCTGGGTCCCTTAAGAATCCCTAGGATGTTGGAAAAAAAGGACGCAAATTTGGCGTGGGTAGCTTATGTGAACCAAAAGTTATGAGGGCCTAAGCGCAAACTGCCCCAAATAGCAAAAAAAAAGGCTCGGCACAGGAGGAGGAAAGGGCCTGGCAGCGAAGGGGTTAAATTACTTAAATTTAGTTTTTTAACTATTTGTCTAGCTGCTTCCAAACTGAAATTAAGCACTATAAATTGTTATATTGTAATCAAATGTTTTCCTATGGTAGAACCAGCTTGGCACAGTGAAAAACGACATTGGGGGTGTTCCACTGCCAGGGCACGTAAAACATCAAGGCCCAGGCATAAGAGGGCCTAGCACCTCCTTGCGCCACATTAGCATCATCATTTTTTATGCTAATGTGGCCCAACGAGGCCATAATCGCTGCACCTGATTTACAAAGTGGTGCAATGCATGCATTGTGCCACTTTGTAATCTCTTGCACCACATTATGCCTGCCCCAGGCATAATATGCACAAGGGAGACGTTCCTTCATTGTGGGGGCCAAAAAAAATGGTGCCAAGAAATCTAGAAGATTTCTTTATGCCATTTTTCTACATTTTTAACACCTGCTCAGAGCAGGCGTAAAAGGGGGCACCATTGGTTACAATAGGTCCCTATGTACTGTTGAGAATTAGCACCAAAATCTTGGCACTAATCCTTAACAGTACATCAATAGCATCAAAGTTTGATGCTATTGCCCCCTACCCTGCTCCATGGAGGGCCATTTTTTAAATACGGCGCACATATAGCAGTAGGGGGGCGCTAAGGGGCGCAAGAAAAGTGGCGCTGCACTGGGTGCAGCACCACTTTTCTTAAATCTGCCCCTAAATATGCATGCCCTACTATTTAAATACCATGCTCTCTGTCCTATGAACATTTTGGGCCTAATTTAGGGGTGATTTTTAAGTATTAAAAAGGAAAATGTAAGATTAGCAAAAGGTTTGTTACATCAGGATGAAATGGGATTTTAAAACTGCTCACCAAGGCTCCAGTTACTAGCCTGGAGAAATATTTTGAAGTGCTCCTCTAATGGAGGCACAGTGACTGCTGCACCCTATGGGTAGCATTTAATTTACAGGACCTGGGTACATTCAGTACCTTATACTAGGGACTTATAAGTTCATTAACAGTGCCAATCAGGTGTATACCTATTTTACCATGCTTAACAGGGAGAACACATTCACATTACCTTTAGCTAGTAGGCATAAAATGTAGACTTCTACAGTACACCACAACAGAGTGCAAACCCTGCAGTCAGGCAGATTCCCAACAGTGTGTCAATTAAAAGGATTGTTTGTGGAGGGTTTGCCTTTTGGAGGATATAGGGACAGATTTAAGAAAAGTGGGGCTTCACCCATTGCAGCACCAGTTTTTTTGCACCTCATAGCGCCCCCCCTAATGCCATGATGTGTGCACCGTATCTAAGATATGGCGCACCATGGTGGTAGTTAGGGAACTAGCATCAATTTTTTGACGCTAGTTAAGAGCTTTACAGGATTAGTGTCAAAAATGTTGTTGCTAATCCTGGAAAGCCCTTTGAGGCCCATTGTAAACAATTGTAAACAATGGTGTGCCTCATTTTAAAGTCTGCTCTGAGCAGGCTTTAAAAGTGGCAAAAGAAATTACGCAATTAAATTGCTTAGATTTCTTTGCGCCATGTTTTCGCCTCCCAAACAGGGGAAGGCCCCCTTTGCATACATTATGCCTGGTGCAAGTCACTGCCTCTGTCTCCACCATGTTTAGGTTTATGGCAGCAGTCACAGCAAGCAATAGGGAAAGTAGAGAGAGAAAGACAGAGAGAATGAGAGCAATAAATTAAAAAGAGACTGTACAGAAACAGGGGTTGGTTCGAGTTTTACCAGGGCTGTTTTTGTTTCTATGTCCAACCATGGGTGTTAGAGCTGACAGCCTTAGGGTGGTCACCCGTAACTTTTTGCTCGCCTTCCTCCACTTTTTGGACACTGTTTTTGCTGGTTTTAGGACTCTGCGCACTTTAAACCACAAAAAGTGTGGGGCGATAGGTTAGGGGGAACTGGGTTAAAGAACCCTGTTCACGAGGCTCTAGGTCAGCGCGTAATGTCCGGGTGAAGGGCTGAGTGTAGGGTGAATGTGGTTATGGCTATATCCACAGGAGGGAGTTCCCTTTACGGACTAAGTGGTCTCATACACATTATAGTGTCTTGCTTCACCATTTGACCACCTAGCCCCACCCAGGTAAGATGGTACTACCTGGGCGGACTCAACCTCGTTGTTAAAAGAACTGCAGAGGGAGTGCTGAAACGTACATCTGACTGGATATTTTACAGGGATTCAGATAGGGTGTGTAAAAAAATTACCTTACAAGCCGCCTATCACCGTTAGAATAATACTTTAATCAAGGTGCACGTAGGTAAGGTTAAAACTTAAATTCGGGACTAAGTTGAGATTGATGACTCACGAAGTCTAAAAAACAACAAGGACCAACATGTCACTGCCCTCTCTACGTGCTGGAAGGTCAGGGGCATTCATCAGGGTCATGGATCCCATAAGGGTGAAGGCATGACAACATGCTTGATCAGTAGAGAAAATAGCATAATGGGCCTACCTGAACTGTTTGTTATTATTAGGGACGGCCTAGTAAAAGAATGAAAACAGAGGTGAATTAGGTGTCAATACACACAGCACACAACACAGCACACGGGGTGATCAAATAAGGTGAAAACATGCATGCACTATGGGGTAGAAAAACTTACCCCGGGGCATGAGGGGAATAGCCTCTGGTCTGGGAGTTGCCAGAGGGAGGGTATCCCTTGTAGTCACACTCTGTTAGGAGAATGAACAAATTAACTGAGGAAGCAAGAGCTAAAAGTATAGAAAGATGCAGGCAGGTAGGAAATAGCATATCTGGGCATAAAATTAAGTGCGCATCAAATACTTATGAGATCATTAGACAATAGGATATTGCATGTCTGGGCATAACAATGCGGGTGCGCATCAAAGAATTAAGAAAATAGGTCACTAGCTAAACTAGTGATCCAGTGATAGATTCCACAAGTGAAAAGAATATCTATGAGGAATCCGATGGAGGAGGGGCAAAAATTGCCTCCACACAAGTAAAAAATAATGATAATAATAGATTCATGAATACAGACTTACCACATCAAAGGAATTACCCGTAAGTGTACCTATAGTACGTCTCCCAGCCGCTCGAGTGGTTGAGATGATGAGCACTAGGAATATAAAGGTATCTGAGGTGCCATTTGGGCGGTATGATGCAGCTGATGCCGGTGGAGGATGACGTGTACATAACGTCGGAAAAGGGCCCCCTACAGTGCGGTGGTAGGGCGCTACAGGATAATGTGGCGCGCCCGGAAGTGACGCGGCGCTTCACAAAACACCGGGGGTTAGCGGGAAATTAAGTCCCAGTTGGGGAGTGATTGCTGCAGGAAGAAGCAGCTCTGTGGTGACGCGGTGCGTCACAAAACACCCAGGGTTGTCGGGAAATGAAGTCCCAGGTGGGGACTGGTTGCTAGGTAGTGGCTAGCGAGCCAATGCCGAGACGCTGGCTAGTATTGATGCCAGGCAAGTGCCCAATTTTGAAAGAAAATGGAGGAATTGTCCTCCAGCCCCAGGAGGAGGGGGGTTTAGAAAAGAAAATTGTGGAGGGGGAAGGAAGGGGAAGAAAGGGAGAAGGGGGAAAAAAAAAACAAAGGAAAAGGAGAGGAAAAATAAAAAATAAAAATAGAAATAAAAATAACAGTAAAAATGGAAGTTGGATAGGGTCAAGATGGGCCAAAAGGTTGCCGTCCTGGATGACGGGGACAGTGTTGTAGTGTCCAATGGTTAATGTGCACAGGATCCAAACCCATTGAGTGCAAATTCGACCATGGGTCTAGAACGTCGCACAGATCAAGAGACCCCAGGACAAAATGTAGACTGCCGGTAGGTAGGGGAAAGGTCTTAACCCAGTGTAGACCATTGGATGTTGTCATTTAATCCAATTATATCAGTATGTAACTTCCATACCCATCTCTGTTCATAAAACAGTAACTTCTGTTTCAAGTTCATTGTAAGGCGATTGAGTTGATCAATGACCACCCATTCCATATAGTTGGGATTGTGGTTGTTGGTGATGTAGTGTTTAGTGAGTCTGATGGTGTTCCTTTTGCACCTGATTGTGCTTCTGTTTTCACAAATTTGCGTGCCCACTCTTCTGGAGACCGCATGGACATTTTACCATGTAAATGACGTTCTTGCTATTGCAATTGGTAAGATTCTTCAGCTCCCAAGGCGTCTGTAGGCCCAATTCAACATGGAGGGTCTTCTTGGGGAACTGACAGACACTGCAGTTCCCGCAGGGGAAGTGTCCTCTCGGCGGGGGTAGGTCCAAAAGTGTTCCTTGTCTGTTGTTGATGGGTTTGTCCAGTGGACGGGTATGGACAATTATGTCCCGGATACTCTTAGCTTTTTTGAAGGCATTCAGGGGGGGTTCGAAAGGAAGGCCTCCTGAGGTCAGAATTTTCCAATCCTCACTAATTATCTTTTTTTTCCTGTTGGATGCAGGATTGAAGGTAGTCACACAAACTAAGGTGTCTTTCTTCTTGGTTCTGACAGTAGGTTGCAATAGCGTATCTCTATTGCTAAAACGAGTTCGCTTGTCGGCTCTTCTCATGAGGTATGCGGGGTACCCTCTGGCCGTAATTTGTGGGTACGTTTTTTGGCATGTCGCTTACAATCAGTTAAATCCGTGCAATTCTGTCGCAGACGCAAGAACCGACCCACTGGTAGATTCTTTTTCAGAGAGCGTGGGTGAAAGCTCTGGAATTGTAACAGATTGTTCCTGTCAGTTGGCTTATAGTATACCTCGGTTTTTAGGAAGCCATTTTTCTCTTTTATGAGGATGTACATTTTAAAAAGGGATTTAGAGCGTTGAGCCATGTCACAAACGTGTTCGCTTCCTCCTTAGTGCTTTTCCAAATGAGGAAGATATCATCAATATATCTTTTCCATATCTTGATGTTATCAAAATATGGATTATCCTCAGTACAGTTTCTCTCTCTAAATGTTCCACGTATAGGCAGGCTAGATTCGGGCAAAGGTACTCCCCATCGAGGTACCTTGTATCTGCAGGTAGAAGTTTTATTGAATTGGAAAAAGTTTCTAGTTAGTGACAAATGAGCGAGATCTAAGACAAATTCTCGAGGAGTTATAAAATCCCAAGTACTATTGTTCAGTAGATTACTGATTACTTCAAGAGTTGCTTCCTGTGGAATGTTGGTCTGTAAAGGGACTCCACGTCCAGGGTTATCAGGTGTTTGTGATCTTTATCAAACTCTAGATTGTCTAGTAGTACCAGGACCTCTTTGAGATAGGTGGGATTCTTCTCACGTATGGTTGGAGAAACCAATCGCAGAACTTTGAAAGAGGTTCAAGGATAGACCCGATCCTGGATACTATCGGTCTCCCTGGCGGTGGATGTTTGTTCTTATGAATTTTAGGCAAGATGTAAAAGTAAGGTGTTTTGGGATTCACTTGATTAAGGAAAGCTGCCTCATGTTTTGTTATCCAACCATTCTCTAGGCCCTTACTAGTTAAAAAGGCTATCTCTTATTTTATTTCTAGTGTAGGGTCGCTGGACAATTTCTTGTAGTGATGGTTGTTTTCTAGTAGGCATAAACACTCCTCCTCATACGTATCCTTTGGCAGTATCACTATGGCACCTCCCTTGTCGGCTGGTTTCACAACAATTGAGGTGTCATTACTGAGATCATTAAGGGCTGCTATTTCCTGCGCACTTATGTTGTGGAAAGTCTTAATGTGATTCTCTCGTAAATTGTCTATTTTTCTGCTTACCGATTTCTCAAAGGCCAACCCTTCTGGTGGCATTTGTTGGCATGGGGGAGTGAATCTTGATTTGGCACGCAGACCTGTACTAGTATCCTGTCCTGTGTTGGGTTTGGGATGGTTCAGGAAAAAAGTATTGAGTCTTATCTTTCGGCAGAACTCAGCCACTTAAATTTTCAGCTTAAAGATATCAAGCTGAGGTGTGGGGACAAAACCCAGGCCTTTCTCCAGTGCTTCGAGCTCATTTTCTTTTAATATCTTAGGACTCAGGTTGATAACAGTGGTTTATCTATTAATTATGTCTTGCTCATGCTGGGAGTCTCGTTGTCTGGTTGTTCCTCTCTTAAATTCCAGCTTACTCCTTTTTTCTTTCCCCTTCCTCTTCCACTCCCCAGAAAAGGAGCATTAGGATAAGCCCAGGAAACCGGTGGTATAGGATACACCGGGGGTTGGAATTGGTTAGGTGGCCCACCTTTGCGCACTTTAAACATGGTAACATTGGTTCACACCCAATTGGCTTATTTAATCTACTTATAAGTCCCCAGTAAAGTGCACTACATGTGCCAGGGCCTGTAGATTAAATGCTACTAGTGGGCCTGCAGCACTGATTGTACCAGCCACATATGTAGTCCCTTAACCATGCTTCAGGCCTGCCATTGCAAGGTCTGTGTGTGCAGTTACACTGCCACTTCGACTTGGCATTTAAAAGTACTTGCCAAGCCTTAAACTCCCCTTTTTTTACACATAGGTCACCCTTAAGATATGCCCTAGGTAACCCATAGGGCAGGGTGCTGTGTAGACAAAAGGCAGGACATGAACCTGTGTAGTTTACATGTCCTGGTAGTGTAAAGCTCCTAAATTCGTTTTTACACTGCTGTGAGGCCATCTCCTTTCATAGGCTAACATTAGGGCTACCCTCATATATTGTTTGAGTGGTAACTTCTGATCTAAAAGGAGTAGGAAGGTCATATTTAGTATGGCCAGAATGGTAATATAAAATCCTGCTGACTGGTGAAGTTGGATTTGATATGACTATTTTTTAAATGCCACTTTTAGAAAGTGGGCATTTCTCTGCACTTAAATCCTTCTGTGCCTTACAATCCACGACTGGCTAGGCTCAGTGACAACTTCCTTGTGCATTCACTCAGACACACCCCAAACACAGGATACTGAGCCTCACTTGCATACATCTGCATTTTAGAATTGGTCTTCCTGGGCTGGGAGGGTGAAGGGCTTGACACTGGAATGTCAAAGGACAGTGACCTGCCCTCTCTCAAAGGACTGCGACACCCCCTAATGGGACCCTGGCAGACAGGATGGAACTGAAAGGGGACCTTGTGCACTTCTGAGCCACTCTTTGAAGTCTCCCCCACTTCAAAGGCACATGTGGGTATTTAAGCCTGACCCTACCAACTTAGACACTTCTTGGGGTAGACACTCTACCTCACAGACACTTCCTGGACAGGAGAACCTGAACCAGAACCTGCATCCTGCCAAGAAGACTTGCCTGGCTGCTCAAAGAACTCACCTGGCTGCTTTCTGTGAAGGACTGCTGCCTTTCTGTTGCCCTGCTGCCTTGCTGCTCTCTGGCTGTGGGGGAGGAGTGCTCTCCAAGGGCTTGGATAGAACTTGCCTCCTGTTCCCTGAAGTCTCAGGACCAAAAAGACTTCATCTCTACAAGAAGGACTCCTTGTGCGTTGAAGCGTAGTGATCGGAAATTCGACGCACTGCCCTACCGGATCGACGCACAACCGAGCCGGAACGACGCAGCCCGACTTCCAGAGAGGAATCGACGCAGTTCCTGCCGTGCGGTAGAAAATTCGATGCAAGGCCCACCGGATCAACGCAGCTCCTGTGACTTCGTCCTGCTAGCACCAGAAATCAACGCATCGTCTCCAGGGCATCTGAAAACCCCGCAACCCAAAGAGGATCCACGACCAAGCACCAGAAATCGACGCACAGCCATCCCTGCGTGAAAACTAAACGACGCATAGCCGTGTCCGGCCCGAGAAATCGACGCACACCCATTTGTTTTCACACATCTCCTCCTCTGCGGTTCTTTGCAGAGATTTTCCACGCGAACCAGGTACTTTGTGCTTGAAAGAGACTTTGTTTTGTTTTTAAAAGACTTAAGACACTTCATATCACTTTTCAGTGATATCTCAACATATACTTATTGCATTTTAATTGTTTTGACCCGGATTTATCCAGATAAATATTATATATTTTTCTAAACACTGTGTGGTATATTTTTGTGGTGCTATATGGTGTTATTGTATGATTTATTGCACAACTACTTTATACATTGCCTTCTACGTTAAGCCTGACTGCTCAGTGCCAAGCTACCAGAGGGTGGGCCCAGGATAATTTGGATTGTGTGTGACTTACCCTGACTAAAGTGAGGGTCCTTGCTTGAGCAGGGGGGTAACCTGACTGCCAACCAAAGACCCCATTTCTAACACTGGGCATTGTCAGTTTCAGTCAGGGGGTGTTGACAGTCGGGGGGGCTGGATGGACAACCTCCATCTTAGTTAAAGATGGAAACACTGTAAGAAAGGGGCTACTTTGGTTCAAGTTCTCCGATAGCATGTGTCACACTGCTGTTCTCTTTAGTATGTATATGGGCCATCTACATGTTGGTCAACCTTTGTGAGACAGGGGTTCTTCTTCTCAGGAGTCATTCTTCATTTTACAGCTTAAGACCTATGTATGACTGCAATGTGTCCATATGTTTGTGTCTGGATTTTCTGTGTGCAAGTGGAATACCAAATCCGGGTGTAGATAAATTGGGTTCTGAAGGAGCTCTACTCCTTTGCATCTGGCTAGCTCTGTGGCTAGCCACATCCAATCTCTGATTGATTTATGTTACAGTTACATGGTTTTATATTGTGACCACTGATTTATTAAGTAATTACTCATGAGACAATCATTAAACGTGTCTGAAAAACGTGCCAGTACAGAGTTCCAAACAAGTCCTGTATTAGAATTATGCATCTTGTAGAATAATATGTTTGATTTATACCAGGTATCGGCATTATGAAGCAACCAGATTGGTCTTGCTGTTCGTGGTCGATAAGCCTCAGCTTCAACAGAGAAAAAACAATCTGGGAATACTCTTCGACTTGCATCAAAGTTTCACAATCCAGTGTCCAGTCTTCTAAAACATCTCTACTCTTCCACAAATCTTTTAGGCGGTTGAACTAAGGAGATCTGTGGTTATGACAACGTTTGACATTTGTCATAACAGTCCAAAGACTGGTTACAAACAATTCCAAACACGGCCTGACGATGTCAGAATAAAAAAGCTGAAGTAAACTACGATCAATACCTCCTCCCCCTGCTTCAGTTGAAATTTGTGGTTACATTTAATGCATTGTCCACTAGTATTACATGACTAAAGTCCAGCTACCTACAGAAGTAGCTCCCCTCATTATTTGCATGCAAGGAGTCGACCAACCAGGGATCAGGCAGCAAAGAACATGAAAAGTGTCACGCCTTGAGGCACAACCAAATTCACTTCTATCTAGAAATGTTCCTCAGTACTGACACTACTGAGCATACAAATCATGAAAAATGTAAACAGTGTTTGTTGGTTAGAATATAGCCCTCATATTTTTATGGTTGTCCAAGTCAAGTCAGATGATACATTGTGAACCTCTTTTTAACCACTGACAAAACATTTCTAAAGAAGGAGAAAGAAATCTAGCATTTTCAACTGACTTTGCCCAGGCCTGAGTGGCCAAATAACATGTCACCAGATTTGAGCAATATGTGAGGTTACATGTAAAGAGACGTTGTTCAAAATACAAACAAATCCAAGAAGTTTCATTTTCATTAATGTGTCGGCTTAATGTAAACTTTTGTGAAGCCCTCAATAATATGCAATATGTAGTTTTTGTGCTCACTTACTATCCTAAAAATATAACTTCAGTTCTTGAGTATACAAGCAGAATTTAGCACACTTGGCTTTCATTTTTATAAGAAGTATAATAGACTAAAGAACCTCATAATTTTCCTGTCTGTTGCCTGCTCGTTTAAATAAAACGTCATGCTGTTGTTAAATACTGTCTACAACAATCAATCAAATGTATTGCAAATATTGACTTGATTTTGTAAGGATGTTTTAAAATGAGACAATATAAAAAACCTGTGTCTATAACTTTGTCTATAGCTTGTCTACCATATAGACCTTCATGTTCAATACCTTTTTGGTGAAAACAAAAATCCTATTGTCAATGCTTATAAGTATCTGCAGTCTAGTTGCAAAACCTGACCCTCAATGAGGTAAAGAAAAAAAAGCCTTGAAATAGCAATCAGTCTGGCTTTAATGAAACACGTGTATGGTAATGTGAAGCATTACAATTAAACAGAATGATAATCAATATGTATTTGTATGGAAGCAAAGATCTGTAGAATATTATTGCTGTATGCTAAAAAGTCCAGAAAAAGTTGTACTAAGCCAGGCCTTAAAAAAATGCATAAAGTATCTAGTGATCTAAGACACTTTAATAAAATTCCAATAGCATGTGTGTAACCCTGAAAGTTTAAGTTAGGCAGTTGGATCATTAAACAAACTGACATTCGAAACAAATACTCTTGGCTCCCAACATGTGGATGGAGCCAAGGCCCCTTTCTAGTGATACTTACATAATTGCCTGGTGACAGCTGCACTATCAAGCCACACCATAATGCTTCAACACCCATCAAACTACATTAGAGGACTACATTAAGAGAAAAGAAATGTAATGCTTGATAGATAACCTTTTTTCTAGCAGAAAGCAAAAATTATTTTATTGAACACAGTGAAACATGATTTTTGGCAAGCAAGGGATAATCTAAAGAATACCAAAGATGTTCTTGAATTAAATTCAAATTTGAGTAGTAGAGCAAGACTGGAAGAACAACTGTACTCATGGAGCATATGACCAACAAAGAACCATCAATGACTGCATATGCAGATATCAGCAGAACATCTGCCAAAACAACTTTCCTGCATCCAAAATTCTGCAGTGCGTTAGTACTGTGGACTTGTGTAGAAGTGAGCGAAAGGGAAATATTCCTCATGCTAGAAAATGTAAAGTTTATACACCAATCAAGGAATGAAATGCAGCGATGAAGGTGTTTGTTGAAAGCAAGGCAGACTAAGTTGACACATATGTTCTGCAGGGGCATTGCTTCAACAAAAGTGTGCATGAGTACTCTAAAATGAAGGTGCCAGCAATGTTTGGTAAATTTTAGGCTGAGTAATATGCTACAACCATGTCACTATAAACCCTTGAGCAATGTGAAAATTGGAGGCTGAACAATTCTATGATATTGCCTGGCACTTAAGTAGGCCTGTGAGTAATTTTAATTATGGCAGAATAATCAAATTAATTTTAGTAAATCTGTGTTACTTTTTGATGCAGTATTACTGGTAATTATGTGATTATGCCCACTCACATAATTAAGAGTCATTTGGGTGGGAATATTAGCACAGAAAGAACTAATTTAAGGAGGGCAAGTGGCTGCTCTTCCTGCGGTTCATGTTGTTTTGCATTTCGTGATCTTCTTTTAGCACAAAATGCATCCTTATGTCCATTTTAGATGCAAAGGTGAATTGTGTGCTAAGAACCTAGTGGTAAATACTGGGAGTAAGTTAGGGGAAACTTCTACAACAAGAGAACATGTAGCACGCATGAGTGGCTGCTCGCACTCATATCCATGTTCTGTTTCATTTAGTGTTATTTCTTAGTGCAAAATGCATCTTTGCATCCAGCACGGACACGAGGGGGCAGTTTTGTGCTTATAAAATATCTATTAATGGAGAATTACTCTTCTCACATATTTCTGCAGAATTGCAAGGTAATTCTGTGTTATTCTCTACATGGAAATACACAAGTTACGCCCACCCCTACTTTTTAGATACTGCTCCACTTAGTGACCTCTAAAGTAAAGACTGATATCATGAGAGTGAAACATATCCTAGGGACATTCCCGAAGGAAGTGTGGAGCACACAGACCTATGCACAAAGTTGCAAATGAATCTGTTGAAGTGTATGAGAAATCATTGCTGTCTTATTCCACAGGCAAGCCTCTGCGGCATAGAAAGTTCTCTGTTTTGAATTATTCGTCACCACAATTGCAAATATTCTAATTCCCAAAAAAACATCTCATGTTAAGAACAGTACTTTCAAGTAATTTCCAAAGAAGAATAGAGATAGGTGTTGAGGATTGAAATTTCAGCCACAGGTTCCTGAACAAATCAAAATCATTTAAGTAAAATTCATCAAATCGAAGTATTTTGCTTTAAAAGTTGAAAACTGTATTTCCAGATTTACTTTTTTTGAGCTTCGCTATGCGAGTGTCACATTCCATTGTCAGTAACTTCATCAGAGCTGTCAACTCAAATGGTGACATCATGTGTCACATGATTTTGGCTACCATCATGTGGTCGCCCAGTGGGGAGTTGAAATCACACTGTAGCAGGGAAGACAAGCTGGAAAGCACTACACAGAGTGGCTTTCCAGCTTATCTCTGGAGGCTGTAAGCAGCTGACATACATGAAGAGGTGTGAAAACATCTAAGACATCGGCGACAGTCTCAGACACCCTCTGTTTTTGGTGTTTTTGGGAGGGTGTGGGTGCATTGGTGGATGGCATAGTGCCTCTCAAGTACTTCTCAGCACAAGACGTGGCCCCCTCCAAAACCACACCCTTTCCTTAGACAGTGAAATGTGTTTATAGTTTGATAAGAATGCATCATAGATTTCCAGAAGGAAGTGATTGAGATAGTTATACTACAAATAAAGTATAACATACATAAATGTTACTACACCTTGGCAGCCTAATAATAATACATTGAAATAAATAAAACATTTTTGCAATGAATATTAGTACATTTACACCTATGCGTCTCAAAATCTTTTATACCTCTTTTTATCTACTTCCTCAAAAACAGTTGTAACCTAAACTATAAAATCACTATTTCTCCTTATCCTGCAAACCTGCAACATTTTGCAAGTAAATTATCTTCAAATATAGACATTTACAAGATACTTCACTCAAGATGGATTATCAGTTTCCAAAAAATCCATTTTAGTTCCTAATTTGTGTGGCAGCCATTGGGAGATTTCAGGCTTTCCAATCATCAATTAATCCTTGGACAAGGTAGCATGAGGGGTGATACAACATCACTTAAGAGTCACACAGACTTCTTGACGGTCATCAGGCAGAGTTTTGACGTGGACATGAAGCTGATGCCACCCTATTAGATATGTTTGTTAGAGCATGATATATTGTTGGCAAGAAGGTATTGCTGTACTGGTGCTGATGAATCTGTTCAAAGCCTCTGACACTATGAACTATCAGGTCCTGAAGGAAAGATTGGAGTGAGTAGCAGTGAGCACACCTGGAAAATGGTTTCAGTCTTTTATGTTACTTAAATTGGGCTTATTACTCCATATTATCTTGGGAGTTGGATTATGGAGAGGAAACCCTTCTTTCTGTCATTTCTAATATATACTTTCCAACTGTCTCATCTATCATCTGAGACTGGGGGCTCACATACCACAATTATGCAGAGAATTCGAAAATTCTTTCAGAGCCTTAAAGGTGTTAAAAGAAATTCGCCCCACTCCTGGGTTTCCATTTCAAGGCAGAGAATTAGATGATCCATGTCTAATTACATTTGAATATGGAAATACATCTGTGCTATTTGGTAACTCATGGCAACTGAAAGATGTCTTACAGACGACTCTCCCTCCACCAGTTTTCTTAGAGGGAATATTCCTCCTCCCAAAGATAAAATATGAGTATTTTATTAGAAAGCTAGTTTCATTAGGAACTCAAGCAGATAACACAGTTGTGGTATCTTCTGTGTTCTCTCTTTTTGTGATGGAACATAATTCACTTGTTTATCCAGCCATTGGGTGGTATTGTGAATGAAGCCACCTTAAATTTTCTATGCTTCTTGGAAGTAGAATTTTCTTACCTGGAGTGCTCCTAACCCCACCTCCACTCTTTGAGTTAAAACAGGCAATTTTCTGGCTTTTTTCAGTAATTTGTTGTTCATGTAAGGTTGCTGCCTCAATTCCCCATATGAAAAAGATTGATGTGTGCAAATTCACTTTAAGATCCATATATCAATGTACAGTATGTGGTGTTTTGCTTTTAGTTACTGTTAGAAATGGGGTTTTTGGTTGGCATCAGGTTGCCCTCTGTCCAAGCAAGAACCCTCACTCTAGTCAGGGTAAGTCACACACAATCCAAAATCAGCCTGTGCTCACCCTCCGGTAGCTTAGCACGAGCAGTCAGGCTTAACTTAGAAGGCAATGTGTAAAGCATTTGTGCAATAAATCATACAACACCATAGCATAACACCACAAAAATACACCACACAGTATTTAGAAAAATATATAATATTTATCTGGGTATCTTCAGGTCAAAACGATCAAAGTTGCAATACGAATTTGTAAAGTTATCACTGAAAAGTGATAGAAAGTGTCTTAAGTCTTTAGAATATAAACAAAGTCTCTTTCAAGCACAAGTACCTGGTTGGGAGTGGAAAAATCTCCTCAGAGGGCCACAAGAGAAGAGGTGCGTGGAAAAAGGGTGTGTGCGTCGATTTCTCCCCAGCACACATGGACTTGCGTCGTTATTTTCCACGCGGGGAAGTCGGCGTCGGTTTCCGGCGCGTGGACAGTCTCTTTCTGTGGATCGCGGGGATTACCAGATGTCCCCGGTCTGTGCGTGGATTTTCCTGCTTGTTCTCCGGCTGCGCGTCGGTCTGCGGGGCTGCGCGTCGAAATTACGATCTCACGGCAGGCGTCGCGTCGATTTCTCCTCTAGACTTCGATCTGCGGGGCTGCGCGTTGAAATTACGATCTCACGGTAGGCGTTGCGTCGATTTCTCCTCGAGGTCGGGCGGCGTTGTCCTTGCGAGGCCGTGCGTCGGATCTTCGATCGTCCCCAGAGCGTCGCGTCGATCAGCGTCGGAGTGCGGCGTTTTTCTCGCCGCGAAACAAGCTGTGCGTCAAAATTTTCGGCGCACAGAGCGTCCAAGTAAAAGAGAGAAGTCTTTTTGGCCTTGAGACTTCAAGGAACAGGAGGCAAGCTCTATCCAAGCCCTTGGAGAGCACTTTCACAGCCAGACAAGAGTTCAGCAAGGCCGCAGGGCAACAGCAAGGCAGCAGTCCTTTGTAGAAAGCAGACAGGTGAGTCCTTTGAGCAGCCAGGCAGTTCTTCTTGGCAGGATGTAGTTTCTGGTTCAGGTTTCTTCTCCAGCAAGTGTCTGATGAGGTAGGGCAGAGGCCCTGTTTTATACCCAAATGTGCCTTTGAAGTGGGGGAGACTTCAAAGAGTGGCTAAGAAGTGCACCAGGTCCCCTTTCAGTTCAATCCTGTCTGCCAGGGTCCCAGTAGGGGGTGTGGCAGTCCTTTGTGTGAGAGCCGGCGCTCCACCCTCCCAGCCCAGGAAGACCCATTCAAAATGCAGATGTATGCAAGTGAGGCTGAGTACCCTGTGTTTGGGGTGTGTCTGAGTGAATGCACAAGGAGCTGTCAACCAAGCCCAGCCAGACGTGGATTGTAAGGCACAGAAGGATTTAAGTGCAAAGAAATGCTCACTTTCTAAAAGTGGCATTTCTAGAATAGTAATATTAAATCCGACTTCACCAGTCAGCAGGATTTTGTATTACCATTCTGGCCATACTAAATATGACCTTCCTGCTCCTTTCAGATCAGCAGCTGCCACTTCAACAGTGTATGAGGGCAGCCCCAATGTTAGCCTATGAAGGGATCAGGCCTCACAGTAGTGTAAAAACGAATTTAGGAGTTTTACACTACCAGGACATATAACTACCCAGGTACATGTCCTGCCTTTTACCTACACAGCACCCTGCTCTAGGGGTTACCTAGGGCACACATTAAGGGTGACTTATATGTAGAAAAAGGGGAGTTCTAGGCTTGGCAAGTACTGTTAAATGCCAAGTCGAGGTGGCAGTGAAACTGCACACACAGGCCTTGCAATGGCAGGCCTGAGATAATGAAAAGGGCTACTTAAGTGGGTGGCACAACCAGTGCTGCTGGCCCACTAGTAGCATTTAATTTACCAGCCCTATGCACATAAAGTGCACCTTAAAAGGGACTTATAAGTAAATTAATAGTCCAATCAGGTATGATTCAAGGTTACCATGTTTTAAGGGAGAGAGCATATGCACTTTAGCACTGGTTAGCAGTGGTAAAGTGCGCAGAGTCTAAAAACCAGCAAAAATGAGGTCAGAAAAAGAAAAGGAGGAAGGCAAAAAGTTTGGGGATGACCCTGTCAAAAAGCCAGGTCCAACATGACCCCCTCCCAGCCTAAAGCCAGGGTAGACTAATCAACACTCTGATGGACTTCCCTGCTTAAGGCGATAGAACATGGACAATGGCCCACTACTGCAGGGGCACTCGCCAGTTCTACGCCTTTCTAAACCCAGTGAGGCTTCTTGGTCTATACTCTCTGGGGCCACTGATCTGGCCCATGGGGAACCCTTCTCATCACCTGAGGACCCCATCTGTACAGCTCCTAACTTTAATTTGCTTACAGATGCATCCCAGTATGCAGACAGTATCACCATGGCCAACAAAGTGATGTGGCCCATTCCATTCCTTGGGTCTGACTTCTGTCCCCAACCCAGGGAAAACTCTGCCCACAAGGACAGAAACCAACAGATGCCACTGACAGCTGTCAGTGTTATGAGCCAGGCCCCTGACCATCCACTGCTAGGTGGAGACCCTGAGGGGGGCCGTTGGCTGAGCTTCTCCTCCAACCGGGGGGCTGGTAGGGAGCTCCCAAGGGATTCCTGTAGCATCCCAGAATGGGAGGTAGTAACCCCAGGGGTCTTGCACCCCTTCTCCACTCTCACCAGGCCAGGGGTGGGTCCCTGATACTGGTCCCTCAGCCCAGGGTCTGTACTCTGAGGCTGAACAGAGGACAGGGGTGAGTCCTTCCTCCCCGTGCCTCCCCATCGGGGCTTACATACCCTCCTCTGGGGAGTGGTACTGCCAGACATCTGAACTGCTAGGGCACCCTTGGGGGTTGGCCCTCTCAGCTCTCCTGACACTAAGGGAAACTCATTCCCCAGAATGCAGTCAATGGGCAGCTGGGGACTAACTATGACCCGCCTCTGGGTCACCTCCCCACCCCACTCTAGGGACACCCGGGCCATGGGGCGGAAGAAATCTTCCCCAATGGCTGGAGTCACTCTACACACCTGTCCGGTGTACTGCTCTGGTGACACTAGTCTCTCCACAATCATGGTAAGACTAGCCCCTGTGTCTCTCAGAGCGGTGACTGGGATCCCATTCACTCCCACCTGGTGGAAGTGACGGCTCCCACCCTCAGGGATCACCAGTTTACCCTCTGAGTCCACCTCCCAACTAAAGGAGATGAAGGCATGGTCTACGACCTGTCCCTGGGGACTACATTCCCCTAAGGCCACATGGCCCCCCCTGTAGAGGTCCCAATATTGGGTGAGTTCTTTGGACAGACAGAGTCCCCCTTCCTGTGTCCTATCTGGGAACACTCAAAGCAGCGGGGTTGGGAATGGGATGCTTTGGGCCACTGCCCACCAGAACCCCCACCCTGTTTCTCAGATGGGGTATGGGAACCCTTTCTTCCCCCCTTACTCTGGGACTCGTCTGGGTCATTTCTAACCTCCCCCTCACTTTGTTGGGGGGAACCGGAACTGCCCTTCTCAGGGTCACTCCCAGATACCTTTTTGGACACTCTGGTGCTTGCCCAGAGGTCCGCCTCCTCAGCAAGCTTCCTGGGATCAGTCAGCTTACTATCTACCAAGTGCTGGCGCAACTCTGTAAAAGTAGTATTAAGCATATGCTCTCTCAGAATCAAGTCATATAACCCTTTATAGTCATTTACTTTGTTGCCCGCACCCATCCATTCAGTGCCTTACTGGAAAAGTCAAAGAAATCTACCCATGTTTGTGTGGTTTGTTTGGTGCTGTCCCTGAACCTCTGACGGTATCCCTCAGGGGTCAGCCCAAACTTGGCAAGTAAAATGGCTTGCTGAAGTGGGTATGTGTTTTGATCAGGTTGATCCAATGTGAGGAGTGTATCCCTCCCCAATGGCGGTACATAACCCCACATAGCTACCCCCCATTGCCCTTCAGGAACCTCATGAGCCCTTAGTGCAACTTCATAAGCAGCTAACCATTTATCTATGTCATCTCCCACCACAAAACTGGGCACCACATTTTTGGGTATACGAACCTTCTTTTCTCCAGCAGGTCCTGTCAGTATGCTGCCACCATTATTGCTGGATTCAGACTGTCTTGCCTTGATCTCCAGCTCCTTGAGACTCAGTTCATGAGCCAACAATAGTTTCTTTTCAGCCAAAGCTCTTTCAGCTTCCACCTATTTGGCTGCTCTTTCAGCTTCCGCTTGTTTGGCTGCCCTTTCAGCTTCTGCTTGAATCTGTTTGGCTGTTCTTTCAGCTTCACTTTGTTTGGCTTCTCTCTCTGCCCTCCTCTCCTCCTGTTGAGCCTCAATTTTCAGTTTTGCCATTTGCAATTGGAACTCCCTTTCCTCTCTCCTTTCCTCTGCGGTCAGGCTTTGCATAGAGACACTGCTCGCTGGTCTGGAAGGGGGCACAATTGCAGTGGTAACACCATCCACAGATAGTGAAAATTCCTCTGAGGGGCCATGTTCTGGCTCCTCTTCCTCATCATCCTCTAAATGGGCTTCTGCCCAGGCCCTCAGCGCCACTTGAAAGTCCTCCTTTCTGGAGGCCCCTTGGGTGGGTACCCTCAATGCCCTGCAGAATCCTCTTAGTTGTTTGACCGTATATGCATCCAAATGGACTAGGTCAAATTCCCCTGTCTGAGACCCAGTCAGAGACATGTTGAGTGAGGATTTAGTTTTTGAAAATTGTCAGGAAAAAAATCGGGTTTTCAAAAAGAGATAAAAACCAAGTTGACCTTCAACTGTGGGTAGGTAGTGAAATACTTAGCTAATGTATGTCACTGCACAAATACAAGTCCTATCCTCACCGCTGATCACCAATGTTAGAAATGGGGTTTTTGGTTGGCATCAGGTTGCCCTCTGTCCAAGCAAGAACCCTCACTCTAGTCAGGGTAAGTCACACACATTCCAAAATCAGCCTGTGCTCACCCTCCGGTAGCTTGGCACGAGCAGTCAGGCTTAACTTAGAAGGCAATGTGTAAAGCATTTGTGCAATAAATCATACAACACCATAGCATAACACCACAAAAATACACCACACAGTATTTAGAAAAATATATAATATTTATCTGGGTATCTTCAGGTCAAAACGATCAAAGTTGCAATACGAATTTGTAAAGATATCACTGAAAAGTGATAGAAAGTGTCTTAAGTCTTTAGAATATAAACAAAGTCTCTTTCAAGCACAAGTACCTGGTTGGGAGTGGAAAAATCTCCTCAGAGGGCCACAAGAGAAGAGGTGCGTGGAAAAAGGGTGTGTGCGTCGATTTCTCCCCAGCACACACAGACTTGCGTCGTTATTTTCCACGCGGGGAAGTCGGCGTCGGTTTCCGGCACGTGGACAGTCTCTTTCTGTGGATCGCGGGGATTACCAGATGTCCCGGGTCTGTGCGTGGATTTTCCTGCTTGTTCTCCGGCTGCGCGTCGGTCTGCGGGGCTGCGCGTCGAAATTACGATCTCACGGCAGGCGTCGCGTCGATTTCTCCTCTAGACTTCGATCTGCGGGGCTGCGCGTTGAAATTACGATCTCACGGTAGGCGTCGCGTCGATTTCTCCTCTAGAGGTCGGGCGGCGTTGTCCTTGCGAGGCCGTGCGTCGGATCTTCGATCGTCCCCAGAGCGTCGCGTCGATCAGCATCGGAGTGCAGCGTTTTTCTCGCTGCGAAACAAGCTGTGCGTCAAAATTTTCGGCGCACGGAGCGTCCAAGTAAAAGAGAGAAGTCTTTTTGGCCCTGAGACTTCAAGGAACAGGAGGCAAGCTCTATCCAAGCCCTTGGAGAGCACTTTCACAGCCAGACAAGAGTTCAGCAAGACCGCAGGGCAACAGCAAGGCAGCAGTCCTTTGTAGAAAGCAGACAGGTGAGTCCTTTGAGCAGCCAAGCAGTTCTTCTTGGCAGGATGTAGTTTCCGGTTCAGGTTTCTTCTCCAGCAAGTGTCTGATGAGGTAGGGCAGAGGCCCTGTTTTATACCCAAATGTGCCTTTGAAGTGGGGGAGACTTCAAAGAGTGGCTAAGAAGTGCACCAGGTCCCCTTTCAGTTCAATCCTGTCTGCCAGGGTCCCAGTAGGGGGTGTGGCAGTCCTTTGTGTGAGAGCCGGCCCTCCACCCTCCCAGCCCAGGAAGACCCATTCAAAATGCAGATGTATGCAAGTGAGGCTGAGTACCCTGTGTTTGGGGTGTGTCTGAGTGAATGCACAAGGAGCTGTCAACCAAGCCCAGCCAGACGTGGATTGTAAGGCACAGAAGGATTTAAGTACAAAGAAATGCTCACTTTCTAAAAGTGGCATTTCTAGAATAGTAATATTAAATCCGACTTCACCAGTCAGCAGGATTTTGTATTACCATTCTGGCCATACTAAATATGACCTTCCTGCTCCTTTCAGATCAGCAGCTGCCACTTCAACAGTGTATGAGGGCAGCCCCAATGTTAGCCTGTGAAGGGATCAGGCCTCACAGTAGTGTAAAAACGAATTTAGGAGTTTTACACTACCAGGACATATAACTACCCAGGTACATGTCCTGCCTTTTACCTACACAGCACCCTGCTCTAGGGGTTACCTAGGGCACACATTAAGGGTGACTTATATGTAGAAAAAGGGGAGTTCTAGGCTTGGCAAGTACTGTTAAATGCCAAGTCGAGGTGGCAGTGAAACTGCACACACAGGCCTTGCAATGGCAGGCCTGAGATAATGAAAAGGGGCTACTTAAGTGGGTGGCACAACCAGTGCTGCTGGCCCACTAGTAGCATTTAATTTACCAGCCCTATGCACATAAAGTGCACCTTAAAAGGGACTTATAAGTAAATTAATAGTCCAATCAGGTATGATTCAAGGTTACCATGTTTTAAGGGAGAGAGCATATGCACTTTAGCACTGGTTAGCAGTGGTAGAGTGCGCAGAGTCTAAAAACCAGCAAAAATGAGGTCAGAAAAAAGAAAAGGAGGAAGGCAAAAAGTTTGGGGATGACCCTGTCAAAAAGCCAGGTCCAACAGTTACCTTTGAGGTAACCTCATCTTTCTAAATGCTTCAGGATCTGACATTATTCTCCCACGTACATTTTGCTGTTCCACCAAACCACTTATACTGGAGCGCTCATTGGAAAAAATGTATTAGCCTGCTAAAAACATACCTTCTTTGTTAGGAGCCCTGATGTTCTTGGATGATACAATGAGATTTAATTACAGGCAGCAGAAGCGTGTATTTGTAGAACGTGCTATAAATGTGATTAGTATTGTATTGTTTTATTTTTTATTTTACTACTACCTTAAGCAGTGCAAATAGTTTATATTTGTTAATCCGTATTATAAGCACAAACAACAAATTTGTGTTGTTTTAATAGTACATGTGAGTGCAAACTGAGACGTAGATATTCATTTTTCAGGAGTGTATACTATTTTAGAACTTTAAGCATATTGTTTGGACTCAGAAATGTTTTTTTTAAAGTTCTAAAATCGAGGTAATAAAACATTATAAAGATACAGGAATAAAATGATGTGCTTGCTAATGTTGTATTTGTTTTGTAACGTTTGACTGATCGTGGCCAGTGTAATTCAGTGGTGCAGAATATTATGAGTTTTTTCATAAAACAGAAGCTGGAATGCTCTCATCGGAATCTTGGTAGTGTATTTTTATATATGTTGGTTGTTAACTTTTTTCCTGCCTCCCTCCACTTTTTGGACACTGTTTTTGCTGGTTTTAGGACTTTGCGCACTTTACCACTGTTACCCAGTGCTAAAGTGCATATGCTGTCTCCCTTCAAACATGGTGACATTGGTTCACACCCAATTGGCTTATTTAATCTGCTTATAAATCCCCAGTAAAGTGCACTACGTGTGCCAGAGCCTGTAGATTAAATGCTACTGGTGGGCCTGCAGCACTGATTGTGCCACTCACATAAGTAGTCCTTTAACCATGCCTCGGTATGCCATTTCAAGGCCTGTGTGTGCAGTTACACTGCCAGTTCGACTTGACATTTAAAAGTACTTGCCAAGCCTTAAACTCCCCATTTTCTACATATAAGACGTCCCTAAGGTGTGCCATAGGTAACCCATAGGGCAGGGTGCTCTGTAGACAAGCAGGACATATACCTGTGTAGTTTACATGTTCTAGTAGTGAAACCCCCTAAATTCGTTTTTACACTGCTGTGAGGCCTGCTCCCTTCATAGGCTAACATTGGGGCTGCCCTCATACATTGTTTGAGTGGTAGCTGCTGATCTGTAAGGAGTAGGAAGGTCATATTTAGACTTCTAATCATTTATGTAACAGTTGGGGGTAATGAGATAACGACCTCTTGCTATGCTTCTGTAAAACACTGTCAGTTCATCTCTTGTAGGATGTGCATCTTTTTTAGTTTTATCTAGGGCCAACAGGACACGAGTTACATGTGCACCAGAATCACGGGATCTTGAACAGATGCCAAAGCTCTACCCTTGCTCCTCAGTTCCCAATTTGGCAGCTCGAGCCATTACACCACATCCTCTGCCCACTGCGTCCGTCATGGGGACAACGTTTAGCATTCTATCACGTGCGGTTCACTTTCTCACTTCGCACAATATTCATTGCAGAGAGCGCCCATGGAGACAGCCTACAGTAATAAAAACATCTTAGCAAAGCAATAGCGGTGCGAACTTGGAGCACGCAGACAGGGCTTACATCTATGTAGGAAATATATATGAGTGCTAACTGAGCCTAATGACGCTGCATGGAATGTACCTAGCCTGCACTTGGTGACAAGCTACCTAGCAGGAGTGGGGGGTGAGAAGGCGGCAGGGGGCTTGGGGAGTTGTGCAGGGTCTCTTTACGCACCCAAGGCGTCCTTAACTGTGACAGTGAAATGTGATGATGCTCGAACGTTATACAGTGTACTTCTCTATAAAGTTAGGAGAGGTCTAATGAATTACTGCAATTAAAAAGATCTGAATTTACTCAAATCTTCTTTGTCTCGTTCAATCTAAACAACTTCATTGCAAGAGTAGCTTAATTTTATTATGGCGCCAGCATACCCCACTCTTTTTTAAACTATACAGTGAGGAGATCACTGGCCAGGTAGAGGAACGGTGTTTTCCAAAATACCGACATCCAGCTAGCTGTGACTTACTCCTGGATATGCATGAATAAATCACAAGGATAGCAGATGTAAGTGAAATCTACTCAGAGACCAATCTTCCGCAATCTTGCCCTGTGCAACTGGGTGTTGGATTAAGAGGAAAACGTACTGGCATGTTGATGCGAACAGACTCAATGAAACATTACACTTGCACACTAAGAAACCTTTCTCTCGAGCAGGAGTGGGTCACAAGTGGCCTCTCGTGAAGTGCTTATGTGATCAAATCTGTTTGAGGGATGCTTGTGGTGAATATCATAGCAGGATGTATTATCCCTAAATGGAAGGACAGTGGCAGCAGGTGACACATAACCAATTATTCTGTAGTGTTCTAGATAGAGCAAAGCTTTCTCAAATGGAAGCAGATTGAGGTGGTGTTTGATTAATGTTCTAAATTCTTAGTTTAGCTTGTATGTTACTCACCATGAAGGGGCTAGAAATCTTAGAAAATGCTTTGAGTGAGAGCATCGTTTGCTGGAGGCTAAATAAAGATGCAGGGTAATCCAAGCAACGCTATTTTTTCTCCCATTTGATTGTCTTGTGCAAACCAACAATTTGATGAAGCTAAAATCCTGCCTTTTGCTATCCATATGGGACACTGTCAACCATTTTGGTTGTTGTGGAGATGTTTATTTCAACATTTCTTTTAAATTCAAAGTTTTTCAATTAGTTTTAACTGAGGATTTCTCCTTGTTCTGATCTTCAGGATACCAAGAGATGATTAATTGCTTACCACCTAACACTGCTCATGCCAACTTGGTTTCCCTTTCAGTTTCTTGACAGTGTTTGAAGATTCTATGTCAGGGCTTTGAAAAATCTGCTCTGTAAATTTTCTTGGTCGGGCTCATAGTCTGCTCTAATGAAATGGCATATTTCTCTCCATCAGAGTGAGAGGATGGCTCAGTAGATTCCAAGCACATCTCGCATGGTCCTCATTCATAGGATGATGTTGGGAAGACATCAGACCTCATGCAAAGGAGGGAAACCACCCCCTTTTTAGAATCACACTGGCCGAAATTGTACAAAAGGGGCTGTGCAGGCATCCGTGACCCTTTCTGTAATACCAAAGTGGCCTGGGTCAGCAGAAAGCAGTGTGCACATGCCTGCTACACCAACAGGGCACTGTTTGTGATATGGTCCCTGGTGTCCTGAAAGAATGTCCTGTTGACCTGTCAAGTGCTTGAAAAGATATAACAGACCTGCCTGGTTGTTTAATACCCCCTCCAAACCATGTTGTGTTGATGGCTGAGTGCTGTGGTGCTCAACCTGAAATGCTTTCTACACCATCCTCATTATAGGTTCACTGTGCTTTGCGTAATGGTACATCACTCTACCCTTGCTTCTCTTGCTTGAATCAACACAATCGCCGGATGTTTTGCCTTCGATGAAAATATTCAGTTTATTGCTGCCTCAGTGGACATTTTAAAATAAAGACACTATTTCCTTTTCTTTAATTCGTATCCATTTCAATTATGGGCCCTCTGCTGAACTTCCTGTAAAGTACTGTAGGAATTGAAGCTCAGATATAGTATTACAACAACCTTTTCTGCAATATTATGATAATACTTTGATAATTTGGTGGTAAAACTGCTGCTACGAAGCAAAAGGCTACCAAGGAAATGTCTATAAATCACTTGGAGTTGTGTGAATACCATCTCACTTGGGATAAAATCCAGAAATATTGAACACCTTTGTTTTTTACGCGTATTGTATTTGGTTGTGCATTAATACATCGGACCTCCTCACACGTTTTGTCTACAGATGGCCTATCCGTTCTGACCTAGCTACCAAAAGTGAGCAAAAGAACTATAAGGGAAACTGTAAAGTGCTAACATATGGAACGTTCTGCCCACTCACATGGAAACTCAGGTAATCCCTTTGTTCTTCAGAAATTCTCTGCACCTAGCCTAGGACCAGTACCCCCTCACTGTACCTTAACAGTGAGTTCTCCTTACTGCTGGCCCCCCCTTATTAACATGTCTGTACGTGCACTGTGAGATATTAAATAGATTCTTTGATGCTATTATTCATTTTATTTTAATAATAGGCAGTTTTCTGAACTCCCTTAACGAATAACATGTTCCATAAATTGCTACTGTCATCCAGTAAGTGTTTGTCGTGAAATATTCATGTGACAGCGTGCTCTGCAGATTTCGGTAAGAAGTGTGTTTACATTGTCTTCTGGCAAACTAGAAATTAATTCATGTTAAACGGCATGAAGCGTTCTAAAATTAGATAATTTCTTAACTTGCAGATGGAAATCATGAGACCAAGGAGCAGATCATATATCCAGTAGCGTCCCTTTGATATACAGCCTCCATATGGAAGGATAGATGCATAGTCCTCTGTTTTCTACCACTGGTGATTGTTTGTATGCAGTTAAAGGTTATTTATCTAGTAGGTTATATTGAAGAAGGCTGATTAAATTACCAAGTAGCCCATGTACGTTTCATATGGCTCCATGTCACCAGGCGCACCACTTAGTCTATCATTGAATATGTTACCACTTTCTGAGATCTGTAGTTGTAGGTCGCATCAATTATGCTCTATTTTATTAGTTCACAGTAATTTAAAAAAGAAATTCAATGGGCGTTATGAGTTGTTTCAGATGATATACATTCCATTATTTTTTAAGGGTGTTGGTTACTCTTGGTCCTAGTTGATTATCCAGCAATTTTCTCTTCTTAAAACATTTGTAATAAAAACTTAGCATAATTTAGATATAGAGAGGAAATGGTGTGTGATATATGTGTGTCATTTACCTCTATGTCTAGATTTCAAACTAAAGAACAAACTTCCAAATACAGAAGCATAGTATCTCGTTGGCACTAGTGGTGAATTGAACCTGTCACTGCACACTATCCCTAGGGATTATTCAATTTTTTTTGAGGATGTATTTGTAAAGATGTTATTGACCTCTCTCTTTTATTAAAATCATTCTTAGAAGGTTGTAGGAAAGTACCATCTTGCCTGGCATGTTACCCCCATTTTTCACTGTATATATGTTGTTTTAGTTGTATGTGTCACTGGGACCCTGGTAACCCAGGGCCCCAGTGCTCATAAGTGTGCCTGAATGTGTTACCTGTGTAGTGACTAACTGTCTCACTGAGGCTCTGCTAATCAGAACCTCAGTGGTTATGCTCTCTCATTTCCTTCCAAATTGTCACTAACAGGCTAGTGACCAATTTTACCAATTTACATTGGCTTACTGGAACACCCTTATAATTCCCTAGTATATGGTACTGAGGTACCCAGGGTATTGGGGTTCCAGGAGATCCCTATGGGCTGCAGCATTTCTTTTGCCACCCATAGGGAGCTCTGACAATTCTTACACAGGCCTGCCACTGCAGCCTGAGTGAAATAACGTCCACGTTATTTCACAGCCATTTTACACTGCACTTAAGTAACTTATAAGTCACCTATATGTCTAACCTTTACCTGGTAAAGGTTAGGTGCAAAGTTACTTAGTGTGAGGGCACCCTGGCACTAGCCAAGGTGCCCCCACATTGTTCAGGGCCAATTCCCCGGACTTTGTGAGTGCGGGGACACCATTACACGCGTGCACTACATATAGGTCACTACCTATATGTAGCTTCACAATGGTAACTCCGAATATGGCCATGTAACATGTCTATGATCATGGAATTGCCCCCTCTATGCCATCCTGGCATAGTTGGCACAATCCCATGATCCCAGTGGTCTGTAGCACAGACCCTGGTACTGCCAAACTACCTTTCCTGGGGTTTCACTGCAGCTGCTGCTGCTGCCAACCCCTCAGACAGGCAGCTGCCCTCCTGGGGTCCAGCCAGGCCTGGCCCAGGATGGCAGAACAAAGGACTTCCTCTGAGAGAGGGTGTTACACCCTCTCCCTTTGGAAAATGGTGTGAAGGCAGGGGAGGAGTAGCCTCCCCCAGCCTCTGGAAATGCTTTCTTGGGCACAGATGTGCCCAATTCTGCATAAGCCAGTCTACACCGGTTCAGGGGACCCCTTAGCCCTGCTCTGGCACAAAACTGGACAAAGGAAAGGGGAGTGACCACTCCCCTGACCTGCACCTCCCCTGGGAGGTGTCCAGAGCTCCTCCAGTGTGCTCCAGACCTCTGCCATCTTGGAAACAGAGGTGCTGCTGGCACACTGGACTGCTCTGAGTGGCCAGTGCCACCAGGTGATGTCAGAGACTCCGTCTGATAGGCTCCTTCAGGTGTTGCTAGCCTATCCTCTCTCCTAAGTAGCCAAACCCTCTTTTCTGGCTATTTAGTGTCTCTGTCTCTGGGGAAACTTTAGATAACGAATGCAAGAGCTCATCCGAGTTCCTCTGCATCTCTCTCTTCACCTTCTGCCAAGGAATCGACTGCTGACCGCGCTGGAAGCCTGCAACACTGCAACAAAGTAGCAAAGACGACTACTGCAACTCTGTAACGCTGATCCTGCCGCCTTCTCGACTGTTTTCCTGGTGGCGCATGCTGTGGGGGTAGTCTGCCTCCTCTCTGCACTAGAAGCTCCGAAGAAATCTCCCGTGGGTCGACGGAATCTTCCCCCTGCAACCGCATGCACCAAAAAGCTGCATTACCGGTCCCTTGGGTCTCCTCTCAGCACGACGAGCGAGGTCCCTCGAATCCAGCAACTCTGTCCAAGTGACCCCCACAGTCCAGTGACTCTTCAGTCCAAGTTTGGTGGAGGTAAGTCCTTGCCTCACCTCGCTAGACTGCATTGCTGGGAACCGCGACTTTTGCAGCTACTCCGGCCCCTGTGCACTTCCGGCGGAAATCCTTTGTGCACAGCCAAGCCTGGGTCCACGGCACTCTAACCTGCATTGCACGACTTTCTAAGTTGGTCTCCGGCGACGTGGGACTCCTTTGTGTAACTTCGGGTGAGCACCGTTTCACGCATCCTCGTAGTGCCTGTTTCTGGCACTTCTCCGGGTGCTACCTGCTGCTAAGAGGGCTTCTTGTCTTGCTCGACGTCCCTTCTACCTCCTGGTCCAATTTGCGACCTCCTGGTCCCTCCTGGGCCACAGCAGCGTCCAAAAACGCTAACCACACGATTTGCAGCTAGCAAGGCTTGTTGGCGTTCTTTCGGCGGGAAAACACTTCTTCACGACTCTCCACGGCGAGAGGGATCCGTCCACCAAAGGGGAAGTCTCTAGCCCTTTTCGTTCCTGCAGAAACCTCAGCTTCTTCTGTCCAGTAGAAGCTTCTTTGCATCCACAGCTGGCATTTCCTGGGCATATGCCCATCTCCGACTTGCTTGTGACTTTTGGACTTGGTCCCCTTGTTCCACAGGTACCCTAGATTGGAAATCCATCGTTGTTGCATTGTTGGTTTGTGTCTTTCCTGCATTATTCCTCTAACACGACTTCTTTATCCTTAGGGGAACTTTAGTGCACTTTGCACTCACTTTTCAGGGTCTTGGGGAGGGTTATTTTTCTAACTCTCACTATTTTCTAATAGTCCCAGCGACCCTCTACAAGGTCACATAGGTTTGGGGTCCATTCGTGGTTCGCATTCCACTTTTGGAGTATATGGTTTGTGTTGCCCCTATCCCTATGTGTCCCCATTGCATCCTATTGTAACTATACATTGTTTGCACTGTTTTCTAAGACTATACTGCATATTTTTGCTATTGTGTATATATATCTTGTGTATATTTCCTATCCTCTCACTGAGGGTACACTCTGAGATACTTTGGCATATTGTCATAAAAATAAAGTACCTTTATTTTTAGTATAACTGTGTATTGTGTTTTCTTATGATATTGTGCATATGACACTAAGTGCTACTGTAGTAGCTTCACACGTCTCCTAGTTCAGCCTAAGCTGCTCTGCTAAGCTACCATTATCTATCAGCCTAAGCTGCTAGACACCCTATACACTAATAAGGGATAACTGGGCCTGGTGCAAGGTGCAAGTACCCCTTGGTACTCACTACAAGCCAGTCCAGCCTCCTACATTGGTTGTGCAGCGGTAGGATAAGTGCTTTGAGACTACTTACCACTCTTGTCATTGTACTTTTCATAAGAGAACAATATACAAAACAAGTTCAGTGTATATACACATAGCCAAAAAGTTTTGCATTTCCTCTTTTCACTGTTTTCTAAGTGCTGAAAAGTACTTCTAAACTTTCTAAAAAGTTCTAAAAAGTTTAAAAAGTTTTTTTTCTCTGTCTTTCTAAAAGCTCTGACAAACTTTTTTCTCTTTTTCTATCACTTTAACTCTCTCTAAAAATGTCTGGCACAGGCCAAAATGTTGATCTGTCCAAACTTGCATATGACCACCTTAGCTGGAAAGGAGCAAGGAGTCTCTGTGTAGAGAAAGGTTTGAGTGTAGGGAAGAATCCTTCCTTGGAATTGTTACTTAACATGCTTAGAGAACAGGATAAGGCTAGAAGTGCCCCATCTGTTGAAAAAGTAGCTAATGGTTCCCAATCTGATCCAGGGACTCCCCCAGGAAAAGATTCAGGAAAGAAACTTCCTAGCCTGCCCATTACTAGACAGTCTAGCATAGTTGGTAATGATGAAGAGCCACACCATACAAATAGTGTTGTCTCACATCATAGCAAAAGCATTTACTCACACCACAGTGGTACTGATGTTTCTGTTAGCCAAGCTGTTAGGGTTCCCTCTGTAAGGGACAGGTCTCCTTCTGTCCATTCTCACCATACTTCTGTTTCAAGGCATGTCCCTCCCACCCACCCTGATGACAAATTGTTAGAAAGGGAGCTCAATAGATTGAGAGTGGAACAAACCAGACTGAAGCTCAAGAAGCAACAGCTGGATTTGGATAGACAGACTTTAGAAGTAGAGAAGGAGAGACAGAAACTGGGTTTAGAAACCCATGGTGGCAGCAGCAGTATTCCCCATAGTCATCCTGCAAAAGAGCATGATTCCAGGAATCTGCATAAGATAGTTCCCCCTTATAAGGAGGGGGATGACATTAACAAGTGGTTTGCTGCACTTGAGAGGGCCTGTGTTGTACAGGATGTCCCTCAAAGGCAGTGGGCTGCTATCCTATGGCTATCATTTAGTGGAAAAGGTAGGGATAGGCACCTTACTGTGAAAGAAAGTGATGCCAATAATTTTACAGTTCTTAAGAATGCACTCCTGGATGGTTATGGCTTAACCACTGAACAATACAAAGTAAAGTTCAGAGAGACCAAAAAGGAGTCTTCACAAGACTGGGTTGATTTCATTGACCATTCAGTGAAGGCCTTGGAGGGGTGGTTACATGGCAGTAAAGTTACTGATTATGACAGCCTGTATAACTTGATCCTGAGAGAGCATATTCTTAATAATTGTGTGTCTGATTTGTTGCACCAGTACTTGGTGGACTCTGATCTGACCTCTCCCCAAGAATTGGGAAAGAAGGCAGACAAATGGGTCAGAACAAGGGTGAACAGAAAAGTTCATACAGGGGGTGACAAAGATGGCAACAAAAAGAAGGATGGTAAGTCTTCTGACAAGGGTGGGGACAAATCTAAAAATGAGTCTTCATCAGGCCCACAAAAACACTCTGGTGGGGGTGGTGGGTCCAAATCCTCCTTTAATCAAAACAAAGAAAAGAAACCATGGTGCTATTTATGTAAAGTAAAAGGCCATTGGACAACAGATCCCAGTTGTCCAAAGAAAAGCACCAAGCCTCCTACCACTACAACCCCTACTGCTACACCTAGTGTCCCTACTAATAGCAGTGGTGGTGGGAGCAAACCTACTAATAGCCAATCCAAGGGAGTAGCTGGGCTCACTATTGGTAACTTAGTTGGGGTTGGCCTTGTTAGGGAGGCTACAGAGGCTGTGTTAGTCTCTGAGGGGGCTATTGATTTAGCCACCTTAGTTGCTTGTCCCCTTAATATGGATAAGTACAAGCAGCTACCCCTAATAAATGGTGTTGAGGTTCAGGCCTACAGGGACACTGGAGCCAGTGTGACTATGGTCATAGAGAAACTGGTCCACCCTGAACAACACCTACTTGGTCACCAGTACCAAGTAACCGATGCTCACAACAACACACTTAGCCACCCCATGGCTGTTGTTAATCTCAACTGGGGGGGGGGGTTACTGGTCCAAAGAAAGTTGTGGTAGCCACAGATTTACCTGTAGACTGTCTACTAGGAAATGATTTGGAGACATCAGCTTGGTCAGATGTGGAGTTGGAGGCCCACGCAGCAATGCTGGGCATCCCAGGGCATATTTTTGCTTTGACAAGGGCTCAGGCCAAAAAGCAAAAAGGACAGGGAAGCTTGGATCCTGGAACAATGGACCAAGTGCTCCCTAAAGCTAGGGCTAGTAGAAGCAAACCACTTCCTACTATCCCTCCCTCTACAGTGGATTCAACTTCTGAGGAAGAAGAATTCCCTCCCTGTGCAGAACCTACACCAGAGGAGCTTGAAGCAGACACTGCTGAGCTTTTGGGTGAAGGGGGGCCTGCCAGGGAGGAGCTGAGTGTGGCACAGCAAACCTGTCCCACACTAGAGGGTCTAAGACAGCAAGCTGTCAAACAGGCTAATGGGGATGTCAGTGACTCTCACAGAGTTTACTGGGAGGACAACCTCTTGTACACTGAGCATAGGGATCCTAAACCTGGAGCTGCCAGGAGATTAGTGATTCCTCAGGAGTTCAGAAAGTTCCTCCTAACTCTAGCCCACGACATTCCCCTAGCTGGACATCTGGGACAAATGAAAACTTGGGACAGACTTGTTCCCTTGTTTCATTGGCCTAGAATGTCTGAGGACACAAAAGATTTTTGTAAGTCCTGTGAAACCTGTCAAGCCAGTGGCAAGACAGGTGGCACTCCAAAGGCACCCCTTATTCCACTGCCTGTGGTTGGGGTTCCCTTTGAAAGGGTAGGGGTTGACATAGTTGGCCCCCTTGACCCTCCTACTGCTTCAGGCAATAGGTTTATCTTGGTGGTAGTGGACCATGCCACAAGATATCCTGAAGCAATTCCTTTAAGGACCACTACAGCACCTGCAGTGGCAAAGGCCCTCCTGGGAATATTTTCTAGGGTGGGCTTCCCAAAGGAAGTAGTATCAGACAGGGGAAGCAATTTCATGTCTGCATACTTAAAGGCCATGTGGAAGGAGTGTGGTGTAACTTACAAGTTCACTACACCCTATCATCCACAAACAAATGGACTGGTGGAGAGATTTAATAAAACTCTCAAAGCCATGATTATGGCTCTCCCTGAAAAACTCCGCAGGAGATGGGATATCCTGTTACCATGCCTCCTTTTTGCCTACAGGGAGGTACCCCAAAAAGGAGTGGGCTTCAGCCCCTTTGAACTTCTTTTTGGTCACCCTGTTAGGGGTCCACTCACACTTGTAAAGGAGGGTTGGGAACAACCTTTAAAAGCTCCTAAGCAGGATATTGTGGATTATGTACTTGGCCTCAGATCAAGGATGGCTGAGTACATGAAAAAGGCCAGCAAAAACCTTCAGGCCAGCCAAGAGCTCCAGAAGCAATGGCATGATCAGAAGGCTGTTTTGGTTCAGTACCAACCAGGGCAGAAAGTGTGGGTCTTGGAGCCTGTGGCCCCAAGAGCACTCCAAGATAAATGGAGTGGTCCCCACACAATTGTTGAGAAAAAGGTTGAAGTCACCTATTTAGTTGACTTAGGCACTGCAAGGAGTCCCCTTAGGGTACTCCATGTAAACCGCCTGAAACCCTACTATGACAGGGCTGATCTCACCCTGCTCATGGCAACTGATGAGGGACAGGAAGAAGACAGTGATCCTCTACCTGATCTCTTCTCTTCCACAGAACAAGATGCTCTTGTGGAAGGTGTAGTTTTGGCTGATTGTCTTACTGCTGAGCAGAAAGACCATTGCATAAATCTCCTAGATCAATTCTCTGAACTCTTCTCTACTGTGCCAGGTACCACTTCTTGGTGTGAGCACACTATAGATACTGGAGACAGTTTACCTGTCAAAAGTAAGATCTATAGGCAGCCTGACCATGTCAGGGACTGCATAAAGCAAGAGGTGCAGAAAATGTTAGAACTAGGAGTGGTTGAGCACTCTGAAAGTCCATGGGCTTCTCCTGTGGTACTTGTACCAAAACCCCATTCCAAAGATGGAAAGAAGGAAATGCGGTTTTGTGTAGACTATAGAGGTCTCAACCTGGTAACCAAAACTGATGCTCACCCTATACCCAGGGCAGATGAGCTCATAGATACACTGGCATCTGCCAAGTATCTAAGCACTTTTGATTTGACTGCAGGGTATTGGCAGATCAAATTGTCAGAAGATGCTAAACCTAAAACTGCATTTTCAACCATTGGAGGCCATTATCAGTTTACTGTAATGCCTTTTGGATTGAAAAATGCACCTGCCACTTTTCAGAGGTTGGTGAACACAGTCCTGCAAGGGCTGGAAGCTTTCAGTGCAGCATATTTGGACGATATAGCTGTCTTTAGCTCCAGCTGGGATGATCACCTGGTCCACCTATGGAAAGTTTTGGAGGCCCTGCAAAAGGCAGGCCTCACTATCAAGGCTTCAAAGTGCCAGATAGGGCAGGGTAAGGTGGTTTATCTGGGACACCTTGTTGGTGGGGAACAGATTGCACCACTTCAGGGGAAAATCCAAACAATTATTGATTGGGTTCCCCCTACCACTCAGACTCAGGTGAGAGCCTTCCTAGGCCTCACTGGGTATTACAGGAGGTTCATTAAGAACTATGGCTCCATTGCAGCCCCTCTTAATGACCTCACATCCAAGAAAATGCCTTAAAAGGTATTATGGACAGCAAACTGTCAGAAAGCTTTTGAGGAGCTGAATCAGGCCATGTGCTCTGCACCTGTCCTGAAAAGCCCTGTTTACTCTAAAAAATTCTATGTCCAAACTGATGCATCTGAATTAGGAGTAGGGGCAGTCCTATCACAACTTAATTCTGAGGGCCAGGATCAACCTGTTGCTTTTATTAGTAGGAGGTTGACCCCTAGAGAAAAGCGTTGGTCTGCCATAGAGAGGGAGGCCTTTGCTGTGGTCTGGGCTCTGAAGAAGTTGAGGCCATACCTGTTTGGCACTCACTTCATTGTTCAGACAGACCACAAACCTCTACTTTGGCTAAAACAAATGAAAGGTGAAAATCCTAAATTGTTGAGGTGGTCCATATCCCTACAGGGGATGGACTATACAGTGGAACATAGACCTGGGAGTAGCCACTCCAATGCAGATGGACTCCCCAGATATTTCCACTTAGACAATGAAGACTCATCAGGTCATGGCTAGTCTTATTGTCCTTCGTTTGGGGGGGGGTTGTGTAGGAAAGTACCATCTTGCCTGGCATGTTACCCCCATTTTTCACTGTTTATATGTTGTTTTAGTTGTATGTGTCACTGGGACCCTGGTAACCCAGGGCCCCAGTGCTCATAAGTGTGCCTGAATGTGTTACCTGTGTAGTGACTAACTGTCTCACTGAGGCTCTGCTAATCAGAACCTCAGTGGTTATGCTCTCTCATTTCTTTCCAAATTGTCACTAACAGGCTAGTGACCAATTTTACCAATTTACATTGGCTTACTGGAACACCCTTATAATTCCCTAGTATATGGTACTGAGGTACCCAGGGTATTGGGTTTCCAGGAGATCCCTCTGGGCTGCAGCATTTCTTTTGCCACCCATAGGGAGCTCTGACAATTCTTACACAGGCCTGCCACTGCAGCCTGAGTGAAATAACGTCCACGTTATTTCACAGCCATTTTACACTGCACTTAAGTAACTTATAAGTCACCTATATGTCTAACCTTTACCTGGTAAAGGTTAGGTGCAAAGTTACTTAGTGTGAGGGCACCCTGTCACTAGCCAAGGTGCCCCCACATTGTTCAGGGCCAATTCCCCGGACTTTGTGAGTGCGGGGACACCATTACACGCGTGCACTACATATAGGTCACTACCTATATGTAGCTTCACAATGGTAACTCCGAATATGGCCATGTAACATGTCTATGATCATGGAATTGCCCCCTCTATACCATCCTGGCATAGTTGGCACAATCCCATGATCCCAGTGGTCTGTAGCACAGACCCTGGTACTGCCAAACTACCTTTCCTGGGGTTTCACTGCAGCTGCTGCTGCTGCCAACCCCTCAGACAGGCAGCTGCCCTCCTGGGGTCCAGCCAGGCCTGGCCCAGGATGGCAGAACAAAGGACTTCCTCTGAGAGAGGGTGTTACACCCTCTCCCTTTGGAAAATGGTGTGAAGGCAGGGGAGGAGTAGCCTCCCCCAGCCTCTGGAAATGCTTTCTTGGGCACAGATGTGCCCAATTCTGCATAAGCCAGTCTACACCGGTTCAGGGG